>NW_017306387.1:4289-56664 GCF_000935625.1 Nanorana parkeri | reverse complement strand
TAATGCGGGGTGTAAGGACTACTTAGGAGTAGTCACAGGACTTTGCAGCTCATGTAAAAAGCAACCTTTATTTTCTCTGCAGACTTTGATTGAGGGATTGTAGAAACTAGTGGAGCACTTATGCATATGTACATATGTAAATATGCATATATGTGTATGCTGCCTCCATCGGGGTGTTTTGGCTAAATTAGGGGCAGAATATATGAATCATTTATGCTGGGGGCAGCTAAGCTCTACATACTTCTACTAAGCTAAATGATTATATTCATATCTCTGTGAAATTATTGCAATACAGTATATGGGACCAAATGTTAAATGTTTATGGTAGAAGGTTAGTTTAATTTGGTTTTTTTAAATGAGGTCGGATGGAGGCTGATAAACCTAAATATGATCACATCAGTGCACACACACTTTCATTACATCTACCAAGAGCTGTCTGTATATTCGTCTAAATGGATCTGAGATTTAGGGGCCACAAATTAGAAATATCTTAGGGTTCCAGCGCTACTCATCCATTTCTCCAAGCTATCAGTGTAGTCTGAGCCAAACAATATGTTCTTGGCAATCATTTCAAGAACACATAGTAATCTAACCCTTTCATTGTAACATATACCTGGCAAATGCTTTGACAAAGATCAGTTGTTACTTTTTTTTCTCTATCCCACTAGAAAGAGTCTTTATACTTTAAAATAAAAAGAGCCAAACACAGAGTGTCTTCTGTATTCTTTATCAAGAAATATTTACTTTACACACTCTGCTTATTTTTAGTGACATCAACCTGGGGCCACACATGGTTTTCATTACATGAATTGCTACAAAAGACTGTCAGAGACTGTGGTCATTGTCCAGAAAATGTGGCTGTATTACAGGAGTGGTTGGAAACTGTGAATGTGCTACAGAAATATCTGAAGACTGTGGATGTGCTACAACAGTTGTTCAGACACTGTAGATGTGCTACAGGAGTGGTTGAAGTCTATGGATGTGCTATAGGAGTGGTTGGAGACTGGATGTGCTACTTGAGTAGTTGAAAGCTGTTGATGTGCTACAGAAGGGATTGGATACTGTGGATATGCTATAGGAATGACTGGAGACTGTGGATGTGCTATAGAAGTGGTTTAAGACTGTGGATGTGCTATAGGAGTGGTTGAAAGCTGTTGATGTGCTACAGGAGTGATTGGAGAATGTGGATGTGCTACAGGAGTGGTTAGAGACTGTGGATAAGCTATTGGAGTGGTTGGAGACTGGAGTCAGAATGCAGGAGATGGTCAGAAACTGGGAACATGTTACTTGAGATGGCTATTGCAGCCCCTTGACAAACCAATGATCCCACTCCCAGTACTGAATGCTGGGGTTCAAGGGTGATACAAAAGTACCATACGGCCAAATGTGGCCCACAGGTTGCATGTTGGGTACTGGGGCTCTAGGGAGATTCATTCTCTCTATTTGTTCTAGTAACCATTGTCACAGGGACAAAAAGTGATGAGAAACTGAAAATTTCAGTGGGGACACGCTTTTCAGTGACAACAGTCTGCTATGGGATTTGCCTTACTTTGGAGAGATTCAAAAATGTATCCCTTTTTTTAAGTCTTATGTATAGATATGCATAAATAAATGTATTGTTTAAATACAAAAGTTTTCCCCTGGGTGTTTGTGTCTTCAGAAATCTTGCTTCTCTTATTACAGCCAAAGAGGAGAAGTGGCACAAGCTACAATTCTAAAAGACAGATAAACCAAGTAGATATATAGAGAGCATACAGCACACCATTATAAGGCGTATATTATCTATTTAGAGTCACTGCAATTCAAAATGGAGAAAATACATAAAATATAATATAAATGGCGCTAATCCCAATCTTGCTTCCCAGCTGCTGTAAACAGTATGACTACCCTTTATATTTAATATAATTACTTTGGATTAATAAAGATATGAAAATTTAAACTGAAAAAAAGAGTAAAGCTGTACTGAAAGAAGATGGAGGGTGCCACAGCTGACTTCAGTGTCTGAATATCCTAGCTGTCTGGCCATTATGTCAATCCAATAGTATCAGTACTTTCAAGGTCCGTCAACTGAAACAAATGTGGGGTTTAAAAGACCAGAATTTGCTTTATCTAATTTGCATGCTTGTTCCAAATCAATAACTCAAAAGTATTTGAGGCAAGGATAACCAGACAACATGCATTTTTAGATAGAGGTCAACAATGGCACCTTCCAATATTCTCTCAGTGCAGGTTTAAAGAATATTCCAATTACTTTAGTATATGTTTTTTTTAACTACACAGAGTGCAAGAAGTTGCACCAGAAAACATACTGTGACCAGAAACATAGGACATCTCAGAAAGGCTAGATTGGTTGGTAGACCCTATAGGTGGTGGCTCTAATGGGAATTAAAAAAAAGAGAGATACTGCCTCCTGTCCTTACAGCAACATCAACCAGCATAATAACCAGCAAGAAGGCAAAGGCTTGCCGAAAGAAGCTGAAACATTTTCCTGACTACAAATGTTAGATTGCTCCATGCACCATTTGGCAAATAGACAAAAGCAGGAATTTAACTGGCTGCTGTCATTAATACAAACATGTACAGCTTTTATAACCCCATGTGGCTATGTCACCTAAAAAATATAGTCCCGCTAAAACAGGCATCTGCAGACTTTGATCAGCTCATTACTACAACATTGCAGTGGGAATTTCTACATGTTAATGTGTAGTAGGCTTGAATACTTATAGAAGTAACATCCATCTCTTTGTATATTCTCTAGCATTATGCAATATGATGTCACTTATGGATTAGTGCTAAAAAACTTAAGGCAGAACTAAAGTTTCTTTTTTAAATGCAAAACTATATGGCTGGTTACTTTCTCATTAAGTTCCCCAGCTGCTGTGCAGGCATTCTAGCAGGAATTGAGATTCCTATGACCTCTTGCCATGATCTCCGCTGGTTGCACAGCTCAGAGGTAATGGGCTTTCTACACCTCCCTCTTAGTATGTTATTCTACTGCTATATAAACATAAGGGATAGGGCATATGTTGTGCTGTATTCACATACTCCCGACTTTGGAACTTGAGAATGAGAGACACCTTGGGGAGATTAGAACCTGTGGTGCATATAGCATGCTCTGGCAAAAAAAGTGGACGTAATTAACACTAAATTTTGGATGAGACTTAAGAGAGTCGGATCCTACATGCAGAATACACCACACATATATGCCTCATTTCTTGTACTCGCAAAATCCCCCTTACTGTAGTGGCACAAATAACAGTCTTACAGACATACATAATCATCAGCACAAAGGACAGTATTTTTCATTGAGAAAAATAGGGGTGTATAGTTGTCAGTGGTGTTCCATCTCCACCCTGAAAAGCAGTGGTGTTTAGTGGTCAGTGGTGTCCCCTCTCCACCCTAAAATGCAGTGGTGTTTAGATGTCAGTGGTGTCCCCTCTTCACCCTGAAAAGCATTGGTGTTCAGTGGTTAGTTGTGTTTTTCCACCTTTCTGCCTGAAAAGCACTTGTGTTTAGTGGCTTTCACAAGTGTTAATAAACAAGCTGAATCTGTTGCCTCTCCTGTCTCCTGTCTGCAGCTCTCAGCGTCATGTCCTACTATGAATGGCTGCCACCGCTACTGCCTGTCCTGAACCCTAACAGTCCCTGCCACTGTCTTAAGGAAAGATGCACCCACACAACTTGGGGGGGATATTAACAAAGGGTAATGCGCCAATTTTGTGGTGTAAATATTGGGTAATTTTCCATGCTCCAAATTAACAATGGTATAAGGCAAGTTCTATGTGACGTTGCACCAGCTGTGCCAAATCACATTAAAAGTACCAAGCATCAGTTTCTATTGTCCGATTGTGTGCCCCAAAATAATGGAGCACTTGCACCAATGTTCTAATTTAAAAATATACACCATTACTAGAGTGGTGTAAGTACTGTAGTGAGGAGTTTCAGCAATGATCAGCAATGCAGCAAGAAGAGGAGAGGGGATGTGTATGGATGGCCATTGAGGTGCAGCAATGCAGGAAGGAAAGGAGAAAATTCAGGATAATCCCTAGGAAGGATTACTTCAGATTTGTGCCCACATTTTGGCATATGCTGGATTAAATTTGCGTGAATCTGGCATTCACCACCGTATGACAAATAAACAAATTGGTATGCGCCACTTTTATACATTTTTACAAAATAGAAATTGGCACTTTTTTCATCTCTCCACTTGTGTGTAATTGGAACAGGTTGGATTGTGAGCAGGACAGATCCTTGGGACAGTGGAATTTTGTTAAAATGCTGGGACAATCCCAAGAAACCCTTGATATAAACCCCTTGACCCCTGCAGAAATTTCCAAAGGAGTCAGCTGATAGATAGCCTTCTAGAAACTTCCAAGAGGTCAGCTGATCAACCCCATCCCCCACAATGTACAGTTGAATCAACCTATGAGGGGTGGGGGGCCTTAAAACAGGCTCCCCCCTTTCTATTCATTACCATTAGTAAGGCTGTTCATGAGGAAAATGTAAGTTTCAAACTTGTATCTTCCATATGCCTAACACAACACCAAACAGCAATTGCACAGAACAAAATGTGACTGATCCCAGCGTTTGCGCTTGCATTCTCTCTTTTCAGTTAATGGAAGATGGCTGCATTTAGAAAAAGACGTATCAAGTACAAAGTGTAAAAGAGCAAAAAAGAGGGAGAATTAGGATAGGGATAAAACTGCTGTATTACATGCCCAATTCTTGGCAAAGAACGAAAGCTGCTCCTGTGAAGGGAATGATTGTATGACTTTACTCAGATGATAGCGCCTCTTCATCAAATCCCACTAATGCTGATGAACAAACTAGTCAAGATGGCATATAGATTATAAAAAGTATGGATAAAGCTTCCTCAAATTTGCAAATGTGCATGCATGCACTATTTTTTGTCTTGTAATTTCAGTGCCTGTGCAATATAAAGATACTTTATTTGATTACTTTAATAATACAACTATGAAGTTAATAACATTGTATCAATGTTGAACGTAGAACAGTACAGGCAGTCCCCCGGTTACGAACAAGATATGGATACGTGGCCAGTCATATAGCCACTTTGTGACGGGAAGTACACTGTACGTCTCCCGTCACGAAGGGGTTAAGTGTAACTCCAGCCCAAATTTTTTTTTTCTGTTTTGGATAGCATAGGGAAGGGTCAACTCCCTGTGACATTTGTTTTACTGTCTGTGCCCCTGATCAGAAGATTTCACCTCACTTTCTGTCCCTGTGACAATTGGGTTTTGAACATTTTGGGTTGTCGTGGAATCAAGGATTGGTGATAAAGTTTCAGTAGAGACACCTTTTTCCCATCATCACTCAGATTACAGGAGTGAATTTCCCTTCCTAGGGGTATATTTCCTTTCATTTTCTGTTGTCTAAAGGAAAGGAAGTGAGATTAAATCTTTCTAATGAGGATACAGACAGCAGTAAGAACCTCAGTGACACGGAAGAAGAGGTGGGCAGCCCTCGTCTGCACGTCTAACAAGAGCCAACTTCCTGTTATGTACATACAGTACTACGAACCAGACCCAAAAAGGCGGGCACTCCTTGTCGGCACGAGCGTGGAGCATTACAACTACCCCTGGTGTACATTAATAGCCTCTGTTTGTAAGTAGGAGTCGTAAGTAAGTCGGATGTATGTAACTCGGGGACTGCCTGTATGTCCATTTCAGGCTAATGTTGTTATTATGGCGATGTGTAAACTCTAAACTGTCTGCAGTTTCTTGGGTCAATGTCAAGGCTAGAATTGTAGTCCATTCAGGGGTCACAGATTAGGTGGTCAGAAATACTTTCTAATATTCCATGTGTGGTCCTTCTAATAACATCGTACTACATTCAAATGTTTTAGAGAGAAGAGAGAACACTGTCTCTACAAATGCAGCATACATTAAACATTTAACAGCAACATTTCAACATACCAATAAACTACACACAAGTTTGATTATAGTGTCCCTTTGTGACCATTAGCAGCTGATTAGACACGTGTTTATTGCATGGGCTTAGGTGAACCATTTCCAGCATTCAAATAGAATAAACACTAAACAAGATTTATTGAGCAGATGAGGCCTGTATAATATTATGAGGAATTATTTAGGGCGTACTAAGCATCAGAATAGAAATTTAAAAACAGAATTCAACTGTATGTTTAGCCAAAACATTTTTTATAGGGTGCCAAATGGTTATAACCTCGGTCAGTATTTTCTGCTCTCCCCATCTTCTATGCCAATGGCAATGTTGTCACCAGCACAGACGATGAGGAGAAATATCCAATGGGTATACAGACAGCAATAAAATAGTGACAGAGATTTAATTCCACTATGTCCAAAATCACAAAAACGCTTGCTGGAGTGTAGCTATCTACTGCCAACCATCAGTGGTCAGAAAAGGTTCAAAGGCAAGGAAAAGAATGTTAAGAATGTCAAGAACCAAGAGCAATCCAACCACAATAATCAACTGTAAACCCTTTACATGGGTATGAGTGCACATGAGCAGAGGCACTCTGTCAGCGATGTGTGAAGAAAGTCAGCACTCCAAATGTGTAAGTGATTACTAAAACTCACAACATTATACTAGAGGTCAGTACCCCTTTGTCAAGGCAGAGATGCATCAGTCAACATAAATGTACAGGACATAAGCAGAAGAATTGACAAGCAACCAATTATTTCCTCCCATGAAACTACTGTCTGAGGTCATTACCCACAATGAAAAACTAGAACTAATGACATAAAGGTAATATAATGCATACCCACACAGTTACCGACTTACCTGTTTTGCGACCACTCGCACTTACGACGGACCGCCGATCGACCTCCGACCTCGCGCGTCAGCGTCAGTGCGACGGGTCGCCGGCGGAAGTGACATCCCCCGATCTTCACTGCAGGTCTCGGTAAGTATTTCCATTGCCGGATGTACAGTACACTGTTCGGTACTGTACATCGGCAACGCTATACAGTACTGTCCTAATGCAGTACAGTACTGTATAGAGTTCCTCACTTAACGACCAATCCGTTTAACGACCTGGTCGTAGGAACGGAACTCGGTCGTTAAGTGAGGAATACCTGTATATAAAATACATTTGATATGTATATATATAGGTTTAGTCAAGTTAATTATATGATTGGTTGCGTTCAGCACAGCTCAGTCAGTAAATTATTTCATTTGTTGTGTTTGTGGCGCAGAATTATCATAGGATCGGTTTGTGGTAGTCATAACAATATGAAAAACGTGCAGAAAGTGCAGACACAGGATTTCAATTCATAGTGATTTACACGTTGACATCTAGTTGTTTGAAGAGAGTGAAAAATGTGAAATACTCACAGGAGACACATATTCCTCTCACCTCATCATGCAGCACATGTAAAATCTATGTATATATCATATATGTAGCCTTATGTGAGGCTTGTGGAAGGAAAAGCTTGGGTGCTTGTAGAACAAACAGAAACCAGATGGAACAAAGTTTAAACTAACAATACCCTACTTTTAGAAATTCATATCTAGTCATATATACCCCTGCTTTGTCTATTGAAGCAAATTTTAGTCAAAAAAATCTTTTAATTGGTTACACAAGCCATTACCAGTCTATACAATATTTACTGTGAAGCCAGCAAGATGGAAGAATAGCATACCAGTAACACTACACTTTAAACTGAAGAATATTAGGTGATCTTTGGCCATTGCATGCAGCCATGATAGACAACCCTCATCATAGGTATAGTACCACTATAGTACCACTCTAGAGATGGTTCTTTTTGTGTTCAATCACAGACAATATGCTGTTTTATCCTGAAGAAATTGACTACATTTTCTAAACGCACAAGTCTCTCTGTCCTGAAATGAACTTTCTTTAGCAAACTGCCCCCTTCCTTTCCCAATCCCACAGTGGTTGAAACATAATAATTTAAAGACTGTTGTGTGTAAAACACAGACTTCAGATTAAAAGTGGAAGCCAAGCCGACATATTTATGTGTTGTTTTTGGCTAGAGTGAGGAAAGGCTTTTTGTCAGGCGCGTTAGTGCCAGCTGTGTCCCAGCTGCAGAAATTTCTACTCACTTCCTGTTTTAGTATCAGGAAATTAGGAGAAATGAATAGAAAAAAATAAAATCCTGTCCCACTCTACTGAAACAAAATGCTTTTTTGTGCCTTCTCCAGGTGGTGCTAATCTTCAATACAGCCATAAAAAAAACAAAGCTTCAAATATTTTCCTGCTTTTTTAAAAGCTGAAACATAAAGAAAATGCTTTGGCTTGGCTTTTTTATCTGTTTCTAGAGTTCCCATGGACAAAACAGGGTGGACCAACCGCCCTCAGGAAGACATCATTGCTTAGCTGAGCACTGAACTTCATACTATGTAGAAGGCTGGGGAAGATGTTTTTAGACACTTCAGCTTACTCGCTGACTTCTGCTTATTAGGGGAATCCAAAAGCTATGAAAAAAGGCTATCAAATCTCTTCAAATGTATGTCCAGTTCAGTTTTCCTGGAACAGCTGATGCTTAGCAGTGTACTATTTGCAGGGTCCCTATACATTGGAACTTTTAGTCATTATTATTATTATTATACAGGACTTATACAGTGCCAACAGTTTGTGCAACGCTTTACAAAACTGAGGAAGACAATAACGTTAACAATACAATTTCAGTACAAGAGGTAGGAGGGCCCTGCTCATTCAGTAGGTGGGTCTGCATCCTGGCAGCAGCATTCTTGATAGACTGAAGGAGGATAGGCTGTTTAGTGGTAGGCCAACAAAGAGGGAGTTACAATAGTCAAGGCGAGATATTACAAGGGAGTGAATTAGAAGCTTTGCGGTATCATTTGTAAAAAAGGGATGCATTTTGGAAAAGTTACGGAGGTTGAGTCGGCAAGATTTGGTTAGTGATTGGATGTGGGGCTGAAAGGAAAGCTCAGAATCAAGGATTACGCCGAGCACCCTGGCTTGAGGAGAGGGGTTGATTGTGATGGAGAAATCCAGTCCAGTGAGGGGACCCGCAGAGGAGGAAATATTATAAGCTCAGTTTCGGACAGATTTAGTTTGAGGAAGTGGTGTGACATCCATGTTGACATGTCAGTGAGTAGATTAGTGATGCGTGTGGAGATAGAAGGGGTGAGCTGATGTGTGGAGAGATATATTTGAGTGTCGTCGGCATAGAGATGGTATTGGAAGCCATGGGAGGTTATCAACTGACCCAGGGAGGTTGTGTAGATGGAGAATAGCCATGCTTTCAAAAAACAATAACTTATCAAGTGATATAACAAGATGAAAAATAAAGCCAGTAAAGATCAAGTAGCAATCATGCAAAGTAAATACAATAATGTAAAGTGGAATATTCACATGTTGTGTTATGTCTTATTTATTGATATAGCATGAAGTCGCATATGTTTATAATCATCCTCCATGTTCTGCTCTTTTTAGCGAACTACTGCAAATCGCTCCTTGTGAAAACAGTGAGCCTCTTAATTTGTTTATGAGACAGAAGACAAATAACTGTGACCACCAAGGAATAAAAACTTTAAGATATGCAATTAGTTGTGTAATCACATATATGTTTAATTTGTGGCCTTCATGCTTCATGCCTACTAATCATTACCAAATGCTCCAAAATGCTGACCTAGCTTCAACTGCTGAAGATAAGGAAATAACGAAACAACATTTCCCCAAACATCGTATTGTGCACTAAGAAACGTGAATTTAAAGTAGTACTAAACTCTAAACCTTTTTTTCAATAATGGGTCCAGATGAGACAAATATTCATTGCCCAGCAAAGTATTTATTTAAAATATTGACCACACACTTATGTTATGTTTCCAAACAGTTGGCTCCACCTCTCTCAGCTCTGCTAACCTGAACTTTGTGTCGAGTACAAGATCACAAGGGACAGAGCAGTTCCCAGCAGCTGTCCACTAGCTGGGAGAAGAGAGGAGGGAGGAAGATGGAGAAGGAGGGAGAAGGGAGCAAGGGAGTGACTTGCCTTGTTGTACTTGTGTGTTTGTGGATATAGAGAAAATCTTGTTGCACTCCTTACTGGAAATCCCAATGATAGGGGAGAGTGCTAGAAATGACTGTGGATGGCGCCGCTGATCACATGGGTTTGTTGAGAAGAATGTCACCATCACACCGAAAATCCTTTAAGGATCACCAAAAGTTAATTTTATTGAACAATTGTCAAATGGAAACTGTGTGTGTGTTTTTTAAGACCCTGCAAGGGAAAGGAGTCACACTAAAACAGGATATCAGAAACAGTGCTCAGGAGGCCAGCTGATTCTGCAGGAAACTAAGGCGGTTATCCAGTAAGCTGTCGAAGGCAGACAAGTAAATAGCCAAGCCGAAGTGAAGTGAGCTGAACGCCATTCAGTTATTCACTTCAGCCCTATAAGGCTGATTTCAGCCATACATTGGCTGAAATCAGTCATTCAAGAGACAAAGCACAAACCGATGGACTGTTTACTCAACTAATGGGATTTCATCCTACTCAGGACATGGACACTGCACAACCAAAGACAAAGGTTCAGTAAAGGCTAACCGGATTCACGGTTGATATTTAAAAAGCAGAGATAAGGATATTCCTCCAGCAAAGGCTAACTGCAATTACCACTGATATACAAAAAGCCGAAAAAACATTATTTTCTCTCCTGAACCTAGTCTGCCTACAGTCTGGATCAGTGTGCAAGTGAAATTTTACCTATGGACTTTCATTTTCCTCCGAGAAAGGGATAAACAGTACCGTGAGTGCTATCAAAGATTTCTTTACTATGATATGAACGTTTTTGAACCTTTTTGCACCTTTTTTCTACTTTTTACTTTTTTCATACATGTGTATGTTAACCCGTTCCTGTGGTAGAGGAATTAATACCTCTCTCCTATCTTTGAGAAAATTCTGTCCAAGACAAAAAAAAAAATTAGACACAAAAAAATATATACCACATCTTCATCATTCAGTAGGCGTGCCAAATACCTCATTTATATTATATCATATATATTTTTTTACTTTCTCTACATTTAGCCGAGTATTGTCCTATATGTAATATATCTATGTCTGTCTTTTTGATATGTGTGCATTTTAAATTTATTAATTAAAAATATATATATTTTACTTAACTTTTGAAGACTTTGAAGTTATGGTGGGATCCCTTAGGTGAAAATTTTTTTGCTTCTGTTTTAACAAATAACAGGGGACCTACCATGATGATTATACATATCTGGCACTGTTATAAATTGTATACTCTATAAACCTTCCCTCCCCGTTTACATGTTTAATTATTTGTGCATTACAGAACCGCTGATCCTCAAATCATCTCTGAATTGGTGCTGACACTGTCCACCCTTCTGGAGGGTGGCTACTTCTGTTCCCCATGGTCCCTGTGTGTGTTTTAAAGTAGCCACCGCTCCAAGCTCCTACCTATGATGAACTACAATCTCATGTTTAGTCAGTTGCGGAACTACTGCCAGTGCAGCCGGTGCGGCCGCCCCAGGGCCTAAGGCTGGGGGGGGCCACTGACAGGGGAGGACTGGGCCAGGGGGCAGGGAGGCAAAGCAGGCAGATGAGGAGGTCGAGGCCCAGCATCACCCGTCTGGAGGTGGAAGAGGCCGGGGCTCTTCTATCAGGTTAGAGGAGCTGGTTAGAGGAGCTGCGTGTGCAGGGAAGGGACTCCGACCAGCCCCATTGCAGGGTCTCTGGTATGTGCAGGGTCTCACGTGGACTCTGCAGTTTCAGGTGGGTTCTGTGGGGTCTATGGTGGGCATAATCCTAACTCCAGAGTCCTAAGTCCTGAGTCCAATTCATATACTATTCTGTATTGCTGTATAATGTATTGCTGGGATATGTAGTCCCCCTACAGCCGGTGCCATTCTACATTAGAGTATAAGCTCCTCTGTACAGAAACTAATGTGACTGGCTCAGTGTTCTCTCTACAGCACTGCAATATATGCCAGAGCCATATAAATATATAATAATAGTGTGAGACTGTGGGGGGGACATTAGACTGTAAGCTCCTCTAGTGCAGATACTGCCAGGTGGGGGGGCAACAGAGATCCAGTAACGACCCCCTTAATAAGATTTTGCACCAGGGCCCTTTGTTCCTTAGGTCCGCCACTGTGTTTAGTTTACTTATTTGTTTTGAGTAGATCCAGCTATGCACGTTAATGGAAGGAGAGAAAGGAGGTATAATGTATGTTTGTTGCTCCCTGGTTACATACAATATGTGTGTATAAAAGCCTAGATTGTTGTTTAGTGATGCTAATATATATGGTCTTTACCATCTGATCCTTAAATTCTTCGTACCCTTTTCTAGAAATTAGACTGAGGTCTGAGGAAGGAGGCCTTGTCTGTAAAAGGCGTCACAACTAAATTGTGCCAAATACCTCTTGGTCTTCCAAGGTACGCTCCCAAACTTTGTGTCACGGTCTGGGGACTGGGGGAATAGGGTACATGAGCTCCGGGGTTTGAGGAGTTGGTAGAAGTCACAGACAGGAGAGATATCTGGGATGTTGGCCACAGGGAGAGAGGAACTAATGGTCTGTGCGTTCTCGGGACACACTAGAGGCGCAGAATCTAAGAAGGGCCAGGTATTTGACAGACCCTCTAATGGTGAAGGAAGAATCCAACAAAGGGGTGTGACACTTTGTATACATATTATGGTCTGGTGATATAGACCACCATTTGTCGGATAATTACAAATACACCAACACTAGACATGAAGGGAATAGGCACTAGGTTATTGTGGAACTAACAACCATATAAGAGTTGTAACCACTATTACTGGAGCAATGTACTATTTTATATGTTAATGATGAGTGTAAAATACCTTTTTTTTAAATGTTGTTTACTGTGAATAAACTATACTAACTATAAACTATGAATAAACTATATGAATAAACTATATATAATAAGGTTAATGTAATTTTCTATCATCTCAGTTGATCTTAGTACACTTAGACACTTTAAAAACCTTATATAATTGGCTCCTCCATTTTATCTTAATCATTTTATATGCATTAATATGCATGGTATGCTTCCCTTCTTAATACATTTTTTTAAATAGGCTTTGCAATCTCTACATGATGTTAATCATTTTTCATATCAACTTTTTAAATATGCCCTATGCATGTAATTTCTAAATAATATTCTTCTGGTGATATAAAACAGTACAAAAGTATGCATGTATGATTATATTTACAATAGAAATGTGATGCGCCAACTCACACAGTGATGAATATTTCACCTTGTACATGTGAGATCATATAAATTAGGAACAGACTGGGAAGAGTCATAACTCAGCTTGGAAGATAAGCAGCATATTTTGATAGTAATACTGACCAATCGGCTGCAACCTTTCCATTGTCTTAAATAGTGTAATGTGAAGCACATGTGTTATGTACACCTATCTGTGCGCTGGTTTTCAATACAAATACAAAAGTATGTTATGATGTAACATTTTCCATAACAACAACGGAAATGTATTAGACCTTGGCTGTCTTCTAATGGACATCACTATATTACATAATTATTCTTAGCAGGAAGATCTGAACTGCTGGTTATTGTGAAACATGAATGCTTTTACTAATCAACTGTAAAATAAGTTTGTTCCAGACATCAATGCATTGTCTTCTTCGTCTTAGAAACACCACTGTGCTGGTGTGAAGAGAAACTGTCACAAACCTGGACAATTCAAACTGCTCCGAAGATGATACAGTGCACAAGAAGATTTTACCTTACAGCTGAACTCCAGGTAGATATAAAAACACCACAAATGCAGTTATGTATGTATGTATGTATTAAATGTCATAAAATGTTGGATGCTGCTCCTTCATTGTCCAATCACAGGCTCAATGAGGAGAGGAGACCAGGTTGTACTTCATAACTTCAGAGGATAACAGTCAGGTCACCATCCTGGCTCTGTTCTCCGGCAGGTTTGTGTAAATCTAACTGCATGCACAAAATTACAATGTTTTGACTGTCCAAACCCCCCTCCCCAACAAACCCCACCCCACATACACCTATCAGAAAAACATATTTTGTGATATTGCCCAATAGTTACACGGAGTAAACTTAGCAGATGATGTATATTTTTAAAACCTGATGAAGCTGTGCCTGTCAAAAAAACCCAAAAAACCCAAATCCTGCCAAGTCTTTACAGAAATTTACACTTCCGGGAGTATTGATCCCCCACAGTGTCCAGTGGTTCCTTCTGCTGACCCCTACTTCACTATTGTCACCTGGAGTAACTTTGGGGTCTGTGGGAGGAACCACTGAGTGCTGAGGGAGACACAGGAGACACAGAACACACTTGAAATTGTTAGTTTTAGAAGGGACTTTGGAGGATGAATTATCTCCACCTGAGAAGTTTTTCAGCAGTGTGGGTGGTAGGAGAGGTAAGTATTTAATATTTTCTTAACAGGAACAGCTTTAAATCCAACTTTAAGTTTAGAAATAGAGGCACTCTAGTGTTCTCTGAATTTTACGCTTGCAAATTAGGTTGGCGAAGGCCAAGCTGGCCATACAGCAGTAGAATTTCATTTAAAACATATTGTTTCAGAACCTTCATTAAATTTTCTAATAGGTAGTCAAATCCACAATAGGAGTAGAATGCAAACTTTTCTCGAACAAACAAAACTCTAACAGTGAATGTGGGTTTCTCCATTTATTGCAAAATCCAATGTTAAAATGAAAGGACATTTCTAACAACATGCGCCACGTCTCTGATCACATTATCAAATGTTCTGATAGGATTTTTTGTATGGACACCACTGTATGTCCAACTTGAGATCCCGAACTTATGCAATCTGGTTTCTCATCTCTTTCTAATACAACCTATGGAGGGAGACGAGTGAGTTTATAAGTCTTGTGAACTTGTGATTTGACACCTACAGATCTGAGAGATTGGGACTGAATCCAAATTTCTGCAATCTGCAAATCACAATAGCTAGGATTTATTTTTCATTAAAAGTGAAATATTACATGATTACAACCACTTCTCTACTGTGTTCACAATTTTACCTACTTCATTTCATATTGTTTCTGTGAAAAAGTAAAGTAGAAAGCAGACAGTATTTTTGTATTTTTTATTGTATATAAATAAGGAAAGATTTGTTGTTTCTATGTACAATGGTAATGCACTCCATCGTCTGTTAATACACAAAAAAACATCTTCATATTGTGTTACACTAAAAAAAAAAAAAACCTGAACAAGAATTTCAATGATCTGCAATGTTTTCTAGAATTTTTCCTATCTTAGCACATCAGAAGACCACACGGAGATGGAAAAATATCCCATTTCACAGTTTCAAACTGTGCAAGCTTGCAAAAATTATTTATTAAGTTATGCCATCATATTTATCTTCTGGTGGGTATAGATGTGATAACTGATACTTCAGATTCTGTATCAGATTTCTAATGACATTTACAACTGCATGCAGTTTAAGCTCGCTACATAAATTCCATTTTAAAAGACTAATGTGTTGTCAAAAGAAGAAAGATACAGTATATTTGTTTGGTTAGGCCAAAGTTTGTGTATTCTTTATGAGAGTGCTTTAGTATTTGTTTTCTTTTCAGTGATGTATGTATCAGCAATTACGGCAATACCTGGCCTAAGCAAAAATACTAAGATGGTGTGAGTGGTGTTCTGCTGGTAGAACCTAGAGAGCACACTTTGTTTTCTGGCTCATGGACCACACATGAAGTTTAAATTGGTGTTCAATCTGTATGTATTACCATGTCATTGGGCTTGTGAACTCCAGATCAGAAGATCTGTAAATGTTACAATGCTGTTGATGTTATGTAGTTGCTGAACGTCTTAAGAAGTTCTGTTCCCTAACTTGTGGATTAGGTTAAACCACTTGAGACCTGGGCGCTGTTTTAAAATGGAGCAAGGACAGCAGCTGTTTGTCCAAGCACTATTTTAGACTGGCACTTGGACTCCTACGCCCCCATGGCCGGATAAACCATTAGGCAAAGTATTCACATACCTACAGGCGCCCTCCATAGAGGGGGCGCAGTGCAGGTACTTACTCTGCTTAATTCCAAAATGCACCCTCCTGCTCCAAGACCAGCGGCGCCTACAGGAACCAACGGCTTCCGCAAAAGCAGGGGAAGGACTCGGCGCTGTGTAAGGCGGCCCTGTAAAACGCCTCTCTGATGCAGACAGGCATTTAGGGCAGCCTTACGCAATGCCGGGTTCCTTCTCTGCATATGTGAAAGCAGGAAGGTCAACCCAGCTCAGGCTAAACAAATGTCCATTCATGCCTACAGGCGCCAGGAATGGCACCTCTGACGCATTGACAGATCACTCCATAGGAGTGCAGAAGCATTGTATTTACACTGGGAGTATAGTGACAAGTGACTTGCAATTGATGTTATGGCACTTCCTGCCAGTACAGAGGATCAGTTAGAGCTGCTGCAGCTCTGTCCATCATCTCCCTGTGGATGTAGATCACTGTTATAGTGATCTATTGCTGGCTGACTCCCAAAATGAATCCCCAGGTTGAAACAATGATGTTGGATGATCTGCATTTACTGCACAAGCATCAAACAATCATTTAAGTAAATGCAATGTCATTTGAATTTTCAGTGATCAGAAACCTGTGATAAGCTGCCGTTGTGCTAATTTGTGCCCTTATCAACCTGACTTAACATTATCTTAATAATAGGCTAACAATTTATACAACAGTTTTTTTCCCTGTGTGCATCGAAAGGTAAAGAAAATTCATACTTTTACTTTGAGCTTTACCATTTTACAAACAAATTGCACAACTGTGATATCTTTATATCATTTCAACAAAGTGATTCTTTATTACTATGTTTAGCAGTAAATGTATGGGAGAGAGGGGGGGGGCAAATTAAATAAATGTTGGATTGGGAAAAATTACAGGAATAAACGCATTATTTTCTATTTTTTTAAAACTATTTATTCTCCATAAAAAATAAAGAAAGAAAAATATATGTATCAAAATTTGCTGCCAAATTAAAGCCCTATGTGAAAAGAGAAAAATGCATCATAGTAGACTACAAATGCTAAAAGGTTTGTGTAGAACTGTAGAAATGTGCAGAAGTGGGAAAAACTGGAAAAAAAACACTCTGGGATTCAAAGGGATTTAGGGGGAAAAAGCTCTGCAGACTCAAGTGTTTAATCTCTGTTCTTCTGTGAAGTCTTCAGTGAAGGTGTTATCTTCAATCAGCACCAGTGTCTCCTCTTGCTCTGGTTCACCAAAAGCTACATCTCCAGACACCCTAGCATGCCCATAGTGAGCTGCCGCTGGCATTCTTTATAACCAGAAACAGATTTCACTCTTTTCTGGAATAAATAGCCAGTTGCTGGGAGTTGATGGAAAGAAGCAAATGTTTCAGCACATTACTGACCTTCAGACTATTTTGATTACTATTTTCTTGAGATTTATTCTGACCATTTGTTTGACTTAAGTCCTCCCAACTGTTTCACAGCGCTAAATCAATCTCACTTTCAACTGATACTAACATGGATGTTCTGCCTTGTGTAGCTTTACTTGACATTTGACAAACAGGGACATTTGTCCAGTGTATCAATTTGTTCTACTATTTAACACATTGTTGTTGCTGTTGGATTTCCTGGTACTGTTGTTGACCACCGGGATCAAAAGCATGCTAGAGGATAAATAGAGTATGCTGCAGAGGTTCTGATTAAAAATAGTTGTACCAAGAAAAACAACAGCAATACATTAATTGGTTGGAAAAAGCAATACACTGAACAAATGTCCTTGCTGATTAAGTAAACACTAAGTTAGAAATGTATCCTTCTTGCTTGGTATAGACCTCTGTATTAAGACCAGAGATAATTTCTAACTGCTGAATTGTGCTAAATGTACACAAAATAAGTCAAGAGAAAATCTGGCATGCCTGCAGGTTCTAATCCAGGGGAAGGAAGAAATATAACCCTGAAATTTGTGAAGCCTTGCTTTCAAAAGTGTCTGCACACCTTAAATCCATTAGCTAGATAGATTTAGGGCATACAAACATATGTTCCTGTTTTGCCTTACCTAACAAGTGTGCCCTTCTCCAGTGCTGTTTGATTGATCTATGGCCCTCAGCTCTGTTCCCTGCCTCCATCTCTGCCGCTGACACTTACGTCTTCTTGGAAGTCCTTTTCGGCCATTTGGTGGTCACTGTCTATGTAACTCCTGCACATTTACACAAGAGTCACATCCTCCCTGGCACCTGGCTCTTAGTGCATATACTGCACGGTGCACGCACCATCGCTTGGGGAAAGAGGAAGAATTTATTTGGCAGAAGAAACTTTGCATGTCTTGTTTTCCAAAATTTCCTATCTCCTAGCGATTTTTTACTTTATTGACTTTACTTCTGCTTTACGGTGTACCTAAAATGTTGGAAGAAATTATATGCTGCAAAAATGTTTTGCCACATCTTGGAAGGGTGCAGTAATTCACAGCCACTGCTGTGTTCTGAAGATTATGTATTTGATGGTTGTAAAGATATCAGATTATGGAAGAGTTTGGTGTCACTTAGAAATGTGCCATGTGCCAGTGCCATCTTCTATGACAATGGTAAGTGTTAGACAGTATGGGGGTTACAGAACAACAAAGAACATCACTACCTTCTCATACTTTGCTCTACACTGTGGAAGCTGTGCCCAAATAATCAAGCTGAATGAGTGCTAAGGACCAGACAACAGTAATGCCTATAACCTGCCAAATCTTATCCCCAGGACAGGCATGTCAGTAAGCGTACTGCAATTTGTGGCATTCAAGGCAAAAGTTAGACTTGTCAAGGTGCTACAATTAACATTTCTATATATTTCCTATAAGACAAAAAAAATCACTTTTTGCTGATAGGTCCACTTCAACCTACATGGTTTTTTTTCTAATATATTGTAAATATGAATATTACAGTGGATACTAACACATAATACTTGGTATCGGCACCGATACCATGCATCCCTAGTTCTAGGAAAGACCTGCAGCGTGTCTGCACATGTGCTGGATCTTTTTTCAAGAAAGCAGCATGGTACCCACTGACTCCCTTGCCACTTTACCTGCTGACATGCACCTCGTCTTCCCTGGGGCAGCAGAGCCTGGAATACATGGCGGGGGCACATAATTCAGTGTCTGGGATGGCCTGCAAAGCTTCCTGAATCACTGCCAGCAGATACCTGTCAGTCAGCTAAAGAAGTGGAAACGTGGTGCTATGCATCTATCAAGGTACATGTGTTCTATGGCCAGAGAACAATTCCGGGGTGAACTTCCACTTTAATAAAAGCTATATTTAGATAGAAAAGAGCTTTTGAAATCTCATCTCACCAAATCTCATTTGGTTTCAATTTTATTTTAAATTGCAAAAGTTTTATGTACAATTTATCATTTATGCATTACGTCCTTTAAATTAATCAGGAGCTGCATAGACGGCACTAGTGAATACTGGACACTTTTCAGGCAGAAGATTTTGCATTGAATGCAAGTTATATATTGGATTTTGCACTTTGTACAACTGTTTCTTCCTATTGCACTTTGGATAAAACTGGATCTGGGAAAAGAATGTATGCACTTTGATGATCTATGCATAGGACACATTTTGTAGATATTGTAATAGATGCAAGGGA
Organism: Nanorana parkeri; assembly: GCF_000935625.1. Taxonomy (NCBI): domain Eukaryota; kingdom Metazoa; phylum Chordata; class Amphibia; order Anura; family Dicroglossidae; genus Nanorana; species Nanorana parkeri. Next base: position 37,071 of record NW_017306387.1, on the reverse strand, counting down.
GAATTGTTAATAACGATTAATTTATAATTGTTATTATTGCACTCTGATAAGGCAGTAAGTTGCACTGTATAACTATTGCATGTGACATTTTGTAGGTGAGGTGATATAAATGGCGCCACACTCGTTGTATCAGATCATTGATTATAGTAAGTAGCACTTAAGCTGGCCATACACTATGCAAATTTCGAACAGTTCTTCATGAACTGGCTGAAATTCGCACAGTGGGTGCTGCTGTCGGCAGGGGCATCATGAGGCCGGGTTTCACCCGGAGTGGGTACCGGGTGACACCCCGCTGTGATGTCACGCTCAGCCATCTTGTTGATATACGCTGGCAGAGAGAGGAGGGGACGTTCACCTGGTGGGAGAAGGTATTCCTCCTCTCTCGTGCAACTGTCGATTCGTCTGTTCTATTTTTTTTTGTTCTGCCTGTGGGTTGAAGGAAAAAAAAATACACCAGTGTATGGCCAGCTTAAGTGTTGGAAACTTTGAAAGGGTAGGGAAAGTGAAATAGTAAGGTTAGTGCAGAAGTACATTTGCCAACACACTAAACTGCTCTGTTTGATGAACTGATTAAAAGAGGCAGATAAGCCCATGATATGGCGAACGTTCATCACCTGTTGAGGACCTGTGTCAAACGTACGTAGAGCTGACAGCCTGATGATGTCATGAGACTTGAAGTCTTACAATGCCATATGCTGTGATTGCATACTGACATATGGATTCAGGATTTCTCCTGCACAGGGAGCGGAGGATAGAAACACAAGTACAGAGAATTCTCAACAGTAGTCTGTGGATAGGGGGATGGGTCTAGGAGGAATCACATTTCAGTTTGACATCACTAACTCCCATTCAAACAGGAGACAGTATAAAGGCTATTGGAAAGTCAGTCTACACTGCAGAGGTTGTAACCCTTCAGCACATCAGCTGGGAGCAGGCTTTTAACTCACTGCTCTTCTGAAGCTTCATACAGATAGATCACTACTGCTGCCAATCACTCACACAAGAGGTTGCCAACTCTAGGAGAGACTGTGCAAGAGGTAAGGGAGGATAGAGAATTGTGCTTTTCTTCTACGTTCAGGATCTCTGTGCTGCCTCTATGCAGCTTTCAGCAATGCCAATATCACTTTTATATCCTTTTTCTGCCATTTGTTTCCATTCTTCTTTAGTGCGGACAATTGCATACTGCATATGTATAGAAGGGAAAATATTTACATTTAATAATCAATACAACTTTAATGTATATCTTTCTGAAGCAGCTATGGTTACATTTCCAGAAATCTTTATTCCTTTTTTAAAAAAATGAGTTTAATTCCTAACAACATGTCTCGATAATTAGTTTGGGAATATTTTCTGACTTTAATTGCATAATGCAAATGACCTGCAATTACCCACAACAACCAGAGTTCCCTTTGCTTGAATTTCAATACATGCTTGTGTAGACTGACTGCTGACTGGTTGCTATGGGTTATGGAAAATTATGGCTCGGCATCGCTGGCTTCTCAATGATTGATATAGGTTATTGCAAATATGGCGCTTTGCATTGCTGGCCTCTTATTGATTGATATAAGTTATTTCAAATATGGTGCTTTGCATTGCTGGCTTCTCATTGAATGATATAAGTTATTGAAAATAATGACTCCCCATTGCTGGCTTCTCATTGATTGATATAATTTATTGAAAATCATGGCTCCACATTGTTGGCTTCTCATTGAATGATATAGGTTATTGAAAATTATGGCTCCCTGTTGCTGGCTTCTCATTGATGGCTATAGGTTATTGCAAATATGCCACTTTGCATTGCTGGCTCATTGAGTGTTATAATTTATTGCAATTTATGACCCTGTGTTGCTGGAGCCTCATTGATCTATATAGGTTATTGCAAATTATGGGTCTGCATTGCTGACTTCTCATGAATTGATATACTGTAGGTTATGGCAAATTATGGCTCCACATTACTAGTCTCTCATTGATTGATGTAGGTTATTGCAAATTATGGCTCCACATTGCTGACTTCTAATTTATGGATTGATATACAATAGGTTATGGCAAATTATAGCTCCACATTACTGGTTTATCATTGATTGATATATTTTATGGCAAATAATGGCTCTGCATTACTGGCGTCTCATTAATTGATATAGGTTTTGGAAAATGATGGTCCCACATTGCTGGCTTCTTATTGATTGATACAGGTTATTGCAAATTATGGCTCCACATTGCTGGCTTCTCATGGATTGATATAGGTTATGACAAATGATGGTGCTATGCATTGCTTGCCTCTAATTGATTAATATAGTTAATTGCAAATTATGGATCTGCATTGCTGACTTCTTGTAAGTTAATATGGGTTATGGTACTTTAGCATCCTTTATATTGCTAATGTTGTAAGTTTGCCAATTTTGGCACAAGACATTCCTGGTTTCTTATTGGCTGTTATAGGTTGGCACAATATGCCTACGTACATTGCTGATTTCTGCTGGTTACCATGGGATAGTGCAGAAAGCTTAATTTGTCTTTGATCTGTAATACTTGCAATTAGATTAATCACTGGTAGAAAGTTACTATATTGAATACTTGAAAATATGACTAAAAATTGCAAACACAGATATTGAGCTAAAACTAAAGGTTCATGTTGTGACATCTGTATCTTTTTTGCATATTAAGCTATACAAAGTAAATACACATTGCATCTTAAAACATTTTTCTTTTAAGATAGCTGTTCAGTATACAGCACAGAATACAAGCAGCATGATGTGTGAAGCAGAGAAAACCATAATAACCAGATTTTAGTGTAATGTAATCGAACACTTTAAAATTAACCTGTCAATTGTAAAAAGCTATAAAAATTGCTTCCATAAATAAATACAAACACCTAGGGTTACCTGCACATAACCCTTTATAAGCACCCTAAGAGCCCTGAAACCCAGGGAGCTCTAATATGCAAACTCTGACATCTCCTGGTGAAGTCAAACCATGACCTGTCCTTTGCTGCCTCCTGCACCTTACCATTGGCCAGTCAGACCACCTATCACGATGATGGGCCAATAGGGGGGTAAATACGGCAAGTGTTAACATGCCAGATATCAGCCTTGCCAGGAGAAGTTCTAATTTGCCTATTAGAGTTTCCTAGCCTTTGGAGGCTCCTAGGGTGTCCATGAAGCTGTTGAAATGTACCTGCAGGAATCACTATGTGTTGACATTTGATTCCTAACAGCAGTTTTGTAGATTTACCAGTGTGATGGGTTTGCTTTAGGAGGTGATTTTAGATTGGTTTTCAGTGCATGACTACACATTTTTCATTACTACTGTTCTTTGCAACACCTCACTAAATATGGTTGATCTGGTTGTAAAAAATAAGGTACAATGTAATATGCAAAGTACATGAGTCTACTGCAACCAATCCTCAACCATCTTTCAGTGTTCTGACTGCTTTAAACTGTTGGAAGTTGAAATTCTGTTTATTGATTGCTATGGGATTTTGCTCTTTTTCTAAACCCACATTTATATACTTGCAACTATTTTTTTCCTCACCTTGTGTGAAATGTCACACTGACAATGTCATTTAAAGTGACACTAAAATCAGGAGTTAAAGGAGAACTAAGAGGTGAGTGATTTCCACTCATCGTCATAGTTAGAGGTGACCTGTGATGAAGAAGCTATTTACAGGTCAGCTCTATTGATTGGGAAGTGAGCAGAAACCTTCAGCCGATCCACTCACTTCCGGATCGTCTCCCTGCAGTGAGTGGTGCAGTCAGTCACCCCTCCCGCAGGGATTCCCCCCTCCCCTCTCTGATCCTCCAGCGCTGAGTGGAGGAACGAACGGGAGAGGGGGCGAGTACAGCTGGCTCTGCCTCTAGATAGGCAGAGCCAGCTGTCACTCACGCAGCTGGGTGGATCACGACAGTATTGCTGGGATCCATCCCAGCTGCGGCACTCTCCGTATATCGCGGGCAATAGCCCGTGATATACTGAGCTTTGGATCACGGGAGGACGCTAGTATATGTCCTCCCGTAACCCTAAAGAGAACTATGGGGAAAAACACTTACCCCATAGTTCTCTTTTAAATGTACCTTATTTGTGTTTCACTCAGCTGTAGATCATCAAATCATCTCTGAACTCCTGCTGACACTGTCCTTCCTTCTGGAGGGTGGCCACTTTTTTTTCCCCATGGTCCCTGTGTGTGTTGTAAAGTAGCTACCGCTCTAAGCTCACTTCTGTGATGGACTGCAATCTGAATACATATTAGTCAAGTAAACATGAGATTGTAGTAGATCACATGAGTGAGCATACACAGGACACACAGGAGCATACACAGGATACACACGACCATATACTTGTAGCTTGGAGTGGTGGCACCACACACACAATGACCGTGGGGAACAAAAGTAGCCACCCTCCGTGAAGGAAGGGCAATTCAGAGATGATTTGAGGATATACAGCTGAGTGATGCACAAATAAGCTACATGTTTGTTATAGTTAAGATACCTTAAAGCATTTTTCAGATTTAACTTAGTGTCACTTTAACATATTTTTATTTTACTATATATGACTTATGTGGCATTTTCTATGATAATTATGCCCTTTTTTATATTTTATTCTTTCTTTCTGTGCCATGAAGTACCAGACTGCATGTTGGTTACCAACTGTCCTTAAATGTGGTCTCTTTGCTGTCTGTGGCAGGGAGGTTTTGTGAAAGAATGAGGACAGTTAGTAAGCTAGTAAAGTTCCCTCTGCTCTGTGATCTTGATGTAATCCAGAAGAATGTAAAAACACTTTGCTTAAAACCAGAACAAATAAAAGCAGCCTTATCGGAATGCCTTGCAAGGGGCAGACTATCAGCTGTTTTTGATGCTAAAATGCCATATAATCCTCTAAAAAGCTGTGGCAATAACAGCCCTATATGTTTGTTTTTATTTATAAGGTTATCTAGGTGCTATCTAATACTATTTTAATGCTTTTAGTAGATTAGAGAAATGGGAATGTGGTTTCCTTTTAAAGCATATGGACCACGTTGTTCTATTTTCATATACCTGAAATGTTGAATTAAAACCAGACGAGTTTCCTGAGCAGTCTGCCAATCATGTCACTTTTTGTAATGTTTTAAAGAAATGCTGTGAACATTTAATTCTTCGAGCTGAGTGGTTTTCCAGCTAGACTACATTAAAAAAAAAAGCCTCACGTTTTGGTTAATTAAGGGGCCTGGTGATACTTTTTCCAACACTGCACATTTTGTGTGTTTGCTTTTTATTTCAGTCAATGAAAGACGTGTGCTATGGTAGGTATTTCCTGGTTCCAGATTGTATATGCTGGAAGTTTAAGACTGCGAAGAGGGGCCATCGAGCAGTCTTGCACTTCAGGACCCTGATCTACCCTGCCAAGTATAGCTTGCTGCTGGCTGCACTAAGTGGAAACTGGATCTATAAGACGCCAGGCAGCAATGGTGCCAACCGAACAATCTTGAAAATATTGTCCCAGCTTTACTGTGTATTCTAGGAACCTGTTGAGCATTAAAGCGTATTTGTCAAAGTTGACCCATGTACAGATCTATTTTGACAGTTATGAGGACTGCCTGCATGTGGACCTGATGTTTAAAAAGTGAGCTAAAGGCAAATTTTCTTTTTTGCTCATAGCAACCAAGCAGCTTCCTTAATTTAGCTTTAAGCTTTTGTTTCAAATTGTGAGTGCAAAAATGATACTGGAAACTGGAATTAAATGAAAAATGGAAACTGATTGATGTAGGTAACAAAAGTTTTACTTTAAGCACACTCTTCATACATCAAACCCATAACATTTGCCAACAAAAAGGTGAGGGCCAATGTAGACTTTTTGCATAGGTAACACACAGTAAAACGTATTTTCCAGCAACGCACCACTTTGTGTGTTGTGTTGTAGTGTTGATCATTGTAAAGGTTATCCCAATGCACTGTATAGTAAAAGATTAAGGCCTCTGCACTGTAATGCATAATAATGCGCATACCATGTATTGCATTGTAAAAACAAAACTGTCAGGCATGTGTTTCCCTGTTTTGTGGTGCACTGGCTACCTAATCAAACTTAAGGGGCTGCCTTAATGCAATGCCCGCCAACCCAGTGCACAAGTGTAACCCTGCCCTTAGGGCCCATTCATACGACGCATGGCAATGCACATATCACGGTACGGCGCAGTGCATTGTGGTACCATTCATTTTTTATGGCACCCCAATGCAATAATCCACAATAAAAAACCCTGTCCTTTGATATGTCTTTCTGGCACACAGCTACCTTCTCATGCTCCTACCATGAAGTTTACAGACATTCTTTTATGGTTCAGGGTTTTGTTACAGCAACAAAGGGCAGTTAAATGTTGTAAAAGGTTGTATACATGACACAGACAGTTCACAAGTAAGAATGTAGCTTGAGAGTAGTTGCAGTTAAAGGTCACTCAGGTCATGACCTAAGTGACACAAACTCTAGGAGGTTATATGGGGATACCGCCTTTGTGCTTACTAGTATGACAATACTGCACCTTTTTCTCTCAAGGTATTTCACTGTGCAGTAACAGAGTATGCTACATTTTTTTCTGCTCACAGATTAACAGATGAATCTCTTTGTACTACTGTAGTGATATGTAATCTGAGGGGTTGGTGGAGGGGTATATATGAGGCAATCAGCTTCGGGTGGGCTGTAGCCTGATATATTATGTGATGAGCTGTTAGAAAGGTTTACATGAGGCAATGAGCTCAGTGTGGGTTGCGGCTTGATATATTATCTTATGGCTTGGTGGGGTAGCATACATAAACTATTGAGCTCCGGGTGGGTTTTTTTCCAGGTGAATTATCTGATGAGGGAGGTATACAAAAGGTATTGGGCTCAAGGTGGATATTGCTAAAAGCACACAGAGCAGAGAAGTGGGTCTGTGCCATGATGTCTGCAAAGGTGCAGGTTCAAAAAGTATTCTTATCTTTCCTTAAATCGAGTGTTACACTACATGGAAGTTCCCTGCCATGAAAAATAAAGTTAATAAATATACTTACTTTCTACTGGGTTCTGCGCTGCACCTTTCAGCACCTCATGGCAGATCCCAGACATTTTTAAGTAGCCCAAATCTCTAGAGAAGAGCTCTAGCACAGTGCAATATCGTCTACTTGCAAGATTTGGGGTACTTATTACTTAACTTTTTTCTGACACCGACTTCTTTTTCATTCATTGTGCTACAGCATTTTGGGATGGGAGAGGCCGTGAAGCAAAAAAGTAGACAGCGCTATTTTGCGCAAAGTCTGCTTTAAATTTCTAAAGCCCATGTTCTTTTTTTACTTCTGTATGTAGTAGAAAATGGTTATTAACCCCACTGGATTGTTTTTTGCCATGTGCGCCTTTGCTGTGGAGATTCGCCCTCTAGTTGTCCAGGTGACCATTGGCATTAGACCTGGAGGAGAGTAAAAAGCCAAAGTTCTGAGTTGACACTGGAACAGGACTAGCAGGGAAATCTTCCAAAGGGGACACTTGTTGCAGTGAGAACTGTCTAAAACAGGATTTAAATTTGGAGAGATATTCTTTTTTAAAAAAATACTATAAAAAAGTGGCTATATACTGTATTCACTTATCACTGAAAATCTGTAATGGCCCTGTAAGGTATACGGGCCTATTTAGGACCCATTCACACATCACGGCCTGCCCGTATACTGCCTAGAACATATTTTTGCAGGAGATAGATGTTTACATTCAGCTGCAGTCAGGAAGCCTGTACAAAAGGCTAACCCTGTCCATGGCTGTTCACATGTAATCGCTCATGCAGCAATGGCATGCAGCTGAGGACAGATAAGTGACTCTGTACACAGGCCATTTGCATCCAGAGCTGCTCATTTGATGCTAACTGCAATTTATGTGTTCCATGTGCGAATCCTGCATATGATTTCTACAGACTGAACGGCAGCAGCTGAATATAAATTCCTGGCTGTACCCACCATTGAAACACAATGTTCTCAGTGGTGTACTGCCAGTAATGGACGTGTGAATGAGCCCAAACATCTACAAAGTCTGTTGTGGTAAGTTAATGTTTTGCAAAGCATGTTTACTCACCACAACAGACAGTTTAGTGTATTGTGCATTGTGTTACGGCGACCCATTTATTCCTCCTTTCCCTACTCTTTCACAGGCCAATTACATGCCTCTTTTTTTTTTCTGAAGCACCACTGTGCACTAAAATACACTGGGGGGAATTCATAAAAAGTGGACCAAACAGAATCTGGAGCTGTTCCCCATGGCAACCAGTCAGCTTCTATCTTTCATTTACAAAACTTAACTAAACAAGCTGTAAATAGAAGCTGATAGGTTGCCACGCGCCAGATTCTGTCTGCTCCAGTATTGATAAAGTCCATCCACTGTATGTGTTTTGCGGTCTTCTGCGGTACATTGACTTTTACTGTGCAGCGCATTGGGGTGCCATTCACAATAGATGTCACTGTAGTAGGACAGGTGGGTTGGCCCACATTACCACAGCACATAGGTGTTAATGGGCCCTAAGTCTTGAGACTTGCCTTTAGCAGGTTTAATATAAATAAAGTTTGTGGGGAAAGCAGAGCCAGAAACCATAGTAGAGACTTCTATTTCTAGTGTGAAGATTTTGAGGCTTGAGTCTGTGGGAGTTTGTTGATAGACTCTCTTTCGTTCATATAAGAAGCTATTTGTGAGTTTGCATTACACTTACCAAGCAGGGAAAGATGAGTTTTGAATTGGCATCATATTTTAAACTTGATTTCTAACACAGACTTTTGCTAAATCTTTACAGAAAGACTAATCTGTTGATTGCAGGGGTAAAATATCTACTATGTTGTTACTGAATAATAAAATACACTAAGGGAACTAGGTGCTAACAACAGCAAAACTCACCAAATTCCTGGAGCCCAAATGGTCAACTGGTAAGAATAAATATCATTATTATTATGTTTAATTTTTCCTCTGTTTTTAAAAGCCTGTGTCTTCCATTTTCTCAATGCAAGATGTTTCACTTCTTGTAAAGTGCTCTGGCTATGACTTGTCTTTATCTATGTGTGGCAGCATGGATCTCTGTGGCCTTTATTCCTAATATTCTGAATTGTTTGGTACTCGCCATTGTAAAGGAATTACAAGAATGAGGTTGAGCTCATAAAACCCAGACACAAATCAAGTTTACTATTGAACCAGCAAAGCTACAAAATATATTGAAGAATAGCCCAGTAGAACAATCCCTTCTGTCTGTCTATATAAACCTGCCATCCTGCATTCCACATAGACAGCAATACCAAATATATGAAGATTTGTTTCTGAAAGAGAAGTTACAGGCTGAAGTAATTGCCCTTTGATCTCAATGACTGTGAATACGCTTTTTAGCAGTAAATATAGGCTGACCTTATGTCCTGTTTTAAACGGGAAAGTACCGTTATTTCTTAATTTTCCCCCCTTCCATCGTTTCTTTCCTTCTTAGTAGTGCGCTCTCATTCTGTTAATGAGACCGGCCAGCCGCGGTGAAATAAATGTTAAGACGGCAGCAACTGCGACCGACCTTACTTTTTACATTTGTGCAGCCAGTCGGCCTCATTAAGGAGGCACATAGAGCGCTCCTCTAAGAAGTCTACGTCAGCGCTCATTCTTCCTTCACGGCAGCACTAACTGGGAGGAAGTTACGTATAGGCGTACTCTGCTTCCTCAGAATAAGTGCTGGTGGGGACTTTAGGCAGCCATTTTATATGATCAACACCAGAGCTTTTATCTCAGCAGGGCTGTGCTTCAGAGTGTTAATGGCATAGTTCTCTGCTCCTCAGATTGACACAATGGAAGGATATGAGGCAGTATAGGAAGGGGGGGGGGGGTGCAGAAAGAATGCATTGCATTGGATGAGTTCTGTCACTGAAGAATAATTGTTGATTGTTGAGATGTGCATTTGGATTTGGATGAACTGCCAAACCAATTAATTTCTGTCAATTCGGCAGTTCACACGAATCCGAATAACTATATACCCAAATATACAAATGACTATATATTCAGGTATATAGTAATCCGTTGTATGGGTGACGCCATCTTGGTGCATCTGATATCAGGTAAGAAGACAGACCACCCTCTATGGTGCACCAAGATGGCGGCGCACTTGCGTGCGTATGGACATGTCGGCGATCAATATGGCCGACGCACATATTTTTTTTTCATGGTGCTGTTTCAGATTGGAGGCTTGTTGCCTCTGAATCCGAAACAGCATAATAATTAATTTTGTCTGAAACTTTATGCTTTACACATCTACTATATTGTCATTAAACTTTTCTTATCATCTTACTTTTTCACGAATATGGAATATTAAAACCGTTCCGTTTTTGCCATCCCAATGTCCCGTTTTTGGCTCAAGGAAATGTGGTCAGCCTATGTAAATAGAATGTCATGACATTCTGTATTAGGTATGTGAATATGGACCTTTGCAGTTTTTTGTTTGTTTTAGCAAATGTTGTTCTTAACCACTTCCCGGCCGGCCGTTGTAAAAAACGGCCGGCCAGGAGCTCTCTAGATCTGAGCGGGAAATGCCCGATATTTAAAAACAGGCAGCGATGCCTGTTAACATACAAGCGATCCGCCGGCTATAAAGCCGGCGGATCGTTTGTATGAGGTCCCGATATGTGCACATATCCCTGTGTATAGTTAGATTTAAAGTGTGAGTAACAAGCTATAAGTTGCTAGAATCATAATTTACATAGGACTAGGGACTATCCTGTGACAGAACTGATTGACTTAACTGAGTCACCGTGGGGAGCAAAGAAAGGTAATTATTTTTTAGGGACAGAGGGGATTTAAGTCAACCGATTGTACTGAATAAGCCACTCACAGCGTTGCTTTTAAGTGCGCACAGAAAATGTTTACCTGATTCACCTGTTTATGATCAGGTTGATGAACTTTTGTATGTTGGAAGGCTCTTCCACGACACTGGCTAATATTCACTGACTGAGTATGTCTGGGGCCAAGCTGACCTTCCAGGATGGATATTTCCAGCTGATTACTGTTGTTTTCCCCTCAAGGCAGCTGGAACTCAAAATGTTCTCCCTCCCTTTTCTGTTGGCACGAGCATGCAATTTCATCCAATATGAACTTCATGCTTGTAGAACAATTTTTCAATAAACATGCTCAATTAGGGCATCATCTAATGTCTGTTTCTATCTGTCAGTGAACCACAGACATTAGATATTTGTCAGATGTGCAAACATGATCTGAGCAGCTGCTTGTGTCTTAAACCAAGCTTTAGCTAAAGAAGGAACATTTTTGTATGCAGGAGGAAGATGAGAGGCACAGCTGATATACTATTGACAGTCCTGGTGCCATTTGAGCAAAGGGAAAACAACAGTGATCAGACTAGACATTCTAACCTGTCCAATTGCTTTGGCTGAGACCCTCTGAAGCTGACCATAGACAAGAGATTTCTCCCAATCTAGCTAAAATCTTATCTGGGAACACCTTGATTCCATGAATCACCTCACATATACAGTACAGAGTAGCCAGAGAATGAGAATTGACTATAGTGTCACCTCTACTGCCATAGGGAATACATAATTGAAAGAGACAAATGTCACATGGTAACTGTATTCCTATACTTGGATTCCTTCAATCGTTAATAGAACACAGTTGTCAGTGCAAGCAACACAGGAATTCTGACTTGACACTCAGAATGAAAACTAAGTCAATAAGAACTACTGGGCTATGCTAGGCATCCCTGTGAACACCTTTATATGCAATCAAGGCTGCAATAACAATAAAGGCAAAAGGGTCCAACTGGCCTAGATGGCCCACCAGAAGATCGTAGCACTGTAGCCAGGGCCCAAGCCTGAAAAGCTTCAAGTGTGCACGTTTGTAATAGGAAGAAAATGGCAGAACTCTCTTCAGATCAGGGAGCTGCTGGGAAGTAAAGGAGAATCCTCATCTCTTCCCCTGCATCTTGGTCAAGTGATATATGATATGATCACATGGCTGGGATGCAGGAGAAGGGGGGTTTCTTTCACTTCCTGGCTGTATTGCTTAGATTTTAGGCACACATTCACACAAAACACCAATAGTCTAACATATTTTATATAGAAGCTATAAACAGATGTCTAAATAAATGTGCGTGTTTACACTGGTGGTGATAAAATACTTTTATAGACATTTAGAATTTTAGATATAATATAAACATAATAGGTGGTCTGTAGCTATATCTTCCTATATTTGATATAAAATAGAATAACCAACATTGTTGGTATATAACTATACTGACCTAGCCAAATAGGGCGATAGGTTTGTCATACATTATAAGAGAGTGCCTGTTTCTGTTTAGGCCTATAGGATGAAGGACGCTCCATTATATTCTATGGAGGAGACTGCAGTATTGTCGAAATACCAATTCCTGGAAAGAAGAACCACTGCGCAATCCTGGGGAAACCACAGTGTTCAGGCAGCCAGTAAAACGGGATGAACAAGATAAATCACTAGATTCCCCCATCCATGCTAAACAGGGTTGATGGATGAATTTTCCCTGCTGGCACTCAGAGCTGTCAGAACAACCAAACAATGACTTCCGCTGATTTGTGAAGACACTGTTTGGCTGACTCACTCTGCTCCTTTTTCAATAGAGGTTGGTCAAGCAGGGTAGTATAGGTATACCATTAAATTACTGTTACTTGCTTTGTTGCAAGTTGCCTCTGGGTGCATCTACTTTCTCAACTTTCTACGTTATTGACTTGGAACACACTGTACATTCTGATCAGTTAAAATTCTAAATGTTAGAAGATATATGTATGTCCTCCTCCTCACCAGCTTGCCATAGCTGTAAATATTGGGGAGTGGGCACAGACTCTGCTAGACTCCTACTAACTAACAAATATATAAAACTAGGATGAGCATAGAGAACAAATGATTCTACTTGTCTGGCCCAAATTAGCTTATATGTGTGATATACTTGCTCCAAGTATAAATAATAATTTTAAAAAATTAAATAATAGTTAAAATAGGCATTAAATGTATATGTTTTGCCACTTTTCAGCAAGCAGCCTCCATGTATGCCCTGCCCATGATATGGCTGCTTCTAATATTTATATATTGGTAAGGTATACTTTATCTATATTTCTTCTGGAACTATGGCTATAGTTTATATGTAATATTTCTGGTTATTTGGTCCCCAGTAGCTGCCTCTGCATACTGTCTGACCCAAGCAATTTCCTAGACAACTGTTTGACTGTCTTATATAATCTGGTAAAGAGAACATCTGTACAGTTGATTTTAGATGGAAGCTATATAAAGGCTGCCTTTGTAACAGGAAATCAAAGAAACACTGCTCTTTTTTTCACAGATTTGCCCTTCCAGAAGGATGAATTACTGATAGGAGAAAATGCAGAGATTGAAGTGAAGGACCTGCAAGTGATGGAGTTTAGGTGCAGGGACCAGTACAACTTTTGAAGATGTTTAAATGTGCTACATGGATCTGCCTAGAACTTTTCCTTTTGTTCTATATGAACTGCCTCCAAATAATACCAGGATTACCTAGTTCCCCGGACTACCTGCAGCGTGGTTGGCAGAGACTGTTAGAGGAAGGAGAAAGCTGCTTGGACTGTAAGCCAGAAGAATGTCCTCAGCCCAGAGGATGCCTTGCTGGGGTGGTAAGGGACACTTGTGACTGCTGCTTGGAATGTGCCAACTTGGAAGGGCAGATATGTGATCTGGATAACACCAACCACTTCTATGGAAAATGTGGAGATAACTTAGAATGCCAACTAGACATGGGAGATCTGAGACATGGAGAGGTGCCGGAACCTCAGTGTGTCTGCTTATCTAACACAGCTGTGTGTGGATCCGATGGCAAAACCTATCCCCAGCTGTGCAAATTCCAGGAGATGTCCAATGCTCAGCCAGAAAAAAATCTGACTGTTGCACATGACGGGCCATGTGAATCAGGTAAAGTAAACACTGATTTGTTTACTATGGAAATACAATTGCTTGCTCAAATGCAAGTACCAGCTTCTCAATTTGTTTAGAAATACTGAACCTGAACCTAAGCAGAGAGAGAAGACATCTAACTAAAAAGCCAAGCAATAAAATTTAATGAAGCAGGTTCACACCTTTCTTAATAAGTCATACTTATACAGCTTTAAAAGAAATGGTTGAATTAGTTGCCTTATACTTTAGTTTTGCACGCCTTAAGGACCCATTGATGCCAACCTGGTCTGTTAAATGCATGGCATGCGCGTTAAAGTGTGTTGCATTAGGGCAGCTTATTCATATTAATTATAATTGTATAAATTAATTGTAAATCCTAATTCTGTGGCTTCTAATCATGTGGTATGGGACTGCAATGCTATGCTGATGCATGAAATGCCTGTCAAGTCACCTTGTTAGTCTGTTATGTGACAGGCATACATGCCTCTTGAAGTGGTTGATTGACAGCAGCACCTGTCTGATGAAGCTCATACAGTAAATAAACATTATAATGGCACCACAATAATCAAATATTTGAACAGCTTATTTACTGAAAAGCTATTTACTGAGACCAAAATCAGAATAACGTAACCAAGGAATAAAATATGCTGAAATATAACAATCTAACTATCGTTACAAATTTAGTAGCATTTTTAATATAAAACTATTGCATTATGTGTACTTCTGGGAAAAATACATAGGCTACCTCTGCTTGCCTCCTTCTGAAAATGCTAGATGCCTTGCTTTCATTTTGATCCTCATTTTCATACTTTGTGAATTGTTGGCTTGGAACAAATGCTCAGCATTGGAATTCAGATTCTTGTTCTGCATACTTGGGAAGCATCAGCGGCTCAAAAAGCATCGAAACTATGGGATTAATCATTAATGTGACAGCCAGTTGGCAGTCAACAAAGACAGCCTGCATGCCTTTCTCATAATAGGTTTTCTAGGCCAATAAACCTAGAAAGTTCTCTCTAGTTTTGTTGAACCAAAAATTCTCCATGGGCGCTAATGGGCCTTGTCCCAGCACTGGATGTATGGAGAGTGAGGAATGACATCGCTATCACAGTGGCATAAATAGCAAAGCTCCATAAACTGCACAGAGAGGTAATATAACATTTATTCCAGTCTCCACATTCCCTTGCACGAGACATAAGTAAGCAAAGGCAATGTCTGAGATTTATAAGCTTTTAGGTAAAGAATTTCTTTCATGCAAGTCAGATTTAGGGTCCCTTTAAAAAGAGCAGCAGTCTTCATGTAGATTATCCTCAGGAGTAAAACACGCTTTTACGAACCATTTTACTAACACCGACCAAAAGAAAACATTGTGATTAATTTATGACGGTATATATATTGTTTTTTCACCTATCAGTGTTCACGCTAACACATAATTAGTAACAGATCACACCTCACAAAACTCCACTTTGTTCAGTTCTCCAGCAGGAATTATATAGAACTTGGAATTCAAAACAGTAGCTGCTTGTCAATCAAAAGGCCTGAAAGTATTTGATATTTTTTTTTAATCTGCCTAAAATATACCGCAAATCTAGGCCACACATTTCATATAAGTGGGGAAACTGGGATTTCTGCTTCCAGGATGAAATACTTGGTGTCTGCAAAATATAAAAATAGAAAAAAAAAGTACATATACCCATCATTCTAATCGCTTGCAGATGTAGAATTGTAAATTCCTAGCACTTTCTCTGGGCTGGCTTTTCCATTTCACTAACGTGAGTGAGGCCAGAAGTAAGCCGGAGTCGGGAATCAGCTATGCACATGTGAACTGGACTCCAAAATATAAATGGTTTAGGAGGAACAGATATAATACAGCCTGCAAATGATCATTGCTCAGTCCAACCAATTTTGGAATGTTGTAATGACTGAGCAGACAACCCCAGCCAACTGATTGTAGGATGGGAAGGGGAATTGGCTTGGTAGTAACTCATAGCAACCATAGTTCATCTTGAATTGTAGAATACTGTAAACTGAAATGATGGGGTGCTATATATATATATACATATATATATATATATACATACTTTAATTAAAAGGTGTCTATCTATCTATCTATCTATCTATCTATCTATCTATCTATCTATCTATCTATCTATCTATCTATCTATCTCAAGCCAGTAGTGTTTCCCTATAACTTTAGAAACTGTAATAAAATTCTTAGCAGCTTATGGCTAGTACAGATGATTGGGCTCCATAGTAAAAATGTAATGGGCCCCCAGGACTTCTATCTGTGGAAGCTGGCAGTGCCTGCCAACTACGACAACATGTGCCACTGAAATCAACTTAATAAGCTTATATAACAAACAGGTAGCAGGAAAGCTGTTGCTATAGACATTACACTACAATAGACCAGTGCTGTGTATATACGTTTTTTGGGAATAGGTCAGCAATGCAAAAAATTAACTTTTCCTGCTAACTACTCATTCATTTATCATTTTTTCAGCATCAACTGATATTTTTAGGTTTATAAGTTCTTGGGGCCATGGGCATGCAAGTGCTGAAACTGTGAATTTTTTGCAGATCTAAAAATCTCAGCTATCTTGTCAGTTTTTAGCTGAGGAGACACAGCGGCATTTATAAACAGCCTTGGAAGATTTTTCTTGCCCCAAGAATTCTGAAGGTAATAAATATGTTCCCAAATAGAGAGGACTGGGGTATACTGCTATGCCATCCAGAAGCCTGTATATGAACTAAACAAATGCTGTTGCTGCACCAAAGAAAACAAGCTAGAACTGTGACTAGCAATAATCCCAAAAACTCCTCCTGTGCATTTGATGTTAGCTCTTTCTTTAAAGGGGCCAGGGTCAATGTCAAATGCAACCTCTCCAACCCCTAATGATACAGTACTGGATCTGTATTATCTTCACATAGATTGTCTGTTTAAATTGCCTCAGCAGCCTCCCAAGTGGACCCCTCCCCCTCACTTTCAGGCGACTTGGGATGCTATGAATTTACTTATGCCACTGCAAGGCTATAGAAATACAGTACTGGTTACACCAACCAGATGTGAATTTCTGACCTACAATAAACCTATCTCAGCAAAAGGTTGCCCATATAGTTGTTTAAGCACCATTACAAACTAGTTCCTGATTGACAATCTTGGATGATCTGGCACTGGATTAACACTGATAATAACATCCTGCACTCGGTTTGCCCAGTTTTTTAGGAGATAGCTGCCAACTCCTGTAAATAAAATTCAATTAAACTTACATAGCATTACAGAGAAGAGCAGCTCAGTAAATGCTATTTACTACCACTGTACCAGAAATGCCAAATCCTAAATATATACTGTGACTTTTCTGCAGCACCACAGATCCTTACGCCACCCTATGACAACTGGAATGTTACTGGGAATGATGCTATATTTGGCTGTGAAGTCTTTGCCTATCCCATGGCATCTATTGAATGGAGGAAGGAAGGTACTGAAATGCTGCTACCTGGTGATGATCCCCATATTTCAGTCCAGGTATTTAAATGTCAAATTATAATGTTTCTACCATAAGCTTTTATAATGCATCTTGCAGATTCCATCTGAACTGTAAACAACTGATAAAACTGAAAATGGTTTGTTTTTATGCTGCTGATGTGAGGTGCTGTTTACTGTGGAGCACTGGGAGCTGACTAGCTCAAGGATGCAACTGGAAAATGGTCAGTTGATGATTTTTAAGTGTGAGATAACAAGACAGTCATCTTCTGGAGTAGAGGGATGATGCCTCTGGAAGACACAACAAAAGTCATAGGGTCTCTTGATCTAGTGCAACTAACCAGTTGTATTAATAGCTTGACCACCTATAGACTAGACATGTGCATTCGGATTTGGACAAACCTGCAAATCAACGAAAATCAGTTGATTCAGCTGTTCGTCCGAATCCAAAATAATGAATTTAATATATGTCCGAATATACTAAAACGATATTCGGGCATACATAAAATTGTTTTCAGAACACTCCAGTGGCCAAAATGCGTGTTCTGCGCATGCCCGCGCCATCTCAGAGGCAGAGTGTGTGACGTCACATGACGATGCGCACCGCCATTTTGGACTGGATTTTGGTATACACCAAGATGGTGGTGCTCGAACATGCGGACACCGCCATCTTGGTGCAAAATGGATGCGCGCATGGGCAGAATGTGCCGGCGACCGATATGACCGCCACTCGTTCTGCAGTTTTAGTGTGCAGTTTCGGATTCAGAGGCTCGCTGCCTCCGAATCCAAAACAACATAAAAATGTGTTTCCTTTGACAAAACGAATAAAAACGTCTTTCGTTTTTATTTGTTTTGTTTGGAAACAATTTTTTTTGTTGTGCACATGTCTACTATAGACTAAAGTAATTACCACTCCTGCTGGAGCAGGGAACATATTTACAAAACATATAACCTGTACCTTCAGCTCAGCGCCAAAATGGTTTCTACAGGATTGCCGTTATGGCCTCTTTCTTTATAGAGAAATAGAGTCCTGGCTCTCAAAGTAAAATCTCATATGAAGAGAAAATACTTGGATTGTCTGGATTGCCTCAAATTCTTGACTGTAATGCTTTCCAGCTATTACCACTGACCAAAAAGCTGGCCCATCCTGTACAGTGAAGCTGTCATTTGTCTAGTGTGGGCAAAGAAGAGTTTCACTTTAAAGTGAACCTGTGGCTAGGCTATAGACATTCAAGTATTTACATGCTCCTAACATGCCGTAAAAAAAGCTTTGTATCTAAACCCAAAAGGAAAATTGTAATATATTGCAGTTTACCAATATTTATGGGTTTTTTTTATTTTCACCTGGTGATCTGGCCAATACGTCTATGATTTTTTAACTTCCTTTAACAGGCCAAGCTGTCCAGCAAAAGTGGCAGATAGAGGGTTGAGACAAACCATTTAATACTGAGAGGGGTGCTTAAAATGGTCAACTTTTATTAATCTATATAACCTTTATCCCAAAAGGAAAAGATAAAAACTGTTTCTGGACCTGTTTAAAAAGTGTTAACTGGAGTTCATATCTAATTTGTTAGTCAAATCCTTCTAAATCTGCTAGTCCTCTAACACTACACTCTCCACATGTTGACAATGCTGCTGTCCAAGGGTGGCCCCATTGCTCCTCCACAGAGTGAAGCCACCCTAAGATAGAAAGTGCATAACTGGCCAGATCCCTAGGTCAAAATAGAGCTTGTCCCCGATTAAAGGAATTCTTGTCCCCGATTAAAGGAATTCTAATTAGCAAGTAATAGGGTTCAGGCTGGATACTCATACTATATCTGTGACCTCTTTAAAGTAGGTATAACCCCTATCTCACCACTGTTGATCCACCGCATTATCTTTGTATTCACTTGCTTTCTACATGTATGTACCCAAGTGATGGTTGCATTGCATTTCCCTGGGTGGGTTTCCTGATCGTGACAACAGTGGACCCTGGCTGCATAATGTGTGTTGAAAAGCCTGCTATAGTCTCCATGTTCATTTGCTTGTGACAGCAAGAGAAAATGTTACAGTAATGTATTATTAGTGTAAAAAAAAGTGCCTGCCCCTTGCATATACTGGGGGTTTCAACTTAATTGCAAAAGTGGGCTCTTGGTTGATGATTAGTGTTTTGTCAAAACTGGGATTTGAAGTTTCAGGTTTCAAACATGGTGTAGATTGAGAAGCTTATCCACCTAGTATTTAGGTGCTAAACCTCCTTTACTAAATAGACATGGGTGGGATGGTATGTGTTCTGTCATGTAAGGTTCAAGGAAAGGAAAGACACTCAAGGAAAGTGGGTGTTCATGAGCACTGGGAGAGTTGACACTGGGACTCTCCTCCAATTGTTAACCCATAAACCAGGGGTCACTAAATGGCAGACCCTGGTCTGGACACAGACCGAGTGGTGGTTCTGCATGGACTGCAATCGTCAACCTGTGCTGGCTTATGGCTGGCTGACAGTGAATATACCGGCCTCCAAGGCCGATGTTTACACTGCTAGCTATAACCCAGCACAGGCCCCCGCTTCAGTCATTGGTTGCTAGGATCTCTGGCATCCCAGCAAGCAATGACATCAGGCAGGGCCAGCTGCTACAACTACAAGTGATCTGGGTGGCTTTACAGCTGGGCAAACAGACTAGCAAGCATATCCCTGTGCTTGATGGTATGTATTGGAGGGTAGAGGAGACAGCAGTGGTCTAACAGACACCTGATATCTCCATAAAAAGGACCTGTCACTTACAAATGCTGTCACATAGGGTCTTTTTAACATTCAAAACTGTAATAAAAAAGTAAAAAAATTATAAAATAAATAAAATTTTAAACCAACACTGCCACCCCGCTATCTGATTCTAACCAACACATTTGTGTAAAGCATGCATGTTTATGTAAACGGGGGGTAGGGACTTCTAACAAAATAATATAAAAAGAAATATACAGTGCGATGCAAATCGGCACATCACTACCGTGCCTGGGGACACACACCAGCAGCTGCTTGTGTGGATGCAGCCTAAATGGCCAACTGCGGTACAGGCACAAACTGAGTGATTGTTCTGTCCGGACCGCGATTCAGACCTCGGCTTGAAGAAAATTTTATTCACCAGACCTTCTTGAATTTTAATTAACTACCCCTGTCCTAAACCCTACTGTAGATGGATTAGATCCCAATCAGTACATGTATATCATGTGCTACCAGACTTGTGTAATTGGTAATTTCATAAGACCAGCTAATAAGTGACCAGTTTGCTCACCCTCAGAAAACAAATTGTGTTGAGTTGGGCTTTTGTGGCATTAGTAATTTTCAGGGTACAGAGCATAATACTGAGTTTTAATCTGGAGAGGTGATTGGTGAGCAAAGGGATATGGCGGGGAGAGATATAAGTTGGTTATTGGTACCTAATAGCTAGCAGAGACAGACAATGCTCAATGCTTGAAGATCTGCCAGTGCTCCATATGACTGGCCCAGCCCATGGCACCGCAAGCCACACATAGAGTGCTGGTGGACCACAAGTGAAGAGCAGGGCACCCCCCACATGAAAAGACTTCGTCCAGGTACTATCACTCATCCAGGCCCTGTTAAAGAAGCAAAAAATTAAACTAGATTATTATTACATGTACCCATATGTGCTTACATATGTAAAACTGTACTCCCAGGAACAAAGATCAAGAACAAAGACCTTTACAAATTGTATAGATCTATAAAATTACAAATGGAAAATTGAGAATTGTCCTCTTCAAGCACACGATTTATAGCTAAGCAGAGTATATCTATCTGTATGTTTTGTGCCTGGAGCTCACATGGAAAATATTTAATCGATGATACTCCATCATTTTCCTGCACAATGAAGACTTTATAGTGTAGGCTCCACTGCTTGTACTTAGGGATTTCCTGTCTGTCTAGGATTTGATGTGTATCTCTGTATATCTGAACAGATGAATATAGAGTCTTGTACATCATTGCTGGTGATCTCCTTAATTCTCTGCTTTGTTTTAGGATGGAAAGGCCCCACTGGGAAAAGCTACTGTACTAATAAAATCCAATGGCCAAGTTAGAATTGTGTACAGCCTATAGTAATTTAACTGTTTTGGCTGTAACCCAAATGACTATATATTTTCCGTCATCCAGCATGACCCACATTTTCTCTCTTCATACATTCTACTTATTTTGGACACTTACCAAGTCAATCAACTCTAAAACTTACCAAGGACTGGGGCTACTGAAAAGAGGGCATGGTTGTGTCCAAATACTGTGTGGATCACGGGGGGTCTACTAAGGCCATTTTAATTTTGTGGCTAAAAACATTTGAATTGTATTAAAATACGTTGATTGCTTTAATTCTGCATTGCGTAATAATGCAGTTACAGCTGCATGCAGGGACAGAGTTGTAGATATAACAGATGGGTCATTTAATGGGCTTTTGTAATGGTTTCACATTAGTAAATGAACCCGTTAACTAAGGAAAAGTGAGAAATGGAATGAAAAAAATCCCCCTGAATCCTACAGTCCAGTTCCTACTGCTCTCCACTAGTGAAGCAGGATAGGTGTAGTACATAGGTCCCATTATTATACCACCTAGTAGGTCACAGATAGTGTGAAAAAAATTGGGGTGTTACAGGCTGAGATCCATTTTCAGTGGTGCCTTCTTGAGGCTTCTTCCCAAAGTTAAACATCCAACAATGTGCGTCAATCACGATGAACGGTAGCTGTTGATTCGCAGAAAGAAAAAATACCGACACACACCAACCCATTCAATCCCGACAAAAACACAGCTGCAAAATTACAGCTCTGACTCGAATGTCAACAAAGGGGCCAAGCGAATCGTGATGTTGCATGACTCATTCCGCCCCTTTGTTGACATTCGAAAGCAGAATCTTTTTACTCCAATCATTTTACATCTCTCAAATGAAAATATGCCCCATCTTGGATCTCAAATCCCTAAATGTTTTCATTCGCGCCAAAAATTCTACATGACATTAAACAGGTTTGTAGATGCCTCCTTCCATCAGGGAAACTTTCTGGCATCTCAGGACATGAAAGATGCATATTTGCATGTCCCCATTTTTCCAGCACATAAACCTGTTCTTCACTTTACTGTGGATCCCCAGAACTTTCTGTTAGTGTTTTGTTACTGTTGCCCACACTTTTTTTTCTTAATTGTCTCTGACTCCTGTGTCCCTTAATGAAGGAGAAAGACAATTTGATTTTTGTACTCACCATAAACTCAATTTTTTGCATTCATTGAGGGACATAGATCCCTCCCCTCTGTGTCTATGACTTTGCTCCTAGTATTGCTTTTCTTCAAAACTGAGGCATGTTGGGAGTGGGAGCATTATACCAGGCCACTGATTTTTTTTGTTTGCCAGTGTCCAAATCCTCCCGTAGTTCCTGTAGTTGGCAGTATAACCCAATTGTCTCTAAATTCTTTGCTCCTCAGTGAACTCCAAAAATTGATTTTGCTGTGAGTACAAGAATCCAAAGTTACCCTTGAACTTAATATCTTTTTGATCTTATTACGGAATTTAGAAAAATGGTGAAAATAATGTCTTATCATAATTATGGGGGGCATGGACTAGGTTATTGGATGGGGCAATAGTTGACATTTAACTTGGTCTGTGTTTCCAAGTTAAATGTAAATAGAAAATAAAGAAATCTTCTTAGAATATAGTTTTTGGAAGACTTCCCAATGTCATTGTGTACACATTAGAAGGAAAAGTAAATGAATGCAATTATTCTACCTCCAAATATGAATAATTTGATTGCAATTGATTTCAAAGCTTCTTAGAAGGGGGGATTAAGCAACAAGTTGATGTGTTGCTGACCAACACATCAACTTCAGGGACAAAATGTTCATTTGCTGCCTCATATATCCCACCCACTTCCAGGTGCCATTTTAACGAGATAATAAATGTTGCTCAGCTCACCTCTCATTGGTGATAATGTTATGGCTGATTGGTGTATGTCCCATATGGGGTTTAAAAAATATCTACTTCAAAATGGGGGATGACATTGGTGGGGGGGAGGGGGGGCACTCAGCTTATACCATAAAGACAAATATTCAGACATTACATTCTAGAAATCTCATGATGTATATATTTCTTCATATATGCTGCAGCTAATTGACCTTTATTGTTTGAGGATGCAGATAGAGGGAAATAGAGATTGGAACAGTTTTATTAGTTTGACTGATAACTCTGCTAATGGTTGAAAGCTGGAAAATTCTATTTTCTCTGCCATTAGGATGCACCCCTGTCTGCCTGCTTATGATTTAGTTCTACAAGTCCTGCTGGGCAAGACCTGTTCTCTAGCTGAATGGTGCAATTATGGTGCCTGCTATTATTGCAGGAGCACAAGGTAGTATGTCGCTTACTGAGTGCGTTATAATGAGCCTTGTGTAGTCCCAGTTTGTGTTCGCTTTTGGTTTCTACATTTATGGAGAGAAGTTTAATTCTGACCACGCAGTTTGGAGTTAAGTTCAACATTACTAGTGTTCTTTTGGGCACAAGGCCAAAAGTTAGTGGAAAGAGCAAGCCTGATTTTCATGAAGCCTAATTAACATTTTTTTTAAATGAAAACTTATTTGTAGGTTAAAATCACAAAGACTTTGATTCACTAAACTAAGCCAGATGCCAAGCTAAAGACTAGCAAGAGAGGTCCAATGGAAGAAATCAGGCTAGGCTCTACCGATTAATTTTATGTTCCACTATGCTTTGCCTGGATATATCAAATATCAGTAAGACCAATGAAAAACATGTTGCAGTGGTGGGATATTCTAAGACTATGTGCTTTCTGCATATGACTTTTTGCCTTACATTACTAAATTACACTACGCTGTGTTTTGGAGTTTAGAATCTGTGTGTTTAAATATGACTGTACCCACCTCAAAAGTACAAAAAAAAGATGCAGACTCCATGAAAGATATACTGTACCTATATCCATAGCGCCTGTGTAGTTGCAAATGTGCCTGACAGCCCAGAGTGCCCATTACAGTGTAGTATTGACTGGAGCATACAACAAAAAGATGTCAAATGTTTTGCATACAAGGAAGAAGTTTATTTGCCTATTAAATAATTGATTGTGTTTCAGAGTTTACTATTACCTTATTATAGGAAAAGAGTTGGGATACTGAAACTGTAAAAAGTAAGTTCAGAGCTGTGGGAGAACGCAAATGGTTTCTGGGGCTCTTTTGGATAGATCCACTCAAAGGAGTTCTTTGGCTACATTCACACCTGAGTGGCTCTTGGCTGTACGGATACGTGTGGAGCCGCTCTAAACACAAAAAACAATGCACTTCAATGTGCATCATTCACAGCATTGCAGGGACCGCGTGGCCCCTGAAATAGTGCAAGAGCCATAATCCAGCAGATCCTGCATGCTCTTCTACGCGGAAAATCATGCGGGAACCGCAAACACTATGTGTGAGTCTGTCTTATTTTTGGTGCCGAGTCATTCAGTTTCTCTCTTTCTAATACAATCTTCATAATAAAAATACATTGAATCTCAGCAGCAATAGTTATGGTCCGTGATAATGACCAGGGCAAGTAGGAGTGGAGTGAGTAACTCAGATGCTTAGATTTCGCCACTGAATTCCTAGAAACATATACAGTAAATGTCTAAAAGGCACCTCACCATCACACCAATATAAGCTTGTTGGACATTCAATTCAAAAACCATGGTTATTAAAATGAAGTTGTCCCTTTCCTCTTTGCGGCTGTAACAGCCTCCAATCTCCAGGGAAGGCTTTCCAAAACATGCTGTAGCGTGTTTGTTGGAATTTGTGCCCATTCAGCCAAAAGGGCATATGTCAGGTCAGGTAATGATGTTTAGTGAGAATATCTGGCTTGCTTTTGGCATTCTAATTCATCCTACAGGTGTTCAGTAGGATTGGGGTCAGGGCTCTGTGCAGACAACTTGAGTTCTTCCACACCAAGCCGGTTAAACCATGCCTATATAAACTTGGCTTTGTTCGCAGGGGCATCATCATGTCAGAGCAAAAATTGACTTTTGCCAAAATTTAGGAAAGCCACAATTATCTAAAATTACATTTTATCTGTAGCAGTAGTTCAACCTCCCTCAGTATGCATTCCAAAAAAACACAGTTTTAGAGGGCAAGTTCTGCAAAGTGATGAAAGAAAGATTCACACGAAATGAGAATCGTGAATTTCTGCACATGCTAATGAACAATTGTAATGTTACTGTGTGTATCTATACTCATACCATTTCACAGTTTACTTAAATAATTTGCTATTTTAAATAGTTTTTTGTATGTTTTAATGTCCTTCAAATTTCTGAACATAAACCAGCTGATTTCTCAGCTAGATGAGTACAAGAAGTAATATTATGTTTCCTGATACTTGTAATTCTAGTGTGAAAGAGATTTTTTTAGAACTGGAGTTTGGTCTGTTGGGATGCAGGAAAATCCTACTGCACTCCTTACTGGTATATCCCTTGCGGTGGGTGCTATAGTAACTGTGGAAAACGCTGCAATGTGAAGATGTGTGTGCATGAATAAAATGATCACTGCTTGAAGATTGAGCCATGGTGTGCTGGTGACATACTTTACTATTTGGTCTGTTGGGATGACTCCAGGCCACTGGAATCATATGGAAAATTGAATGTTTAGTCCTAAGTAACAGCAAGTTCCCAGACAGGATTTCATGGTTATTATGGGAAAGTGCCTGAGCATCCCTTTCCATGTTTAGTACACTGAACATGAATACAAAATATTGTCAAAAATGTTTGTAAATTATGTATGTTGCAGTAAATTTTGAATGTACTGGAGTACACAGAGCTAGACTTAGGGTTTGTTCACACCAAGCGCGTTCCAGGAGCAGAACAGAGCAGTTACAGACCGGCTCAAAACTGCGTCCAATGTATTCCGATGAAATATTGGGCTCTAGTTCACACTGCAGCGTTCAGTTCCAGAGCACGTAAAAAAACAGCTGCAAACACTATTTTGATCGCACCGGACGGCACTGCAGGCACAATGTGCCTTGCGATCCCGTGCGGGCGACCGCATTGTGGCCGGAGGGCGTGGCTACGCTGCCATTCACAAAAGTGAGCCGGCCACAGTGCGATGCAGTGCGTTCCGGCCAGAATCGGACCAGAACGCACTGCATATGGTGTGAACTAACCCTAACACCTTTATTCGAACTGTTAAGTTTTCGTGACTGGATTGCAGCAATTATTGCATCATGCAGAAAGGTGATTTATTGTTTCATTTGAAGTATAACTGGTTGAAAGCTGTTATTTTGCCTTTAAAATGTGTTTATAATGTGACCAACCTGTTATATGTAAGCCTGTGATCTCTGTAGATTAGGATATTTAAAGTAATCTGCTATTTATGGCTTTATTTATGTGGTGAAAATAACTCCTAATTATAGCCAATGTATGGCTGGCAAATTCTAAGTAGTGAATATCAGGTATGATAAAAATAGGCATATTACATTTAAAAGATCAGAAGCTGAAAAGTCAAGATGAGCTTTTGTATGTTATCATAACTCAAATATTTGTTTTGTAACATGTTTCTAAATTTATAAAGGGGTACTTTGTGTGTCACCCAGTATAAGTTTTCAGTGCCTGTTGAGAAAAGAGAAGTCCAGAGTCCTACCGTAAAGGCATATCCACCTTTTGCTTTGGAGCCTGCAAAGCATTGCTACTGTGGATCATGGCTGCAATGCAAAGGCTCCTTCTGTCTACAGTGACAAAAGTGGACCATGCACAACTGCTTGTAGCCCCCACCAGTGGTGCATGTAACAAGATGGCAACCCAGGAACACAATTGTAAGACAATTGTCACCCCATAACAGGAGGTGCCTGTGCAGAAGCTGCCTCTTGGAACCTCTAAATGAGTGTTGCAGAGGCTATAGGACACTTTGTAAAAACTCTCCCCCATGATGGGTATAAGGTGTTGTGTTCTAAAAGTAACCAGTCATAACCTGTCGGGCCTGCAGAATATGTGATTTATATTTCTCTGTATTCATGTATAGTGAGGTATAGTGAGTATATGCTTAATAACTATGTTTTATTATATCTGTAGTTTAGAGGAGGTCCTCAGAAGTATGAAGTGACGGGGTGGCTTCAGATACAATCAGTTCGTGCAGCTGATGAGGGGAGTTACCGATGCTTTGCTAAAAACAAAGTTGGAGAAGTTATGGCAGCAGCGACCCTCACAGTGCTAACACCAGGTAAATTTCGTATATTCTTTAAGTCAATAAATTATCATAAAGCTTGCTTAAAGTAGAACTGTGACCTTGCTGATAAAAGAATCTATGTGCTGCAGAATTTTGTTATAAGCACTTAAAGTTTTCTCTTAGTCCCTCTGCAAAGTCCTAAAAATACCTATCGATCCTGCCAGTGAGGTCTACCCAATGCAGCTTCCTGTGATGGGGTGACAATGATACGGCACTGCTCCTGAATTCAAAGCAGAGTTGCTACTCTGGTGTAGGCAGTACCTGCTTGCATTACAGTGGTATGAAAAATGTTGCAGAGGCAAGGCTATCAGCATTCTCACTTCTGATTCACAAGACTGTAGCTTGTCAATCAGCATCTAGCCACCCCTAGTCCTGCCAACTGCTTTCTGGATTTACAGTACTGCTCTTATTGCTGAAACCCTTCCACTGTGAGCTGCAATGTCTGGGAGGGGGAGTATGTGAGAGACAAATGAAGAAGGATTTGGCTTAGTTCGGGAAAGCGAAGGAAACTTTTTGCTTGCTTTGAGGCTTGTGCATCACATAGTACCTGGATGTGGAATTTGTCTAGTCTGCCATAAGGAGCCTTTAGATGAATTTTCATATTGTTTATGAAGAAAAGTAAATTTTATGCTTTCACTGTGCAAACATTGCCTAGAGCATCAATCACTACTAGGGATGAGCAGTTACTTCTACCCAAGTACAAGCATGCTTGTGAACTGGGGTCCATAGCAGTTTTTAACAATGTAGTTATAATGGATTATAATTGGCAAAAATACACAGGACCATTGTGGAATAAGTGGTATAAAACAGAAAAATCAGCCCAACAGCCATATGAGTGAGTAGATTATTATTATTATTATACAGGATTTATATATCGCCAACAGTTTGCGCAGCGCTTTACAATAACAGGAAGCTATTACAATCACAATACAATTCAAGACAAGATGGTAAGGAGGGCCCTGCTGGTGAGGGCTTACAATCTAAAAGATGCCTGCAGACTGGCAATCCTTCTCTGCTGGTTTAGCTAATATTGCCATTCCAATGATCGCATTTATCTATATTAATTTATGTATTCACGTGTCTGCTTTTTGTGTGCCTCAGAACAAGTCAACCTGACGGGATTGTCTCTGCCGAAATTCCGCAACCCTTTGCAAGAGGACGAATTTGACAATGAGGATTCTGATTATTACTGAATTTCCAAAGAACGATGGATCTGGTCTGAATCATTCTCAACAAGTTCTGTCCATACATGGGTAGAACATGCCACATACAGCAAATTCCATTTCCATGACAAGGGACAATGAAAAGCACTTTATATTTGTAAACCCGCTTTGGCAAGCTTTGTAAAATATTTTTATTTGAAGGATTCTGGAAGAAGTGACATTTTTTATCTCTATTAGGATGGCTATTTTTAATTAGAAGACTGGATAGATAAATACTCAATACTGTATTATTGTACATTCAGTAGGTGCATTTGATTAAAATGTCTTCTTGGTATGGTATGAAAACAGTATTCATGTAACTTTCATAAGTGTTTATTTAAGGTTCATGTAGCATTTGTATGATGTTTTATATAAATTATATGTTTCTCTTGTTTACGCTTACCTTTTCTTTTTGTACAGCTCCTTTAAGTAGATTTGTCTTTTGTCCCTTTAAAAAACAAGGTTACGTCCCATACTGTTTAATGCCAGCCACACACTGAAATCAGATTGAATCTGCTTCACAGTGAGTGAGCCTACCGCAACAATCCATTCCATTTCTATTCACTCAGTAGGACTTCAGACTAATTGAGCAATTTTGCTGGTCTAAGAATGAAATCTAATAAAAATCTGACCATGTGTCTATCTTAAATTATTTTTTTCCAGACCTGTCCTTGAGTGCTACAAAAGTGAATACTTCCCTTGATAACCTCTCATATGCATTGGTGGAGTAGCCAGTGTTTCAGCACTAGAGTTTAGTTTTGTGTATCTGGAAAGCACAAACTGTTCTTGGCACTGAATGGACTCGAGGAACATTGTACTATGGGATCTGACAAAGGACAAACAGTTACTATGCAAAGCCTGGTTGTAATTAGCCAGAAGGTATTTAAAATAATGCTATGGGCTCACCTCACCTTCCAAAAAGGCACTGTCCATATAACAGATGTATAATCACATCCTTGGTTTATTTTCAAAGTGCCAGGCATCCCTGAAACCAAGGCACTCCATTAAGCAAATAATGACAGATTCTGTGAAATGTCAGGGACTGCCATTGACCACCAGATGTGATGAATTGCCTTCCATCATAATTGGAAGGTGCAATATTAGGAAAGAAGACAGTAAACATGACCAACATCAATATACCTCTTAATCACAGCATGCATAAAGTGCCCCAATACTCCTAGCCAATCCCCCTGACCTCAGGTAACACAATTCTCAGATTGTATACTTACCTCTATCTCATAACCACGGCCTGCTGAAATATTCACATTCCACCGCTGGGGCCTTCTTTCTCCTGGCTGCACTTGATCAATATGGTCAATCCTCATATGTAACACTTACTTCATGGGTATATTATCAATAGTTTTAGTTTATGTATAGATGTAGATGTAGCTATACTTTGTGTTTTATGTAAGACAAGAGCCATTAATAAGGTTAAAGAGGCAACTATTTCCCATATAGTTATAGGTCATACATGTTTTCCCCCATCATCAGCAGAAACACAATTATCTCATATAAACTCATTCACACTTTGTCACAATATAGTAAGCCAGGTTGGGACAAACAAGAAATGAAAAGTTCTTTGTAAAGAAAGGGTTTTGTTTTGGGCTCCAAAAGCTTGAGTGCCTGCCGGCTCTAGTGTTCGAAATTTGGTCCTTAATAAGATACAGTTGTATCATTCAGCTTCAGGAAGACACATGCCTATCTAATTAAACCATAAAAAGACCTGGGGGAGCTCACTATTGCATTTCAGAGGTGGGTTTCTAAGGTCACATTCACCACAGGCGTACATTTAAAAAAAAGTACACATGAATCCTGCAGGTCACCACTTTGAATTACGGTCAAGGCACGTGCATTGATATCCACTCAAAATATTGGTGTTGTGAGTATTCTACAGATAACCTTCTTGATGCATGTTGTATAAGATGAACAAAGGGATGAAAATGAGGCACTTAATAGATTGTTTGGCTGTGTCCACTAAGTGAGTTTAAATTCAGAAATGTTATATTTTACTGGAGCGTACCATAAAGACCTCACCAAAGACAGACATCATGTCACACACACACACACTGCAGTACATATCTATTAGAGGTCTGAATCTCTAGCATGGCTAAAGCTGGATAGTTGAACAGGAAGGAACAGACACTTTATCCTACTGATCGCATCTGAAAAAAATAATAAAATAATATTTGTGTTGCCTATCGCAACTATTGCGAGCTAAACTATGGTATACAGTTACTGGAGTACAAAAACTTCTGTAATGTTTTAATACAGAAAGTTTTTCAAGCTGCAAAGAATTATAATCATTTTTATTGGATGTGCTGTTCTTGCTCTGCCCCAGTTTCTGTCTCTCTCGTTCTTGGAGTTGGAGGTTATTTTCCATTTCTGAACCACGTCTGAACCACGTCTGAAATGTTTCCAAAAGTTCCTCCAGACCTATGCTTTGTTCTTGAATTACACAATACTTCTCCCCCTTCAAACAAAACATAACTCTGTTCCTTAAGAAGTGTCTGTGAGTTCCCTCCAAAAGATTCTAATTCCTTCCAGATTTCAAAATTATTAATTATCAGCTTCAAGACAAATAACTACGGCAAGAAAAAAAAGCCTTTCCAGTTTTGTTTTGGCTTTATAGTCATACGCAAAATAAAAACTCACTATTTTGTGCAATTTTTATTTAATCAATTTTATGTAAATAGATTCAAAAATCCAAAGGAAGAATTTTCTCTGAAAGTCTTTGTTACCCAATTAATTATTTGTTTATATTGCAGTGTGAAAAAAAAATCAAAGATACAGTTCAATTAGTTGCTATGAGCAACACAGACTGAGAGCATTGTTCCTTCAGAGTTCCTACGATAAAACCCCAACAAGATGTGGAAGAACTGTCACTGATCCGGTGCCTATGCCTATGCAAAGACCAATGTAAAGCATCTCAACACTTACTGACATTATATTATTGTAAAGAAATAATTGCCTGTTAGGTGATACATGCAAGATTATCTAATTATGTTTTTAATGTTATCATGATATAAGTGTAGCCACCTTGCCCTAAGCGTAGTGACTCCTTCATTATATTATAGGTGGACTGTATCCAGTCTAGCTAGTTTGATAATCTGTGCACATTTGGTCTCTCTAAGCACTCTGTTATTGTTTGCATCTGCTGGGTGCAGGCTCCATTCACACAGGAACGATTGTCCTGACGTATTTGGCTGGCCTGCTGGAGCTGCTCTAAACAGAAAAAAACAATGCACTTTAAATGTGCATTGTTCAGACATTTGTGGTGGCCTGGAAAATAGTCCAAGCGTGACTTCTTACATAATAGCCACAAATGAGCTGAATCCATGCGGATGAAAGATTGTAGCGTTTGCATTGCCGAGCGGTCTTCCGCATGGAAAACCATGCGGGAAACGCAAATGCCATATGTGAATGGAGTCTAACCTTGCCACAGAGCAGACCATCTAATAATGTGGTGTTATGAATATCTCCCTAGCCAATAACTAGGATGTTCATGGCCAGTGGTGCACGCTGCGGGGAGGTCATAAATATTTGGAGCTGACCAAGGGAGACTGTCTTTCTACCCCGGGCCTCTTGCCCAGGGAAGGGTAAGTGAAGTGTGAGCTGTCTGACCAGGCCTGTAGCCTGCAGGTGGTCAGGTATGGACCCAGTTGGGGTCTGAATTTGTTCCTGGGATGAAGAACCAAGGTGGTACTTTATCTGCTGGAGGTGCCTGAGAAGCCAGGACGGGCTTGGACCTCAGATGGAAGCCTGGTGTTTCGCCTAGGGAATTCCATGCTAGATCTGCTAACCAGCTTAGGTTCTACCATACAGTGGCGTAACCAGAGTTATGGGCGCCCGGGGCAGAACATTTTTTTTCGCCCCCCCATATTATATAAACATCCACTAGAACTGTACCCCCCACCCCCACACATATATATCAGCTAAGGAACTACAAGTCCAAGCATGCCATCATTGTCCCTGTACACCCCCCCACACACACACACACA
>NW_017306387.1:0-3104 GCF_000935625.1 Nanorana parkeri | reverse complement strand
CATACACAGTGTTACTGCAATCAGTTTAGAGGCTCTCTGCACTTTGAAGCTGGGAAGTGGTCGGTGAGTCTGAAGTTCTGTACTATCCTAGAGGTCTGTAGCCCTTTACCCTCTCACCCATTTTTGTCGCTTATGGAATAAAATATTAGAAATCCTTAAAGTGCCTGGCGCCCAATGTTATCTCACTCCCATCCACTATGGCTGGTTGCTGGACCTCTTGTTCTCTTGTCGACAGAAAAATACTAAGAATAAAAAGGATTCACCACACAACTGGACTGTGGAAAACTTTTCTTTTCTTCTTAGATTATTAAACGGCACAGGATAGAGTACTTACACGTTTCATGCTTACAAGTGTGTAAGAGCTATATCCTGGACAGATTTAATAAACCAAGGAAAATGTTTTCCACAGTCTGGTTGTGCAGTAAATCCCTCATATTCTTGAAATTATAGTTAGTTTGAAAAAAAAAATTGCCCATTGAGTTTAACCAGGAAAAAAACTTAAGCTTGCAATTATTACAAAGGAAAACAAAAATACATTGTAAAGCAAAGCTAAATTTACTCCAACAGAGAAAAAAAAATCCATCCTGATCCATAAAAGCAATTGGTTCTATTATTCTAATACCATTTCCACATATTACTAGCAGTTTATATCTTGTGCACTTAGAAACATAAACAGCCATTTTTAAAGCAAACTACTCCACCAGAATCAGGTCATGGGGAAGTCTATTTTACATTTTTACAACTTACAACAAAGAAAACTTTTCATATGAAGAGGTGAAACCTTTTATTTATTTTTTTGGTCTCAAACAGTGCCCCCATTTCTTTTCTGATGTCCCTACTAATTTTCTATATGGACCATTTATGTATTGGTACAAGAACATCATACCCCCCCTTGACTGCCTTCCATCAAAGGAGAATTTAGTTTAGTTAATGCTTCCTCATAGCTGAGGTCCTTTGTGCCCCATATAAATGTAATTGCCTTTCTCTGTACTCTTTTTCACTTTTACAACATCCTTTTTGTGAACTGGTGCCCAAAACTGAACTGCCTATGAAAAGATAAACATTTTTAACAGAACAAGGTTTAGGCCTACACCACATACTGTGCCATATTGCTATACAGTGTAAAATTTGCATGTATTTGCGGTGCCCAGGAGTCCCAGCTGCTGCATTTTTCTGTCCATAGGAATTTATGGACTGACAATGCTGTTTTTGTGTGCATGCTACCAGCACAGGCGTTGATTCCCAAATGCAAATCCTCTGCATATATACAAACATTCTTACACTCATATGCTTAAACAAAAATGTACCTACAATTAGCCCAAAGAGTTCTGAGCTTTTTGAAACCTTTCCCACACATATTTAATTGTACTCTTCTCCTTAAACATGAAAATAATTGTTGTTGTGGTAACTGCTCTAAAGATGTATTGTTGTTTACAAAACTAGCCATTTTTAGTATGTCTTTGTACTTTAATTACACAGTATGTCTCTGCATGCCACAGGCGTTTTCTTGGTTTAGTCATTTGTAAAAAAAAATATCCATGGGATGTGGTTTAAAATGAAGGTTCCAAGAATGTATTTTATTTTCTCCAAAATCACACACTTAGCAAGTGCTGAAATAGCCCCACAAATGGAAGTCAGGTTGGCCATAAACAGTCAGATTTCCTGCTGTGAATAAAGGGCGATTGGATATCTGAATATCCTCAATCATATAACACCTTGCTGTAATTCACTGAGATTTTTCTCATTTGTCACATCATTTGTCAACTTTTTTACATTTTTGGATTTCCTCATTATTTAGTTTGTCCCCAAACCACTCCCCCCCCCCCCCACCTTTTTGCAGGTGTCTCCATCAGCTAGCTAGGAGACAATTGTGCGTACGTGTTCCCACATCTATTGGTGTGCAACCTTAGACACACACAGCATGCAGCAAACCATGCCCCTGCTCCCTCCTTCCAACAGATTGACTGATGCCAGATGGAGCCAATTGCTCCACTGCCCTTAGTACCCTCCCCCAGAATAAGGAATTTCAGGAATACCGGGTATCTTCCTAGACCCAGTGGAGATGACAGCGACCACAGGTAAGTGGCGGGGGTTGGGGGACAGTGTAACAAAGAAAGGTGCTGGGTGTTCTTTACCTTAATGAAGAGAGTGCATCATTAATGTAAAAAAAAAAAAAAAAAACAGCCTTTAGTATTACTTTAACTTCTTTCCTCCATAGAAAAAAGAATGAGCAGTTATTGGACACAAAGATTTTCTAACATGAATGATCCTGGCATGCAAAAGACACATTAAGATACTAAACACATGTAGTAGTGTTTAAAGTAGATCTAAACCCAATCACTAAACTCTTTCAATAAACAAAAACTCCCTGCTAAATCTGTCATGAAGGTCCTTCTTCAGGAAATTACTGTTTTGTGGTGACAACGGTATCCCAACTGGGCTCCTGCTTCCTCACATGCATCCCTGGTGAGTCTACAAGCGGCAATGCCGACACACATTGTGCAGCATGGTCCACAGTTGTCACTATCAGGAAACTGGTTCAGAACAATAATGTGTAGCTAATGCTGGAGCGTATGAAGACAGGAAATGGCTGAAAGAGGCTGGCAGAAATAAACAGCATTGAGATGGGGTAAAGGATTAAAAAAAAAAGGTGAAAACCGAATTTTAAGGTGAAAATTTGTGATAGCAGTTTTTTGTGATACATAGGGGTGTATTTATAAACAATTCGCAGAGCCATTTGTCCTGCAAAACTGTGAAAGTTAATTATGTGCGAATGGAGGCAAAATGACCAGTCTTAGTATATTTTCTCCTCAGGTCAAATTTAGATGGAGCTGAAGACCTCCTCAGCTCCATCTAGTGGTCATAATACTGTATTTTCCTAATATTACATTCTACTCTAAAGGAAAATATACTAAGAACATTTTCACCTATATTTGTACAGAATGAACATTCATAGAGTTTCACAGGAAGAATGGTTCTGTAAATTGTTTATAAATACACTCCATAGTGTACAGATCAAACAAAATCAATATATAAAAGGATGAGAGCGCCACAAGTT
The DNA here is from genome assembly GCF_000935625.1 of Nanorana parkeri. Taxonomy (NCBI): domain Eukaryota; kingdom Metazoa; phylum Chordata; class Amphibia; order Anura; family Dicroglossidae; genus Nanorana; species Nanorana parkeri. The sequence goes on along the minus strand of NW_017306387.1, from coordinate 46 downwards.
AATGCTAAGTGTGCCGCCCCAATGGGGCATAGAATATGTTGTAGAA
>NW_017306386.1:2255216-2284336 GCF_000935625.1 Nanorana parkeri | reverse complement strand
TTGGCAGCAAGAACTAAAAGTGAATAAACCAATAATACAATTCCAATTCCTGATCCCTGATGAAGTCACGCTGGACGTAATGCGCATAGGGCGGAGCATTTGACGTTACATTGATCTCTACGACTGACGGCCGCAGTCATTTGAAACTCTTGCACATACTTATAAGAGAGAGTCCATGCTATGTTACCACTGCTTTTATGTGTGTAATTTTCTTTTAATAAATCATACTCTGTTTGGTTGGTACGCGCTATGGTGTTTGCTTTCTTTTTTCGGTCAACACGATCCTGGCATTGACACCTTATACTGAGGAGGCCTATAGATCAATAAAGATTGGAGGCTATTGCTTTCCTATTTAAGAAGTGTTGCACAGATCTGTTTGCTGGTCTGATTAAACCATTGGAGGACATCTGTGAGCGATTGGAGCTGAGGGCCCCCTCCCCTGGTTAAGAAGGGAATTGCCTCTTTACACCTGATTGATTTTTTTTCACTGACATTTGTTTGAGTCACGGTTTAATTTTTTTTTTTTTTTACTCTTTATATCTGATCATTGTTTTAGCTCGGCACATTTAGTTATTCATTTTCCACGTATACACACTCACAGTGGGTGTACATTCCAGTGCCTTGTAGCTGTTAGCTTGCTTATTGGCGCAGTTCATTCTTTATATGATATTAAGTGCCTGTTCACACGACGTCCGTTTGGTGTGCTCACCTGATCCGTACGCTCCTGCACTCAAAATGCATCCCAATGTATCCCTATGTGTTTTATGGGCTACAGTTCTTACGTGCGCAGTCCGTTCAGGTTACGACAGAAAAATACTGCATGTCACATTTTGTACGGTCAGGAAACGCAAACGCATCAAAAACGCACTGCAGCTAACATACTAACAGCCCCACTCCAGCAAAAAAAAAAAATGTTTTTTTTTTACAGGAACGCGGCCAAAACGCACTGCATCAGTAGCACCGGGTCTGCAGATCCGGACCTGATCAGTACCTGAAACTCAGGTGAACAGGCCCTAAATCGGATCTTAATTACACTCAAAAACTCAAATCCCACCAATGCATCCCTCTATGTAGGATGATTAATAATAACATAGACATGTCAGGTGTAAAATGCTGTGATATTGAAATACTTACACTTGCAGATCATTCACTTCCTGCTTTCCAGGTGCAACGTAGTTCAGTTTGTCAACGCATTGCATCCTGGGATTGCTTTGTAATTGAAATGAGATCTTGTTCAAGAAAACAAAAGAAAAAAAATGCCTTTTTTTTTGGCCTTTTCCTGGATGACGAAAGAAGAGGGCATGGAAGGAGCGGCTTTTCCCACAGCAAACATGGCCGCCCACTGCATTGTGGTGCCGAATTATAAAGATAAAATAAAGTTTTCAAAAATGAAGTCTAATGTGTTTATGGTTTATTAATGGTTATGGGAATGTTTTTTTTTTTACAAATTCAATACTGCAGTGTACGGCCTCATTCACACTGCCGCGCATACGTGCGTATTGTACCATATGCAACACATGCAAATAAATGACTCCATACACATATCCGCATATGGATCCGTATATTTGCGTAGCGTATATATGCGCAAAAACAGAATGGAACAGAGATGCGTCCGGGCAGCGTATTTCTGCGTATTTACACGCACATACGCGTGTTTACGGGTATATAGGCAGGTATACGCACGTACATGCGTACAGCACATTAAAAATCCCATTACGAGTGATGCATTCTGGGATTGCATATAGTGCTCGTATATACGCGCACAGACGCTCGTATAGACGCGTATATACGTAATATACAATTTTGTTTGCGTTGTGTGAATGAGGCCTAAAGGTCCGCTTTAATAGTGTCCTGTAGAAAAGATTGATTCCAAAATCTCAGTTTTGCAAAGCCATAATACTAAGTCCTGGTTTATACCTGTGTGCGTGTGGGTGGTGCATTTGGGTACCTTTTTTAAAACAATGCGTTGCAGCAAAACACATAACGCTTTTGCAGGCGTGTTCGGGGGTGCCACAAAAAAAAAAAGAATGAAAGGTACTGCAGCACATCTGAAAAAAAGACATGTTTTCGTGCTTTGTGAGTACGCATGCAAGTTTACTGTTCCTCCAATGCACAGATTTGAACCAGGACTAAATGCTCGGTCACAGTGTTACCTAACCAATCGGTGAAGTACTAACACTATTTAGGAAATGCTAAACTGTACTAAAAACAAAAACTCAACTAAAGGTATTTTTATTCTGAATATTACACTCAACCTTATAGTCACATGTGGGAAAGTTTCACATATTTTTTTCTCATTTCTTTGTGGGACTTCAGCCTCTGTACTAGGGCTGCAACAACTAATTGACATAATCGATTATTGAAAAAGTTGTCAACTTTTTCAATAATCAATTAATCGGCTTCTGATTGGTTTGCCCTGTTCACGGCTCCACGCAGGCTGCGCGCCACACCTCCTCCCCACCTCAAGCTCGCCGCTGCCAGACCTGCCCGCATCCACGCTCCGCACCTCCTCCGCGCCTCACGCTCACCGCCCGCCCAAATCCACGATTTTACACTTTTCATTTGATTATATTGTACACTACACTTTTTTTTTTCTTTTTTACTTCCACGCTTGCTCCTGTTATGGACTGCAATCTCAATACAAACTAGAAGTCCCATCACTGGAGCCATTTTTTAAAATTTATTTTATTTTTCATCCGATTAATCGAACTTAATAATCGGCTAACTAATCGATTTTGAAAATAATCGTTAGCTGCAGCTCTACTCTGTACTGTGCAATTTCTTTTTCGTGATCCGATATGTGAGAATGAGACTGCAGTAGGTTCGGGTAATCTGAACAAGAAAAAAATCTCCTAAGATCGTCTGCTCTCTATTTACTTTGTTCACTCCTCCTGTGCTAGCCTCCAGAACTAGCCCAGAGTCTCTTCCATGTTCTGCAACGCCCTACCCCAATATGTACGGCTATCTCCTACTATGTCTACATTTAACTGATCCCTAAAAATGCTATTCAGGAAGGTCTACCCTGCCTCTACCTACCTATTGAACTTTAACTTTCCCAAACACAGGGATCTCAACCTGAAAATAGTCATTTCAGAGAGGTGCCCTTCTCATTTCAGGGAGGTGCCCTCTGTCGTCCCCGTCACCCCCTCCTGAGCACCCCCCTGAAATGATGGCAGACAGCAAAGAAGCTAATGCTTCCCTTGCTATCTGCTGTTGTTTTTCTTTATTTTAGTATTCTGACACCTGCTCCTGTCAGAATAAAAAAAGCATAGGAATGAATAGCTAGATTGCTATTGACTATTTCAATTTTCAATAGCAAGCTGGCTATTGCAACCACCCTCTGCTGCTGTCAATCAGCAGAAGAGGACCTGTTGGAGAACTTCAGGTCCACCTCTGCTGATTGACAGCAGCAGTGGGCAGGTGCAATAGCTAGTCTGCTATTGCAAATTGAAATAGCCAATAGAAGCCTAACTATTAATTTCTATGCTGGGTTTTTTTTTTTACTGACGGCGGCCCCAATGTAAAAAAAACCAACAGATAGCAGGGAAAGGTTTACTCTGCTAGATAGCAGGGAAAGGTTTACTCTGCTAGATAGAGCAGAGTAAACCTTTCCGGGAGAAAATGTTTCTCTCCCAGGGCTCTGGGAGCCGCTGTCTAATAGCGGGAGACTCCCGGAGCGTCCGGGAGAGTTGAGATGTCTGCAAACAACTCAACCCCTTACAGTTACTTCCTTTTGTATCTCTTGCCCTTCCCTTTAGATTGTAAGCTCTCACAAACAGGGCCCTCCCAATTATCTTGTACTAAATTTAGGGCTGTGGAAATTAAAGATTAATTTCTCAAATAATCGTTAAACTTTTTAATCGATTCAAATTCTTTTGATCGCTAATGAAAACACTCACCTCTCCGCCGGCTTCTGGGAGTCCCGTCGGCGAACCGGTGACGTCGCGGACATCGACGTCACCGGACTCCTCCCCCCTATTATTATTCTGAGTTGCCCCACTAAAGCGGTGGCCATATTGAGTGGGGCACGTGAGCTTAATAACGTGCTGGATTAGTGTGATCCTAGTTCATTTTAATACTTCATTGCTGTGCTGTATGTGTATAGGCCAATGTAGTTGGATCTGTATGTGCGTTATAATTAATCGAAATTAATCAATTAAAAAAAATTTCGATTAATCGAACACGAAAATTTTAATCATTACCAGCCCTAATTAAATTGTATTGTAACTGGTACTGTCTCCCTCTATTCTGTAAAGTGCTATTCAAAATGTTGGCAATATATAAATCCTGTATAATAATATTATTATTAAGATGGTAGTAGGCCTATCAATTATATAATGATCATTCATTTTGTAGTCATCCTTTGGATTAGCATGTCCTTTATCAATTCTGAAAATAATTATGGTATATTTTTAAAGCTGTCAGCTTCTCTTTTTACACTTGATAATGTATTATTCCTGTGCTTAGATTATTCTGATTTGTTGTTTCCTGCAGGCACACAAGCGGCTTTAGATCACGGATAAATGACAAGGACACCTTTATATGTAAACAAACCTGATTTGTCTAGCTTCACATCATAAGTGCATTCTTTCATCTCCGTTCTATTTCACTGTTATCTTTACAATTTTATAATACCACCTTTAGAACATGGAAATAAAAGATTTACTAAGCATACAGCTGGAGGATTTCCAACGGCATACATTTATCATACGATCTAGAATTCTACAGAAGATCATATCTTGCTTGTTATTGCTCAAGACATAACAACACCGTGAAAAATGGTTGCAGTTGGCCAACAAAAATAGTGAGTAGTTATATTAAAGTGACACTAAACTCAGGCGTAAAATATTAAAAATGCATTCAAGTACCTTAACTACTAACAAAAATGTATCTTCTTTGTGTATCACTCGGCTGTAGATCCTCAAATCATCTCTGAATTGGGGCTGACACTGTCCTTCCTTCTGGAAGGTGTTTACTTTTGTTCCCCATGGTCCCTGTGTGTGTTGTAAAGTAGCCACCACTCCAAGCTCGCTCCCATGATAAACTATAGTCTCACATTAAGTTTACTCATTTGTATTGAGATTTGAGTCCATCACAGGAGTGAGCATGGAGCGGTGTTCTTGTATTTTAGGATCAGTCTGCTTTGAGTGCATTACAGTAATTTTCTAATTTTGAAGGTGCTACATCATATATTTTATAAGGCTTGACCTAATTTGTTAAATATGCTACTTATATTACCCAAGTGTACGTAAAAATGGAGAACTGCAGACATTAGTATCTAAACAAGGCAACCAAGAGATGAAAGTACATTTATGTAGTAAGTTTCTTGCACACAGGAATTTTTGTTCTTTGCATTGCGCAAGCACCAGTGTAACTATTGTAAAAACACAGAGTTAAAAACAAATATATGTATAGGATATCGGGGTTAGGGTGTAACTCCAAGCCAAAAGGGAAAGGATAGTGAGAAATTAGAACCTCTGTCTGGTATTTTATTGCTGTCTGTGTCCTAATTGAGATTAACAAGTCCTAGAGGATGTATTCCTTTAGGTATGGGTAATAGATGATAAGGAATTTGTAAAGTACTTTGATGAAACTGAAAAGTAAAAGGTGACGTGCTCTAAAAAGCACTTCAGAATACAATAGCCCAGCAGGGGGGATTCCTTCATCCAGGCTGTTTACCCCTTGGGCTGAACAAGAAAAAAAATGCATAGCTGTGTATTTATAAACAATTCTAAATTGCATGTACATTTGTTCTGTGTGAATGGAAGCAAAAACAAATGTTATTAGTATATTTTCTTTCCCAGCCAAAAACAATATCAGGTATAACTGCATGACGGCCACTAGATGGAGATGAAGAGCATAGCAAATAAGTATTATCTGGCTGGCTATGACACCGCTCCCTCCAGCCTCTGCAGCACTGATGGTTTGTTCCTCAGTCTCCTCATGTCCTATACACTGTGTATTAGAATGTGATGATGCAGGGACCTAAGACACTGCAGGAGAGAGGGAGAGATGGTCCAGGAAACAGTCTAAAAGCTAGACAAGTCGGAGGATCAAATGAATATAACTTTTGTTTTGTTTTTTACCCTAGGCAAAAACAAGCACAAGTACAAGTGTAGCCCCACTGCAAGGATTAAGAACAATTTTAACTGGAGTTCTACTTTAACTTACCTGCATCTGGTGCCGTGTGACCATCTGCAGGCCTCTTCCAGTAGTGAAGACCAGTGACCCATCCCTAAAATTCACACCCATTGTAGGCTGGCCTTTTTGCTACCCTTCATCATGATGTCACCACTCCATTGCTGAAGTCTTCAGGACCTATAAGAACCTAGTCCATGGACAGCCAATGAGAAGTTTCCACGTTACCAGACAGTGATGTGGACACCTAAGGGCTTGTTCACATCAAATGCAGACCAGATCTGCGTGGGTTTCTGCACACGCAGTGCAGTGTTTTATACGGCGTTTTTTGCCACGTTTTTAATGCGTTCCGGGCCGTTTTTAGTTTAAAATGGGCTTTCATGGTGTTTGCATGCGTTTTTGATGGGTTCCAGAGCAGGTAAAATAGGGCTTGCTGCAGTTTTTTTATATGCTCTGGAACTGAACACTGCGGTGTGAGCTAAAATACCATTGGAATACATTGGACGCAGTTTTGATCCGGTCTGTAACTGCTCTGCTCCTGGATCGCACTTGGTGTGAACAAGCCCTGAAGAAGGACCCTTAGGCCTTGTTCACACCAAATGCAGACCAGATCCGGTCAGGTTTCTGCACACGCAGTGCAGTGGGTTGTGCCGCGTTTTAGACGCGTTTTTGATGCGTTTTTGATCGTTTAGGGCCATTTTTTTTAAGTTTAACATGGGCTTTCAGGCACTTGCATGCGTTTTTGATGCGTTCCAGACCAGATCCAGAGCAGGTAAAATAGGGCTTGCCGATGTTTTTTCACCTGCTCTGGATCTGGTCTGGATCCGCACGCTGCGATGTGAACTGGAGGTCAAAATACCCTAGGAATACATTGGACGCAGTTTTGATCCGGTCTGCACCTGCTCTGTTCCGGATCTGCTCCGCGCTTGGTGTGGAACAAGGCCTTAGGCCTTGTTCACACCAAATGCAGACCAGATCCGGTCAGGTTTCTGCACACGCAGTGCAGTGGGTTGTGCCGCGTTTTAGACGCGTTTTGGATGCGTTTAGGGTCGGTTTTGGTAAAAAAAACAAGTTTTTTTTTTTTTTTTTTAGTTCAACATGGACTTTCAGGCACTTGCATGCGTTTTTGATGCGTTTTAGATGCGTTTTTGATGTGTTCCAGATCCAGAGCAGGTAAAATAGGGCTTGCTGCAGTTTTTTTTTACATGCTCTGGAACTGAACGCTGCGGTGTGAACTAGAGCCCAAAATACCATAGGAATACATTGGACGCAGTTTTGATCCGGTGTGCACCTGCTCTGGTCGGGATCTGCTCCGCGCTTGGTGTGAACAAGCCCTTAGGGCTTGTTCACACTAAGCGCGTTCCAGGAGCAGAGCAGTTACAGACCGGATCAAAACTCAAAGCGTCCAATGTATTCCTATGGTATTTTGGGCTCTAGTTCACACCGCAGCGTTCAGTTCCAGAGCATGTAAAAAAAAACTGCAGCAAGCCCTATTTTACCTGCTCTGGAATGCATGCAAACGCACCGGACCGCACTGAAAGTTTTTTTAAACAAAAACGGCCCGGAACGCATAAAAAACGCAGCACAACCCACTGCACTGCGTGTGAACAAGGCCTTAGGGTTTGAACAAGGCCTTCCACTCTGCAGTCCAGAATAGATAAACTTGGGATGTGGCATTTCACGTGACCACAGCCTAGGTTGAGTAATTGAGGAATTTAAATTACGTTTTTTTTCAATTGCTTCTTTAAAAGGATATTTATACACACTAGTATTTGCCTTGGACTCAGGAACAGTTTGCAAACCCCAATTGGAAATCCGAGGTTTTGCAAACAAAGGGATTTGATAACAAATAATCTAATAACTACTGATTACAGAAACCAGCTCTTGAAAAAACAAAATTTACTTTTTGTTCTTTAGTCAGAAAGCTTACCGATTCAGATGTAAAAAAAACATATCCTAATGAAAGTTTTTCTTCTTTAATGAATCACGCAATACTATATAATGGCACTTTTATCGTGCAGGTTTACATTTTGCAGTTTGATGAATCGAGACCCAAGTACCAAACGGCAGGTCTCCAAAGTTAGCTTATAATACCGTATCATTGCAAAATATGCTGAACATAAATATGCTTTCAAGTACTGGGGATTCTACCTTGTAATGAGCTGCGGGAAATATCATTTAATGACTGTGTTAAAGTTTAGCATTTTGTTACTAAATCTCTCAGCTGATGTTTATTTCCAAAATAACATTTTTAACAATTAAACTATAGCTAAACCCAAAAGCAAGCATTTAATATATTGCAGCTTACCAATTCTTAGATGTTGTGGCTGCATTAGTTTTATTTTTGAGGGCCAGTTTACACCACTTCCAGTACATTACAGCACAGTTAGCTGCGGGAACACACTAGATCACATTCGAAAATCCTCCCTGCGTTCTGGGGTGGGAGGGGGCGTGGTGGTGCATTCAAGTCAATGGCACCGCAGCCACTCCCCCCGCCTGCAGTGCGATCACAAAAAATAGTACTTGTACTCAGGCTTTTTTCCTTTATTTTCATCTGGTGATCCGGCTAGTAAATCTGTTATTTTTCCATGTCCACATCAAAGTGTCCAGCAAAAGTTGTGGCTAGAGGGTTCAGACAAACCATTAATAGTGACAGGGGGGCTTACAAGGGTAAGATTGTATTTATTTATGTAAAACCTTCATCCCAAAAGGGGGGAAAAACTTATTGTAAGTGTTAGCTGAAGTACAGCTCTAATTCATTAGTCAAGTTCATCTGTATCTTCTAATGCATCTAACACTACCCTCTCCACAGGGTGACAATGCTGCTGTCCAAGTGGTGGCTCAGTTGCCCTAGGCTCAGTATACCGCGAGCTGTAGCTTGCGGTATACTGAGGCGCCGCAGCTGAAGCGGATCCCGACAATTGTGCCGGGATCCGCCCTGCTGCGTGACTGACAGCTGGCTCTGCCTATCTAGAGGCAGAGCCAGCTGTACCCGCCCCCTCCCCCGTCCGTTCCGCCCGTCAGCGCTGGCGGATTGGAGCAGGGAAGGGGAATCCAGCCCCCCCCCTGTCACGGCAGAGAGCCGTGACAGGATCGAGAGGTGAGCGAACGCCGGTATGTGTTCGCTCACCTCCCGATCTACTGAGCCGACCTGTGACAGTCTCATTGTCATAGGTCGGCTAGAACTATGAGGTGAGTGAAAAGCACTCACCTCATAGTTCTCCTTTAAGGGAAATGGGCATTTTTTCTTTATCTCCATCCAAAACTGCTCTGTAGCAGAGACAAAAAAAAACATGGAACAAAAGAATAATGGAAAAACACAAGAATATGAAGACCAAATGGTCAGAAAATGTTCTTGTAGTACAAAGGTGACCTTCTCCATAGCAACCTTAAAAGCAGTTCAAGAGAATGTAAAGCTAAAGATAGTCCTCGACAAATATGTTGACTCTAAGTAAAAGTCATTAATTAAGCAAATTCTTCCTACTTAATTACCTGCAGCTCTACTCTGTTCATCCTTGGTAAAGCTGAATGGCCCGAGCTCACTGGTACAGTCTCAAGTGAATCATAAAATACCTTAATTATGTAGACTACAGGGACAAGGACAATATGCTGCATATAAGCTGTTTATTATAAGGCTGAATAATATATTGCTAATACGTTGCGCCTGAACATCGCCAATAGGAGTAATGCTAAAGCGTGACTACAACTTTGCACCTGCTGTTGTATCAACAGAGGAAGGTCAATAGAAAACAGTGATCAAGTCGTTTTCAATTTAATTTCTTTACAAAATATATTTTGCGTAATAAGGAAGTAATGTGCCTGATGTTAGGCTCTAACATGGCTTAAAGCTGAACTCTAGGCAGATATTTTTTTAAATAAATGCAGTGTAGGTGCCTGAATCTGACCTAGTATTATATACACATACATATATATATGTATTGTGGCAGTGCGTGGCAATGCCATGGTATCTTTTGGCAATATAGTCACCCAGGTCTCTCAGCCAGGGGGGCTTAGCAGTTCCAGAAAGTTTACTGGGAAAGTGCTGGCTTTGCAGTTCTTCCCAGGTTTTCCGGATTTGGCTTGGGTTCCTGGAACTGGGAGATTTCAAGGGATGAGGGAGGGATGAAATCTCCATTCCTGGGACCAGGCTTTAGTGGTGACCAGCACCAAAAGATTGTGCACCTGGGCACAGCCCTTATGAGAAGAATGCTGGCTCATGTTCAGGGCTCCACCTGGGTGACAGAGGAGGTCTCTGCAGGAGTCAGGAGGGCTCCACCTTGGGACCAGTCTGTGGCTGGCGGACTGATTAATGGGTCACCTGTGTGGTTAAAACGTTTGGTAATCAGACAACCTAAAGTCGGTGGACTTTGAAAGTGCTATTTTTAGGTGGCATTTTTTGAGATTGGAAAGATATACTCAGTTCACTTTTCTGCTTGTATGAATATAAACAACAGTTAGTTTTAGGAATACACACACACGTAGACACATACCAGATACACAAATGTACACATGGAGACATACACAAACCATACATATGCATACACCACATACATACTCAATAATCTTAACAGCATAGAGTATACACACATGCCACTGCAAATTAACCTTGCATTTTGGTATAAACATACTCTGTCCACACTTCTGCATCCTCTCCACAACACTGTGTGTTCTAGCTCTGTGTCTTCCCCAAGGCTCATAATGCTGACATCCCATGGAGACACTGGGGGAGGGTACAAGACTAGAGTTAGGAGTAAAGACTAGAGCTGGGGGGGATTGGTCTGCTGCCTTATGAAACATACCTATGAGGCATACAAATAATTTTCTCCTGTGTGAAAATAAAACATGTTTAAAGTCCTGAAGCGTTTTATTGAAAGCATATTTAGCTGAAAGCCAATGAATTTCAGGGGTTCAAAAGGCCCCCTTCATGGGAACTTGGCAGATGCTGCAGACTGGACTGATGTATGGAGTAGTTCTGGAGAATAATTGATATGAAGGATGTGCTCCAGAAGCTGGTTTTAACAGTCTGTCAGTATATGTTTTGTTTTCTTCAGCATCACAACACATCTGGCTCTTTATTTGTTGCACACTAGTCTGCTGAGACATGTGCCATCCTATGACTATTACTCTTTGGAGAGCCTCCTAAAAGAGGAAAATGTTTACCTATATCAGACCTGAGCTCCTGCTGGAATAACTACTAGTGCAAACGATCCAGCACCCTACGTTTCCCCTGTACCTTCTAGAGAGTTTTGTCTCTCTGCCTTACCTAGGACAGCAGGAGGTTGGGTTTCTTCCTAAAATGTGAGGGTTGTGAAACTGGTTGATCAGTCCCACTTCCCCCTTTAGTAATCACATGAGCTGCTATTCCCATGGAATCACTGTACATTCCCTTCACTGTACAGTACGTTTCCTTTAAAGCCAGAGGTCAAGGCAGGGAGCAGATGAGCTTTGTGGAGGGACCAGCCAAAAAGTTTGGGGAAATGGCAGACAGGAAAATGGAATGACAGGCTTCAGTTACATAAGGGTAATACTTGGGGTAATCAGTATATCATGGAAGGCAGGAACTGACTGAATCCTTTTACTCCACCATAAGGCAGAAATCAATGACAACCCATTGGGTTTCATGGGTCATGTACCCAATTGCTGACTTGCTATGCAGGCAGATCAGCAGATCATCCACCACCAGGGGCACCATCATCCTATTACAATGGACTATATAGGACTCCTTTCAAAAGGTTGCTTCTTTTCATTTATGTTTTGTGAATATGTATTGCAAAATGTAATATTTTTCTTTTTATGTTTAGAACAACCTACCTGCCAAGTTCCTTCAAAAACTGTGTGCAAGTGTACCTAGAAGAATTGATGTTGTTTCAAAGGGAAAGGCTGGTCACACCAAATATTGATTTGATTTGGATTTTTCTTCATTTGCTTTCCAATTTGTTAATTAATAAAAATAAACTGTTAACACTTTTATTTCTGAAAGCATTCTTACTTTACAGCATTTTTTCACAGCTGCCTAGAACTTTTGCACAGTACTGAATATCACTTATCCCCTTTGCATTAAAGGAGAACTATGAGATGAGTAATTTCCACTCACCTCATAGTTCTAGCCGACCTGTGACAATGAGACTGTCACATGTCGGCTCAGTAGATCGGGAGGTGAGCGAACAGATACCGGTGTTCACTCACCTCTCGATCCTGTCCGTGACAGGGGGAGGGGCTGGATTCCCCCCTCCCCGCTCCGATCCTCCAGCGCTGACTGGCGGAACGGACGGGGGAGGGGGCGGGTACAGCTGGCTCTGCCTCTAGATAGGCAGAGCCAGCTGTCACTCACGCAGCTGGGCGGATTTCGACATCGATGTCGAGATGCGCTGCGGCGTCTCAGTATACCGCGAGCTGTAGCTTGCGGTATACTGAGCTTAGGGTAACAGGAGGATGCTAGTTTGTGTCCTCCCGTTACCCCAAGGAGAACTATGGGGAAAAGCCCTGACCCCATAGTTCTCCTTTAATACAGAGGAAAAGTCAACACAAATGAATGCATAAAAAAAACCTGGATATTGTGATTCACGCTAGGGGATTTATTATAGTGATGGTTCATTTCTCAATCCTTTAATTGTTATCACTGTTTTTCTATTAGCACTTCTTTTTTTCTTGTGCCTTTGAAATGCAAACCTGTTTGCACGACCTACCAAATAAGCCTTTGTAACCAGGAGTTATGTCAAGGTCTGTTCAAGGTCCACAAAATATAAGCAGCCACTATTTTAAAAACACCAGACAAATTTATTTCATGCACATGTCTGCTGTTTATTAAGTGGCATCTGAATTTAGATTTAAAAGCTAAAAGTCAAATGAAAAATAAACACCTTATTACAACTGTAATAACCAGTGTGTTTGCATTTAATGTTTGTTTACAATAGTACATATTCAACCACCAAATAATAATAAAAATCTAAATTTTTAATAAGCCAATATATTTATGCGCTAATGCCACAGTAAAAACAAAATTAACTGCATACAGGTAATGAATTCATAGAAAACTAATCTGAAATGACATTACCACTTCATGTTACGCACAGCTCTATGTCTCACTTTGGCTTTTTGTACTAGCTTCCTGTCTTAAAGGAGAACTATGGGGTTTGGGCTTTAACCCATAGTTCGCCTAAGTGTAACGGGAGGACACAAACTAGCGTCCTCCCGTCATCCTTAACTCTCAGTATATCACGAGCTACAGCTGGCGGTATACTGAGACGCCACAGCTGAAACAGATCCCGACAATTATGTCTGGATCCGCCCAGCTGCGTGAGTGACAGCTGGCTCTGCCTATCTAGAGGCAGAACCAGCTGTACCTGCCCCCTCCCCCGTCTGTTCCGCCAGTCAGCGCTGGAGGATCAGAGCGGGGAGAGGGGAATCCAGCCTTTCCCCTGTCACGGCTGTCTGCCATGACAGGATCGAGAAGTGAGCGAAAGCCGGTATGTGTTCGCTCACTTCACGATCTACTGAGCCGACCTGTGACAGTCTCATTGTCACAGGTTGGCTAGAACTATGAGGTGAGTGAAAAGCACTCACCTCATAGTTCTCCTTTAATGGATAAAATAACATTAATAAGGGCATCTATTCTCACTTAATTTTGCTTATATATTAAAATTCTGCACAATGTATGGGCACAAGTTATAGAAAGACTCAACTCTGCACTTAAAGCGGACCTTTACACTCAAAAACCATTATCTACCAATGCATCCCTCTATGTATGATGATTAATAATCACATAGGGGTCTATTCACAAAGCTGCCGACGGCAGCCGAGTGAATGACGGATCTGAAGTGAAGTGAGCCGAACACTGTTCGGCTATTCACTTCAGGCTGGTACGGCTGATTTCAGCTGTACACCGGCTGAAATCAGCCGTACATCGGCTTGCTTCGTGTGGCTTCGGGTTGGCCGAACATGCTCAGCATGTTCGGTAACTGCAGCAGAGGGCGGGTACAATGCTAGTTTACTATTGGCTATTGCAAATTGAAATAGCCAATAGTAATGTCCCAATGCTTTTCAATGGGAAAAATCTTTTTTTTTTTCCTATTCTGAGATCGCTCGTGTCAGAATAAAGAAAAAAAGACACAGCACTGTTTCTCTCCTTGGCGGCCAGGAGCAGGAGACTCCCGGGGCGCCAGGGAGAGTTTGCTGTTTGGAGATCAGTGTCCCTGGTTAGCAGTTGAAAGTGGCCGCAGCCAGCCATAAGATCACGCTGGCTCCGCCCAGCTGTCAGAAGCAGGCCGAGCGGCCGGCCAATGGCCGCTCGGCCATGATCGGGAGCAGTACGGGCTATTGTGAATAGCCCGTACAGCACCCCTTCGGTTATACTGAACCGAAGGGGTCCTGGGGCCGAAGCTAGCCGAAGGATCGGCCGAAGCTATGGCCAGATCATTCGGCAGCTTCGTGAATAGACCCCCATAGACATGTCAGGTGTAAAATGCTGTGATTTTGAAAAACTGACACTTGCAGAGCATTCCCTTCCTGCTTTGAAAGGGCAAATGACTTCAGTTTGCTAAAGCAATGCACACTGGGATTGCCTTGTCATTAGCAGAGCATTGCTGGGAAATCTCATCTGTAATCTCAGGAGATCTCAGGGAAAGACATTTTCCTCCCCTGAGATGATGTGCATAGTCACATGTCCTAGTCACATGTCTAGTCACATGTCTAGTCACATGTGCCAGAAATCCAGGAGAGCTAGTAATCTGCCCTTAGTAAACATGGCCACGGCCAGAAGACTGAAAAATAAAAGCGAAATAAGGTATGCAAAGAATACAAAGCCTACAATTATCTAGAAGTATGTGTTTGTAGATTGTCATTACTAAACATTTCTAAAGGTGTGTTTGTTCTTATTTTAAAGATATGGGTAAAGGTCCACTTTAAATATGCACTATATTACTAAATGTTTTTCACACCTACTGTATATGAGCTGTTGGAAAACAGATTTCGAAAACATGAAACCATGGGTATTGATTTGAAGTACCCCACACATACGCTTTTGCAACTATAACAGCCTTCCCTCTGGAAAGACTTTTCACTAGATTTTAGAATGAGTCTTCAGAAATGTGTTCCCATTTAGCCAAAATAACTTTTGTAAGGTCAGGTACGGATACTGAATGAAAATACCTGGCTTGTAATTGGCATTCCAATTCATTCAAAAGGTTCTCAGTAGGGTTGAGGTCAGAGTTCTGTGCAGGCCATTCTAGTTCCTCCATATCAAACTCATTAAACCATATATTTTTGAACCTAGACTTGTGAATAGAGGCACAGTCATGATGGAACAGAAAATTGCCTACTCCAAATTGTCAAAAGGTTAGAAATGCACAATTGTCCTAAATGTATGTCATTTGTATGTTGTAGCATCAACAGTGTCCTTCAGTGGAGACATCTAAACTTAATATACTATAATATACATATTTTTGGCCTTAAAGTAGGTGCGATGGTATTTACTTGCTTTGGAGGCTCTTACAGAGAAGTAATCTGCCACAGCAGCTCTTATGCCATTCAGTCTGCAGATAATTCTTCCTGCATCCTGCATTACAAAGAACATAGGACCCACAACCCACTTGTCTGCATTGTGACTCTCCTATTGTCAATGAACCAGATTGCAGACAGACTACTAGACAGAACTGAGTGAAACCTGCAGTGGTTGATCAACTATTTAAAAGAAAAAACATTGTGAGATTTAGGTTCAAATGGTAGTGCATGAAGGACGTAGTCCACTCGCAAACATCTTCTTTTTACGGCTTGCTGCCCACTTTTAGTTAAATGTTCACAGATATTTTCCCTCACAGGAGTTTCTCCAACATAATAACACAACTTCAGCTTTGTCAGAATGGAGTCCTCCTGGAAAGACACCTCCACTGTCTCCCAGCTAGAACCCTGAACATTAGCCGGCACCCTTTTCAAACGGGTCGTGTACAAGTGCACAATCATTGGGTGCTGGTCACTACTAAAGCATGGACACAGGAAAGGAGTTTTCATCTCTCCCAATTCTCTTTGAAATCTCATGGTTCCAGGATTTCATCTATAATCCAGAAAACCTGGAAAGAATTGCAAAGCCAGCTCTTTCTTGGTAAAGGTACTTGTTTCCTGGTTGGCAGTCATAATTTACAGGGTTATTCACTAAAATGGTGAAGAGTTTGGACAAGGCAGGAGAAGTGAACAATCTAGGCTAAAATATCTGATTCTGAAAAATTCTCCAATGCAGCTCACTTTCTGGTTCAGCTATGTTGTCCTAGATTGTTCACTTCTCCTGCCTTCTCCAAACTCTTCACCCTTTTGTGAATAACCCCGTTAGTGTTTAGCACTAAATGTGATGTGCACCAGGGCACATCACAAAATAAGGGTGACTAGACAAATGAAGGAGGACCTGGAAGTCTGAGAGGAAAAGCTGAAGGATTTCAATAAAACAGCAGTGTAGAGGAAGGAGGCCAACTCTAATCAAAAGCTAAAACAATTCATGGATGCAGTGGAGAATGTCAGCTTTGGGGCCTCTTTCCAGGGTAAATGGTGTGCAGAGTCATGATCCAATACATGGAAAGAGACAGAATTGACAAAAAAATCTAACTTTTCTGGAATTTTTTTCCATTTATAGTAGCAGTCAAGCTATGGAGGGAAGAGCTTATGGATAAGGAGGTTGAATTCTGGACAGAGCATGCAATAAAAAAAGTGTTGTGCATGTGATAAACAATTTGTCAACCAAGTTGGGGGGCAGTTATGAGGCTGCTCAGATATCTCAGGCTGGGGTAAATGCAGACAAATATCTCCTTCAAAGTCAAGCATGTCCCCGGTGTCAATAACTCCAAAGCAGATGCATTATCAAAAGGATAGATAGGAGGCATTTTGTGAGGTAGCTGCCAATGTGCACAGGCACATACCTAATATGTTTATAATATATATGGCAGCTTGTGAACCCATCCTAGAACTGGTCAAGCAGTCATTGGCACCAAAACCAGGGACAACTTAGGGGAGGGAGTGGTCCCAGTGGGTCATCTTCTGCAGCACCATAGGAAATCGGCCGGCCAGTGAGACACTGTGACAGTACTTCTGGGACCCTAAAAAGAGGCAAGATATCAGAAAGTAGAGTAATGGGATTAGTCTCAGCTCTATATTTCTTTTAAAAAACTGGCCAATTAGTATGATCCTACCAGGTGCTTTGTGATAAAAAACGGTCCTAAAAAGGTGAGCCAATGCCCAGGAACCCATAAGAAAATAAAGGAGCCCATAGGGGAGAAGCGATTGGTGCATTGCATGCATTACCACACGTGTGTAGAGATCATGGCAATGACCTTTGCCTTGGCTTTCAGGGTCGGTGAGCTAGTGGCCCTCATCAGAAAGGGGAAGCTCCGTTTACAGGCAGGTTTGAATCCTAACCTTTTTAGAACTGGTGCGGCCACTTCTGTAGTCAGGTGGAGGCAGGTCCATGGAGGAGCTTAAGGACAAGAGATGAAGGACAAACTAGAAAGGACATGAAATTATGATAACTTAAAATAAGGCATGGAAAATAAATAACAAGTGGAAAAAATAGTAACCTAAAAAAGGAAAAATCTGCAGAAAATACAGACTGAAAAAAGAACTTGACAAATGTTGGCCACAAACATTTGATGGTGTGCAGGGATTTTTTGAAAAGCTGCATGCGTGCACGTTTAAGCCTATAGAAGAGGAAGGGATGATAGTACATACTGCAGCACAGTCTATATCTAGGAGAAAAAAAAGACAATTAGTTGAAAGTATCCAACTGTTTCTAGAAATAGTCATGTTGCGGGAATTGCAGTGATCTGCCAATACCCATAGATAATTTGTCCAGATCTGGTAACCATTGTCTCATGTTCATTGGCACTGTAACCAACTGATGTGCATATGCGTTTGTTTTCCATGCAAATTTCTGAACACGCAGACCTTTAAAATGCTGGTCCTAGTCTGGCATATAATCTTTCTGGCATCTGCCAATGTCTGAACAATTCACACTGCTGCCTCTGTGTTTAATGGTGTTGTTATGCCATAAGGCAAAGCATTATGTACCACTGTACAGCAATCAATAATTCATATTTAATTCAGACTGTTCTAACCTGGTAAAATGATTACATTTGATTTGGTTATTGTAGAACATAACCCTTAATACAGCTCTGATGTATTAAAAAATCCACTTGTGATCACTTGAAAAATATGGGATAAAGGGTGGCTAGGTTAACACCACATATACTAATAAAATTATATTCTAAATACATAAATCCTTAAACAATTCCGCTATGACTAGTATGCCACATTTAGCTATTCGATGAAGCATTATAAAATTATGATTTTATATCTCAGTAGGTGTTTGCTCGGTAAATACAGCACATTATTTTCAGAAGTTATGTTTACAATAACCAGTGAGTCATCTTTGCATCTCTGCATATTATGATTTGGCAGCATTCATTCCTTATTAGAAGATTAGAAGTAATAATTGCCGTTACTCAAAATGCATTGCTGGATTGGATTTGTCTTTTGTATGATCCAAGATGGTTCAGCTCCACAGGGTTTATATTAAAAGACCTTGAGGCAGACAGTATTCATTGACTAGTCAAACTTGAAGCCTCATTCACGTGGGGCATGTTGCCTTGTACAGTGTGAAGAGCCATTTTTATGTACCTGGAGCTGCGGGAAGAAGCATGTGGGCAGCTCATGGACAAGGGGCCGACAATTTATTTGTGGCCACTAACATGGGTTTGCGGCGGTCCCCTTCCCCTCTTTCAGTTTAATCTATTTCTCCTCAGGGCATTTTAATTACATCGCCCCTTTAAAAGCATTGCCCCCTTTAAAATCATTGCCCCTTTAAGAAACCCCTTACCTGTTTAGGCGGGAAAATTGTCCAGCTTCTAGAAGATTCTGTGGGCTCACCTCTCCCTATAAAAGGTCAGCACCTGAGGAGCAGAGGTCACTCGGCTGGACTCACAGCGCAGCGAGCTGCCACCCTCCCCCCCTTTAAAAATCATTTATTAATTTATATATTCATAACTTGTGTATTTTTTAATGTATGTTAATTTTATTATATTTTGTACCGCCTGCAATCCCATGTAAGTCTGTGGAGGCGGAGGAGCTGTGTGCCCTTCACACTCTACTTCCCGAATCTCTGAGTTTTGACAGCCACACACAGTCGGTCCACAGCCTCGGGCGCACACATGATGGATCCAGGTCCATACCACGTGTCACCATAGACTTACATGAACTGACCGCACACTTCTTCCTGCAGCCTTGGTCCCATCAAAAACTGGCCCTTTACGCTGTATGGGGCAACATGCCCCATGTGAATGAAGTCAGTTTATGCTTAGAGAAAGAGCATTCTGACACTTAAAGTTACGATGTACACAGGGCCGTCCCTACCCTTTATGCCGTCTGAGGCAGCAAAGCGGGGGGTTGGGTTGGATGGTGATGGGTCAGTGTTGTGTGGCAGTGGGTGCTGCTGATAGTGTTGGGGGGGTGTCACTGGGTGCTGCTAATAGTGCTGGGGGGTGCTCCTGATATTGGTGGGAGATGCATTGTGGCAGATGTGGTGGGACGGGCGGCATGCTGTAAGCTGCTTTCTGTCTGGTCCTGCCTGGCTCATTGACATTATTGGTTACCAGGCGCTCGGCAGGACACCAGCCACAGCATCCCGCTTAGCTCTCTGGCAACCAATGATGTCAGTGAGCTGAGGGCGCACAGATGGGCAGAACGTCGAAGGTTGCTAAGAGCTCTTAGCAACCTGGGACGCAGTGGCTGCCCCTCTGCCACCCCCTCCTCACACCTGCCTCTCACCTAATGACATGCTGCCTGAGCTGAGAGCCTCAGACTGCCTCATTATAGGGAGGCCCTACATGTACAATCTTCTTTAGCTCTACCAGCAACTATTTAGTATGAGGGCATGTCTGACTGGATAGCTTAGATAGGTCTTATGTTATATTGTTTTGGTAAATCTGAAGGAGATTGTACATAGATTGTACAGTCATGTATGGTGAGTTTAGGAGAATGTTGCAATGTGTAAAATGAATCAAATACTATGTGTGGGTGGAAGAAGGTGGGTTGAGTCTGTCTGCAAAATAATACACCTCTATGTACTAGGTTGCTGACTAAGTAAAATTGCTGTACCTATTTTGTACACTTCCAAGGGCTCGGATTAAACAATATTAACACTTTCATGATTCAGCTTGCTCTAGCACTAGACGGGGAATGGGAAATTTCTGAAGCATAAGACTGACGACAGCAATCCCCAGAAGTAGAACTAAAGAAACTGGGACAGAACCGAGCAGGAGCGTCACTTTTAATGAACCCCACTCACCACATTTCTATCTATCTTTTAGTATTCTGTAGCATGCTCTGTGCTATGGAAAGCAGGGTTGCCACCTGTCCGGGATTCACCCGGACAGTTCGGGTTTTGAATGCTGTGTACAGGTTTCATGGCAGCTGAAACCCGGACAAAAGATGTCAGGCACACAGGGCAACCAAAATTAAGATAGTGGCTACTGGCCCCCCACTGAAAATAGTCTCGACTGTGATATTTACATATGAATAAGCTGCGACTCATTCTCCCAAAAACATTTCTGTTCAGGTTTCGCTGGAAGAAAAGGTGGCAACCCTAATGGAAAGTGTTGTCTATTCTCCCGTACCTGGAAGCACTGGGTATTTTTTTGGGCTCTGGTGGGGTCAGATAAGTTCAAACATATTACTGTGAATCCCTGCCTGCTAATATGTATTCTGGTTTTCATTAAAGTGACATTAAAGGCAAAAATCTTTTTCCCTCCCCCCAATGTTAATTAAAGCACATACCTTGATATTTCTTAATCCGATCTTCTTCTTTCTTGTCCTTTTCTTCTGTCCCTCCAGCGCTGTGGCGGGTCTCCGATCCAGCACTGACTCCTCTGGGCTTGCTGCCACTTCCTGTCCCACGGTGTCTGCATGCGGGTGTACGCGTCCATAGACTTACCTTGTGCTTCTCCTTGGGTCCCGGACGAAAATGTGATCTGCGCATGCGCCCGCCCCAAGATGCTTTGCGGCCGCCCGATAATTTTCACATTTTCGGACCGGAGCGCGCGGGGAAGACACAGGTGAGTAGTATGTGTATGTGCTTGTTAGCAGTAGATATATGCAAAAAAAGCTGAGGCTTTAATTATCCTTTAAAGGAGTTGTAAAGTACCAGCATATATAACATATAATATATAACATATTCTGTTATAACATCCGAATTGTAATAGGAATACATTCTAGAATTGTTTTTCATAATACAATCAAAGTTTACTTGAAAAGGTCCCTTTTATAATTCGAGTGCTTCCTTCTGTCTGCCCAACACTTTCATCAACTTCCTAGATTCCTAGTGTGCTTTGCATCTCGTCCCCTGCTGCTTCATGTGATGCAATCTCACTTTCTCAGTTAATATGGTTATTAGTAGTGGGATACAATTTATGGAAATTCAATGTAGAAATACAGATTTTAGATTAGATTGTAAGCTCTCACAGGCAGGGCCCTCCTTACCATCCTGCTTTGACTTGTATTGTAACTGTAATGTCCTCCTTATATTGTAAAGCGCTGTGCAAACTGCTGGCGCTATATAAATCCTGTATTGTAATAATGATAATTTATATTTTTAGTTTTTGATGATAGATACCGTTTGATATTTATATAACAGTTGGGTATGCATGCACATACTGATACCGCTCTGCTTCCGTGTGAACACTGTCACAGGCGAACCCGCACAGTGCTGTGCTACTCCTGTACTGGAGGTGACAGGTTCAATATAAAAGTTTAAAAAAGTACAAAATGAAAGAAGTGATAAAAAAAATTAAAAACCAACACTGCCGCCCCCACCATCTGGTTGCCATTCTCCATGGGGTTTGGTGGGGAGGGGGGCACATCGAGGAACCTAGCCTTGAGGCAGCAGAGAGAGTAAATCGGGCCCTGGCCGCATGGCAGCATTTTCAATTTAAATATCACTCTGCTGGCTGACTCTGCTAGCTTTAGCATTCTATGAGCCTGAGAAGGGTGGGGAGCTTGAGCGCTTACCTACAGGGTTATTTACAAAAGGGTGAAGAGTTTGGAGAAGGACGGAGAAGTGAACAATTTAGGACAACAACGCTAAACTGGAAAGTGAGATGAATTGGAGAATGTTTCCAAATATCAGCTATGTTGTCCTAGATCAGTGATGGCTAACGTTTTTGAGTGCAAGTGCCCAAACTGCGATCAAAAATCTATTTATTTATCTCATTTATTTGCCAGCACTTAAAATAGGTTTAGTATTATATTTTAGTTTGGGTACTGGGGTTTAAAAAATCTTCAGCATCACTGTCTTTTTTCCTTTATTTCTTATTTTTTACTTTTGTATCACTTTTTTTAGTTAATTTTTTTTAAATTCGTATTTATCTTATTATATTTTTTTTTATGATTTTTGTAAGATTTTTATTTATTTTTCACTTAACTTTATTGCTATCACACCGAAGGTAATAAGCCCCTGTGTGATAGCATTTGGAGGTGACAGGTTAAATAAAGGGAATAATAACTCCAATATAGGAGTTTGAACACAGCACTGGGCTGGCTCCCATGTGACAGCTGAGATGGGAAGGCTGCAAGTACAGCTTTCCCGTCTCAGTGTTTACATGGAGCAGAATGGAGAGCAGACGTTCTCCGCTCTGCTCCCCGCTCTCCATCCTGAACTTTGCTGTGGTCCGGGCTCCCCAGAAGAGCAGGGGACCAGAAAACCACGGAGGGGAGGGAGGCGGCCAGCGGGGATAGAGAGGCAGCCGGCAGTGGGGCGGACCATGATCCCCATGCTAACTTTCCCCATGTGTTTTACTGATGTCCCATTCAATGTGGCCATCCTTAATCATGCACTGAACAATGAAAAGTAAAACAAGGAAAGAGCTTGGGGAGTTATCTGGAAACCTAGGTACAAATAAAGTCCCTTCTTTGGTAAATACATAGCGTTAACTGTGTACATAAGGCCTAAAAAAACAAAATGTGCAGAAGCGAATGCATTATGGAGAACTATGGGGTTAAGGCTTTTCCCCTTAGTTCTCCTTAGGGTAACGGGAGGACACAAACTAGTGTCCTCCCGTCACCCTAGGCTCAGTATACCGCGAGCTGCTGCTCGCGGTATACTGAGATGCCGCAGCTGAAGCGGATCCTGACAATTGTGCCGGGATCCGCCCAGCTGCGTGACTGACAGCTGGCTCTGCCTATCTAGAGGCAGAGCCAGCTGTACCCGCCCCCTCCCCTGTCCGTTCCGCCAGTCAGCTCTGGCAGATCGGAGCGGGGAGGAGGGAATCCAGCCCCTCCCCTGCCACGGCAGAGAGCCGTGACAGGATTGAGAGGTGAGTGAACGCAGCTATGTGTTCGCTCACCTCCTGATCTACGGAGCCGACCTGTGACAGTATCATTGTCACAGGTCAGTTAGAACTATGAGGATGAGTGAAAAGCACTCACCTCATAGTTCTTCTTTAATAAGCCTTGACCACATTGGGAGCTTATTTACTGCACAAAGCACAGACACCTAGATCTGGGGGAAGAATGACATCAGTGGATCGCCAACTACTTCTGATTCTAGGAGCCTTTGGTGATACATCTCTCCAATAAGAAGATCTCATTCACTTCCTTCCTAATCCATGCATCTGATTGACTGACATGCTCATCCACGGTTTCATTCATTCAGCCCTGGATGTGATGCAGCCCTGACAGCCCAGGGAGTCAGACAATTAGATGACATGAAGTTGTTTTTCTGAAGGTTTATTGTGCATCCAGCAGCTGATGAATCAACCAGTGAAAAGTGACCCAGTTAAACAACCCCCCCTCTCCCCAATCCTGAGCCAGTGCAGCCCCCCTACCTTGTTTTGGATGACAGAAAGGCAAGTTTGATTAATCCATAGGTAAACAAGTGTGCTTGTGTGTCCCCATGCCTTTAGAGAGATTGGGCTACCTCCTGGCAAACCGGCTCCCAATTCATCCATTGCTAGAAAAAAGCTCCAAGAAGGAGGCTCTCATAGATTACAGTTAGGACCACACTATAGAAAGAGGCCTTGACGAGGCAGTGTGGCCTCCACATATTTTGCAAAAATTGTGCAGCTAAAACCTCTATTTTTAACTGTAGTTGTTAAAAGATTTTGATGGCTGGTGAGTGTGCTGGAAAATGTTTGCTTTGTAGTGCATTGTGTTTGCACACGTTTTCCCCCAGGTTTGCAGTGTGTTGTGATTTAGGTGCTGCACACACGCAGGAGAGGGGCTCATGTAACAGATTCTGCTACAGACACCCTGCGCTTTTCTACAAATTTGAATGTACATAAATGTGCAGGAAAAATGCGTGTTTGTATGCACGTCGCAAGTGTGTTGTACGTTTTTTTTTTTTTATATTTAATCTTTATTATTTTTACAAAAAGCCATAAACAACATATTATTTTAACATACAGTGTGTTACATACTTATAATTATAATCAAATTTCGAGTACAGTTTAATGTTTTTTTTTGTTTTTTTGTTTCTGTCTGTTTTGTTTTTAAAAACCATTAAACTGTACTCGAAATTTGATTATAATTATAAGTATGTAACACACTGTATGTTAAAATAATATGTTGTTTGTGTTGCACGTTTTTGACTCATTCCATCGAACCAGTGCGATCTTGACGCGTGTTCACAGAACGCCCAGGGTTGGATTTACTATATGGCTTAATAAAACTGTAAAACAACACGTCAAGGACAAGAGAGCGGCATTTATAAAATATAAGATGGAGGGGACGGCATTGGCATTCCTTAACTACAAAGAATGTAACAAAAAAGGCAAACCAGTAACCCGAGCAGCTAAAATTGAGTGCGAAAAGCATATCGCCGCAGATAGTAAAAAGAACCCCCAAAAATTCAACCAATATATTAACAGTAGAAAGGAGCAGATAGGCCCAATAAAGGATGAAAGCGGGAAGCTAGTCACAAACGACAAGGAGAGGGCCGAGGCGGTGAACGCTTTTTTTTCTCCTCCGTATACACTCGGGAGGGAAACAGGTTTGACACACATGATAAAACTCCCAGTTTAACTCATTATATCCCCCAGTGGCTGACGGAAGCCGGGATACAACAAAGACTTAAAATGCTCAATGTCTTGATGGACTAATGTCTTTATTCAACCACAAATACTATGTAACTATGCTGCCCCAATGCCAGGTTCCTCAGTGCGCCCCCCCTGTATGCAGACTGCATACAAGTGATCTCGACGACATCGCTGAGATCACTTGTACAAAGCAAGCGGCGGCCTCTCTGCTGTACATTTAGCCCTGCTTGGCCAAAGCAGGGCTGAATGTAGAAAACAACTACCTGCCTGGTGCCCGAAACTGCATGTCCCGGTAGTCGGGAGATAGGAATTCCACACCCCTGCTGCCCCGAGGCTGAGCCTTGGTTGGCCTTGTGGAAAATCCGGCCCTGAGAACGCCTAGATGTTAATGGGGACTGAGGGATTGTTCACACCATAAACAGTGTGTTCCAGAGTTGTCAGCTGCTGGAACGCACTGTATCGCATCCCGACTTACTTCCTGCATTCAGGGGCGGGAGGGGGCGTGGCGGCGCATTGAAGTCAAAGGCAACGCAGCCACACACCCCGCCCACAGTGCGATAGCTATTTTTGCAGATCGGACTGGACCGCAACACAGGCACTGATGTGCCACACATTCTGGTGCGGGGCGATCGCATTGCGGGCGGGGGGGGGGGGGGGGGCACCCTAACGCAGGAAGCCAGCCAGAATGTGGTACATGTCTGGACCAGATCTGCAAATGCGGTGCAATGCGTTGTTGCAGCTCTCCGGTACATTTTTTTTAGCTTAAAATGGGCTTACAGGTGCAGTCCAGTGCGTTTGCATGCAGTTTTGATACGTTTTGGTGCATTCCAGACCAGAGAAAATAGTGCATGCAGCATTTTTTTCCCCATGCTTTGGAATGGACTGCACTGGTATGAACAGAGCCCAGAAACACCATAGGGATACAATGGGATGCATTTCAGGTGCAGGAAAAAAAAACTGCTGTGGTCCAGTCATTGGTGTGAACTAACCCTAAATATGATGTCTGCTGTGTTGTTTTTCTACTTGGTATAAGTGCAGGGTCATTCATAGAAATCAGGGCAGGATGTGCCAATGTACAGATCCCACTCAGGTCTACATGAATGTAAACAATCAACTCCCAAATACATGACATCTCCGCTGACCGCAATTTAATAAACACGGCCAGATCCGATCATGTAAATGTCATAGGCATTCAGTGGGCGGACTACACTTCCCATTGCATTCGCTTCTGCTGCTACACATTTTGTTTTGTTAGGCCTTATGTACACACGTAATGCTATGTATATACCAAAGAAGGGACTTTATTTGTACTCCAGATAACTCCCCAAGGTCTTGCCTTGTTTAGTTTTCATTGTTTATTGCCTGATTAAGGATGGCCACATTGAATAGAACATCAGTAAAACACATGGGGAAAGTTTTGCATGGGGGATCAATGGTCCATTTGGAACAATGGACTGGTTTTGATAAGGGGGAGTGGCAGTCTACCCAGAGCATGCTGAAATGTGCACAGATATTATTTGGAGCTTTTGTCTCCCCGATCCTATAGCTCTGCCATTGTTTGTAAAGTAATGGATTCCAGACCCTTGTTTACTTTCTTCCCCCCTGTGCACTGGGGCATGCCACTGTCTAAATCCCTCATGTTTAAAAAAAACAAAAAACCAAAAAAACAAACCAGCCAGTCTTTAGAGAACAGATCATTTCGTTACTCAATAATAGCTGCTAAACATCCTTCATGTTGAGAGCCCCGGGGTCCATGGCCCAATTAAGACCATTTCAATTGCAGAATTCATTGTATTTGTTGATGTGTTTTTTTTTAATACATAGTGTTTAAAAATATTCTGAATGTGTTTTTAAGATTTTTAGAACAGATGTTGTTCTGTGTCGGAGTGGCCTAGAATATTTTCCATGTATATAAAAATAAAGGAAAGGAGTTTGTGCATAAGGATGCTGGTTTATAACAGCATGGGGAAAGTAAAATAGAGGTGTTGCCCATGTCAGCCAATCAGATTCCAGCTGTGTTGTTGTGCTGGTTAGAAAATAATCCATAACATCCAAATTATGCATAAAGCTAGTGATTTTTTTTGTGTAGTGCTGATTAGAAAATGATCCTTAAAATCAGTTCTTTTGTTTTTGTGCTGGTTAAAAAATTTTTTTTTTTTTTGTACGGCTGTAACACAACATATTTGCCAAAAATCAAATAACTACTTGAACAAATGTTATGGTAGCAGCTACCAGAAGTGATTAAAGTAATTGATAACAATGCTGTTTTGTAAATCTTGTTTTTGGTTGTTTTTTTTTTTTAAACATCTGTGGTGAGCTTTATCACCCTTTGGCATGGATGTAGAATGGCTCAGCATGGCCACAGCTTTTTGTGACTTCTAATATCATTAGTCACCAAAGCTGACAATGGGCCACATGTATGAAAAGTGACTGTGCAGAAAAAGAAGCTATTCTGCCCATAGTACCTAAATGGGTTCCATTAGTCATTTTTCTGCTTTAAATGCTTTTCAGGTTGCTATGGGCATTTTTTTCAGGTTTCAAACATGAGGCCTAGTGAGAGACAAACCAATTGGAGAAAAAACTAATCGGATGCCTGGCAGCCAGACAAAAGTGTGTCTGACAGTGACACCTGGGCCTTCAATGCAGGGTGAGGCCCAAGCACTTCTACATTACGGACTTGGAGACCTAGGAACATCATTCAGGCTTGGATGACCTTCACTCATATCTGTGTCATTGGAAGACTCTTCACACATATGGCTATGGTAGCTTGGGCTGCTGTTATGGATAAGAAAAGATGACTTTGCTGGCTAAAGAATGATTCCATCATCTCAAATATATACTTCTTCTAGAACAGTGGGCTGAATATGTACTCTCTTAGAAATTGGTGACAATGGGCCACGCTGTTTGTACACCTTCTGTTTTGTGTACATCATTCACAAAGTCTGTGAGATAAGAGTAGTGGTGTCCAGTTTATAGTCGTACATCTGTCTATGTCAGGTAACCATTACACAGTTGTATCTGGAAACATGGAAGCATTCTTCTTCAGGATATAAAGATGCAATTTTTTAAAAACAACTGGGAAACATTATAACTACTAAATATGTTTTATTTTCAACTTTAAAGAGAGGCCTTTTAATTCTGTTTGGGAGGAGCTGTGAAAATTAAGCTCCTCAAAGAAGTGTTCGATGCAGATCTTTATGGTAAAGATTTACATTCACAGTGCTGTGTATAGAGAGTTTGCCTTTCAAGCTTGTTGCTTTTGTACTATTTAATGTGTAAAGCCACATCTATGGCTAGAGGGGGAACACGTTTATGCACTTTGGGGGGGGAATTTATAAAAAATGTTGCAGACAGAATCTCTGTTTAGTTAAAGGGGAGCTATGAGGTGAGTGATTACCACTCATCCTCATAGTAAGAGCCGGCCTGTGGCAAAGATGCTGTTGCAGGTTGGCACTATAGATCGGGAGGTGAGCAGAAACATGCAGCCGATCCGCTCACTTCCTGATCGTCTCCCTGCAGTGAGCGGTGACTGTCAGTCACTGCTCCCCACAGGGATTCCCCCCTCCACTCTCCGATCCTCCAGCGCTGAGTGGAGTAACGGACGGGGGAGGGGGTGGGCACAGTTGACTGCCTCTAGATAGGCAGAGCCAGCTGTCACTCACGCAGCTGGGTGGATCTCGACAGTATTGTCAGGATCCGTCCCGGCTGCGGCGCTCTCAGTATATAGTGAGCAATAGCCCGCTATATACTGAGCTTTGAGTCACAGGAGGAGGTTAGTATATGTCCTCCTGTGCTCCCAAAGAGAACTAGAGGACTTCGATATAGTAGGAATAACGGAAACCTGGCTAGACAACACACACGATTGGGCCACCAATATAGATGGGTACAACCTGTTCAGGAGGGACAGAGGTGGGAGAAGGG
>NW_017306386.1:2254675-2255089 GCF_000935625.1 Nanorana parkeri | reverse complement strand
ACACACACACACACACACACACACTAGGTTGGACTTGATGGACATGTGTCTTTATTCAACCTCAAATACTATGTAACTATGGGGAAAAACACTTACCCCATAGTACTCTTTTAAGCTTTGAAATTGAAAGAGAGATGCCGATTGGTCACCGTGGTCAACTGTTCTAGATTCTGTCTGATCCAGTTTTGATAAAGTGTCCCCTTTTCTCAAGTAAAGCTATGGATAGTTTTAATGTAAGAAAGACAACGGAAGTATGAAAATCAATAATAATACATTTTACTTCTATTGTTTCCCTTTGCATACAACTGAGGAAAGAAAAATGAAACATATGTGACTCAATGCTAGTCTTAAAAAGCAAATAAAAGAGAAAAAAAACTGGCCTAAAAAAAAAAAAAAAAAAAAACCACCCAGAAA
>NW_017306386.1:2235132-2254507 GCF_000935625.1 Nanorana parkeri | reverse complement strand
AAAAAAAAAAAAAGACACACTAGGAAGGGACAGCATTGGCATTTACGGGTTGACAAGGAATACGATAGGATTGCAGGAGTGCAATCAGAGCAGCTAAAATTGATTAGGAGAAGAAAGCAAGAATAACCCGAAAACGTTCTATAGATATATCAATAGTAAATAGTTAAGGTCAGTATAATTTGAACTTATGAAGACCTTTTACAAATGCTTAATTTATAACTACACAGGGCTATTCACAAAAGGGTGAAGAGTTTGGAGAAGGCAGGAGAAGTGAACAATCTAGGACAACGTAGTTGATTTGGAAGAATTCTCCAATTCATCTCACTTTCCAGTTCAGTTATGTTGTCATAGATTGTTCACTTCTCCAAACTCTTCACTCTTTTGTAAATAACCCTGTAAGATCCAGTGGGGTGAAGGCAAGTATATGTGCATGGATAGAAAGCTGGCTTCAGAAACTGGGTCAGAGCATAGTGGTAAATGACTAAACCGGGTCATACACTGTTCTATTTTTTTAAGGCTGAATGTTTGGCTGAATCACCTGCTGGTTCCCTTGTATTCTGACAGCCGCCACCAGCTGCAAGTACAATTCGTTCAAAACTGGATCCTACGGTCTTCTGATCGAGGGATGCCAGCTGGAAGGGTGCCCACCGCCAAGTCACCCACTTTGCGAGTTTCGGCTGGTTCATGAAGAACCGGCCAAAATTCTCTTGATGTAGTGCCAGCTTTAGCCTCGGAGTGGGCTAAGGTTGCAAGTGGTGTGCCCTCATGGCTCAATACTGGGGCCAATGCTGTTTTACTTGTTTATAAATTACATTGATGTTGGAAATAAGAGTTCAATTTCTGCATTTGCAGGTCATATGAAATTGTTCATGGAAATAACTATGGCACATGATGTAACACCATTACAGGAAAACCTGAGCAGAGGAGTGGAAGATGAGGCTCCGTGTTGGGAAATGTAAAGTTATGCCTTTGGGTGCTAAAAACATATAGGAAAGCTATTCTTTGCTAGGACTGTACCCCAATACAAAGCATTGGTTTGCCCTCATCTTGAGTATTTGCCTCATATTGACTGGTCACCAATTAATTAATGGGATGTCCTAGAATTGGAAATGGTCTCACGAAGGGCAACAAAGTGAATAAGGGGGGCTAGAGGGCCTTAGCTATGAGAAACAATGAAGTAATGTAAACGTATTTACCTTAGAGAGGAGGCGCTAAAGAGGAGACTTGATTTCTATCTACAAAATAAGCAATGGCGACTGTAATGACTTGAATATTATGATGCCAATTACAGGCCTCTCTCATCTTTTTAAGTGGGAGAATTTGCACAATTGGTGGCTGACTAAATACTTTTTTGCCCCAATATATATATATATATTACATTAATATTTATTTTTGTAAAGTAGGATGTCAACTGAAATCCTTCAACTATGAATACTTATAAATAGGAATGTTTTGCTACTCTCTAGTAGTGTGACCAAGATTTGACCCCAGATGATGAACTGAAGTAATTGAGATAAGCTGTATTTAGACAGAACATGTAAGAAGCCTAGTTCACATTTCATACTATGTCACTTAGGCTGGATTTACTGTGGCACTGGTTGTTGAAGAGCTGTGCTATCAGGGTGACAATGTAATTTATAGACCGGTATGGCCCAGATATTGCATATAGCATAGGAGGCAGTGAGCCCCACTCCACTATCTACCAACCACCACTTGGCTCAGTATACTACATCTAACTTTAGAGTGCACTCGGCACAATAAAGAATCAACTGCTATGTCAATTCAGCCTAAGGGACATGTGAGACGAGCGATGCTGCCACTGGTGATGAATTTCCAGCATCAGGATTGCACCTTACTGTTTTATATTGAAACATTGGCAAGACCAGTGAGATGTTGCCTTCTTGCTAATGAGTGGAATTCTGCAGCTTTCTGAGCCAACGAGGGAGCAACTCCATTAGGGTAAATGGTTGCCAATGTTTCTCTAGCATCAGACTCGCCTGCCTGACATGACCCTAAGAATAGCCAGAGATAGCTGGACATTTAGAAGTGCTGCACCTTTTGCAATTATTGGGTTATTTCTTTACTCCTAAGAGGCATTTCTTAGGCACAGAAATCTCTTTGAAGGATGGGAAGATTGTGTGTTTTTTCTCAGTGAGATTTCTGCCCATGTTTGGTTCCTTAAAAGTGTCCAAAGACATGAGATGACAGTTGTCAAGCTAATAGACTGATTACAAAACTCCTCGTCTACTGATTCAGCTGGGCTGAGCTTCAGACAGTACACGAGCGGCCCGGTGCATGAACTGCCCGCTGGTCTGCATCAGTAAAGAGGGACGGCAGGCATATTGCAAACATTGAGCAGCGAGTACACAACAAACATGCTGTTCTGGCCGCTGCCCCTACATATCAGCCCAGTCACCATAGGCAGACACTGAAAGTAGCAAAGCGCTCCCAAGATGTGTTGAGAGATGTGCTGCATACCTCCCCTTGCCTACCTATGCACCCCCTTGTCCAGAAGCTGGCTTGCTCAGTGGAGATCTCGCTAAAGAGCTGGCACCTGATGGAACACAGAGTGCAGACAGAGGGGGGTGCGGGTG
Organism: Nanorana parkeri; assembly: GCF_000935625.1. Taxonomy (NCBI): domain Eukaryota; kingdom Metazoa; phylum Chordata; class Amphibia; order Anura; family Dicroglossidae; genus Nanorana; species Nanorana parkeri. Next base: position 2,251,913 of record NW_017306386.1, on the reverse strand, counting down.
GATCAGGCTGTGTAGAAAGAGCTGCACATAGTAGAGATGTGTTGGGGAAGCAGGTCACCCTACGTCCTATGATCTGGGTGTGCATGTAGGAGTGTGATGCAGATTGCCATACCCTAGATACGCCACTGATTTGATATCTCCCCCTGATATTGACTTTGGGTACTTTTTTCCAAAGTAGCCTACACTCCAGGTCCATTTGCAGAAAAGCAGCAAGTTACCTTTAATAAAGTGCTTCCATGCTCCCTTTCCTGCCACTATCTACCAGATATGTGACAAATAACATAGTGGCTCATGTGGCTACTCTGTGGTTTGCTAACTAAATCACACAGGAATATTGCTAGCCAGTGACTGTATAAGTTTACTCACTCCAAATGTATTACCTTCACAGATGGGCAGCTGAAGGACTATGCTCTGACACATTGATAGGAAGTGTCCCTAATGCAGCTGTCCTCCTTGCTCCTCTAGTCCTAACACCTGCCAGTCACTGCATCAAAACTGACCACATTTCAGCTGGTCTGTGTGATTCACAACTGTGAACTTTTAAGCTGTCAAATATTTTCTTTAGTATTCTGCAACTTCTCAATCGTAACCTGATTCTTGGTTTCAGATAATTGTCCAGGGCTGTATATTTTGTAATATAAAGCTAGAACTGGAACGTGACCACTCATCTGATTTAGCAAGAGATAGGCTTCCAGACCTCCCAACCTCTGGTAGGTATTTGCATTATAGAGTGCCCTGGGTTTTAAGAGTGCCTTTGGCAGTTTACTAGGATTAAGATAACTTCATAGGGACAACAAATTATTATAATGGCCTTCAAGACACTGGTTTTGCAAGGGATGTAGTTGCTCAGAATATTTTGTCTAATTTTCTGTTTTATCACTGTGGACACCAAAGCAGTGTTTCCGTTTATTGACTCGCTGACTATTGTAGGGAGGATACCTGATTATGTTATATGATAAGGGCATCCTGTAAAGGCATGACTGCCCATTTTATTAATTCTTGTATTCCGCAGTGTATGGTTAGTTGAAAGCAACCCCGGTATAACCAACAAACCCCTTGGTTCTTGCCATTGCCCTTAGAGCTTCTTGTGTGCAGTCCTCTGATTCTGGTTTTACTTTATTACTAATGGCTCAGCGTCCATTACCTTGGTTGTAAACCTTGCTACTTCTTTATCACTCCTCTAAAGAGAGTGACTTCTTACAATATAAGGGTGCTCTCATTAGGCAGGTGGATGATGGGTGGAGGAGAGTTCATTCCAGGTGCAGGCAAGTCAAGGGTAGAATAAAAAGGCTTTTCAGGTTAACAAATGTATTAGCCTTTGGCTACCAGAGCCATTTTTTTAAGTGTTTTTACACGCATGTCAAAATGCACATTTTAAGGCTACTTAGAACCTCTGAAATCATTTATATTGTCTGAAAGCAGAGACCCTGTCGAATAAAATAGTGGCATGGGCCTTTTTTTTATGCCGCACAATATTAGCACAGCTATTTATCAAACCCAAATTTTCTGTTAAAAAAAGAAAATCGTCAAATTACTTTCAGTGCACAGAAACAATAGAATGCCCACAATTTTGGTGAAGTATAAAAGATGAGGTGGCACTGAATAGATAACAACAATGTGAAGCCTCAGAATTGTGCTCTTGTCACGTACCTGGGTGGAGACTGGAAGTGTGGGGAGGCCTCCCTTGCACCTCGTGTCCCGAGGCCTCTGGGGATGGGTACAGAGACCTGGTGGACAACGAGTGAGGAGCACCGTGCAAGTCGTAGTCCAAGAAACAAGCCGTGGTCAGATCCAAACGGGTAAACTAAGTACAGGGGGGTGAGGCAGAAGGGAAGTCCAAATAACGAGTCCGAGGTCAAGGGCTGGATGCAGGCAAGAGTAGTCGAGTCGATTCCGGGTCTAAACACGGCAAACAAGATATACAGAAGCATGGGAACAGGGAGTAACTGACGATAATCCAGCAATCTGTTAGTGTTCATGCTGGGTTTATATAGGGGAAGTGATGAGAGAGTTAGGTCACTTCCTGTGCGCCTCCTTGGCACGTTTCTGCTTTGCGGACATTATTTGTCTGCGCAACGATGGGTTAGCGCAATTCTGTGTATTACCAGAATGCCCCGGTGGCACGGAAATCTTACAGCCCTCCTTGGTGACTATGGTACCCAAGAACTGATGCCCATCATGTAGGTTCCAGGCACTCAGGAGGGACAAGTGAGCCTGGTACACGGGCAGTTAAGGGGAGCATGTTGAAGTGGGGCGCCTTAGCTGCCTGAATCACTTTCCCTTAAAAGCTGGAAGCCATGAGTGCAGACGTAAATGCTGGCTCTGCCACTGGTGTATAACGTATGTCTATGGCAGGGAAAGGATTAAAGTGTATATATATCAGGGCAGAAAAAATATTTAGTAAATCTCTCCAATACATAAACAATTTGTCCATGTTTATACCTGTATTCATTGTACACCTAACCTAATGTGTGGGTTGACAACAAAGTGTCTTTTTTGCACTGAAATCCCAAGCCCCACCTGCTGGACTATAGACCTCCACCTATTCTTACTCTTCTCCGTCTTACTCCACATGCATACATTGATTTCTTTACCAGCAAAACAATGCTGCCGCCTTGACTCCCAGGAATGTGCGTGGTTCATTGAGTGTGATGTGTGGGTGTGTTTTTATGAGTGTGTGATATCTGTGTGTATTTTTATGAGTTTGTGGTGTGTTTTTATGACTGTATGATTTATATGTGTTTTGTGTCTGTGAGTGTATAAATGTGTGAATACGTGTGTCTCCCTATTTTGCCTAAGGCAGTGATGCTGAATGTTTTTTTAAACCCAGCGCTCAAAACTAAAACACAATACCAAACGTATTTTCAGTGTTGGCACTTTGAGATAAATTGATTTTGCAATTGTGGTTTGTGCACCCTGGTTCAAAAACATTAGCCATCCTGCCCTAGACCAAAACTAGCACTTATTTCTTTCAGTATAAGGGTAGCCCCACTGCAAGGGTACATTTGTTTTTTTTTTTTTTTAGATGGTCGGAGCTCTTCTTTAAAGTCAGTGAGGAATCAACAATGGAAGCCCCCATATCTCTTGGATATTTATACAGTGGGGAGAATTGATCAGAATCTGGAGTAGTTGCCCATGGCAACCAAGCAGCATCTCTCTTCAGTTTGCTCAGGTAAGATTTGAAAATGAGACAGAGAAGCTGATTGGTTGCAGTACAAATCTGCTCCAGATTGAATAGATTGCCCCCAGTGACTATAGAAAAGAATCACCCCCTTTTAAAAGAATCACATTTGTTGCTTTGCAGCCTGAAATGAAGACAGACACAGTTTTTGTTTTATCCAGCTGTATTTACTCAGTGCAACTTATATCATCCAAGTGAAAGATATATCGCCGACATGTCGGATAAAACTCAAAAGAAATCAAAAACAATCATCGAGTTGGAAAAAAGATGACCCCCTTGTGTCAGTATTTTGTTTAACCACCTTTTGCTTTAATAATATATAAATCCTGTATAATAATAATAAAAAAAATGACAGCCTTTAGTCTGTTGGGATATGTCTCTACTAACTTTGCATATCTAGACTCTGCAATATTTGCCCACTCTTTGCAGAACTGCTCAAGTTTAGTTACATGTAATGGGGACCATTTGTGGACTGCAGTCTACAATGACCACTCTTTGTCATAAATTCCTGCAACTGCTTCAAAGTTGCTATAGGCCTCTTGGTAGCCTGTCTGACCAGTTTCCTCCAGGCTCTTTCATCCAGTTTGGAGCGATGTCCTGATCCAGGGAGGGTCTGTGTTGTACCAAATACCTTCCACTTCTTAATAATAGACTTCACTGTGCTTGTAGGCATTGACAAAGTCTTTAGAATTTTTGTGTATCCATCTCCTGACTTGTGCCTGTCCACAACTTTGTCCCGGAGATCTTTTGACAGTTCCTTGCCATAGTTGATTGCTTCAGTTGCACTACCAGGGACTGCAATGCTCCAGGAAAGCTTTTTTTCATGCTGAGCTAATCAAAATGACTACAGCTGACCACAGTTGAAAATCAAATAGCTTTGTGTGCCATTGAGAAGGTGATTTATCTACACCTGATTTGAGTTTACAATTCATTTTTAGGAGGGGGGGATCCTGTTTCCAAATCAGTTATTTTGTTTTTGATTTAAAAAAAAAATATTTCAGACATGTTGGTGTTCTATCATTCGCTTGGCTGTTATAAGTTGTATAAGAGTAAATACGGCTGGATAAAACAAAAACTGTGTGTCTTCATTTCAGGCTGCAAAGCAACACAATTTGATTTTTTTAAAGGGGGGTGATTATTTTCTATACCCACTGTATGTCAGGTTATGCAATTAGATTATCTAATGTCTTCAAATAATGAAGAGTGGTTAAAAGCAGTTAGTGTTACCAACTGTTCATGACAGAACAGAAAGTAGAATTCCAAATGTGACCAGCAGATGGAGAAAGTGTGCAACTTACAACTGAATCTATAGCTGGGAGGATGGATGCTCAAGGACAGTATGCACAGTGCTTAGCAGACTATAAAGCAGAAGTAGACTGATGGAAGAATCCTGTTTATGTATTCGTGGCTAATGACGTTCTGTAGTAGCTACGAAGTGCAACTCTAAAGGATCATTGCTAGCCTGGGCACAAGGCAACTGGGAACACTGCAAAGCTCCAACTTACTGTCCAGTAGCCTAGGATTCCTAATATCTGGGACAAGGAATTAATGTGGATGTCTGTGTGTACTTAGACCTAAGAAGTGTACACTGGGTATATAGAACATTATGTAAAAAAAATATCATACATCTGTCCATTGCTTTTATTACAGTAGTTATATTGCATTGTTCAATAATGATGAAACTAGCCACGTTACTGATAAAGAAGCAAAAAAGAATTATATTATATACACACACGCCCTTATGTAAAATACACAGCAGAGATCTATGATCGCATAAAATATTCTGCAAAACACATCTAATATTCCCTTAATAAATATTGAAATTGAACCCCTTCCTGGCTGAGGCCTTTTTTTTCCAATTTTTTTGCACCCATGTTATATTACACATTTTAGGCCTGAAAATTACACATTATATATTTTCTGAAAGCCAAGACCCTGTAGAATAAAATTTTTACGTTGCACGATATTAGCGCAACTCCTTATCAAACCCCATAATTTAGTGACAAATGTACTTAAATGCCCCAAAACACAATAAAATACTAATTATTTTTAAAATAAAATATAAAAGATGAGGTAACAACGAGTAAATAGATACCCAACATGCCCAGGTTACAAATTGAGTGTGTCTGTGAAACGGGGACAAAATTCAGTACCCCAAAAAGTCCATAGACGACGCTTTAAAGGCCCCCACAGTTAGTTTAGAGATGCCCTAGAATTATTGCTCACTTCGGCGTGCGCAGTGATACCAAACATGTGTAGCGCGTTCCTCGTTTTCACACGTTGACACACCCGACGCGTGTTTACGGGGGACTTTAAAATGTTTTTTAAAAATCATTTTTAGATTTATTTTATTTAATGTTCATTTTAAAAACTTATTTTTTTTTAATTTTTTTTTTTACTTTAATTGCTATGACATAGGAGGGGCTTACAAGCCCCCTATGTGATAGCAGATGGTGGTGACAGGTACTCTTTAAGGTGATACGTGTGGTCCAAAACCTTTACACTCTAAATAAGCTATTGAAATGCAGATCGCACTTCAATAGCTTATAGCTGGGCTTCAGGAGCCCAGCACTGACGGCCATGGGACCGCTATGATGCAATCTGCATTTGCTCCTGGTCCCATAGAACGGGGAGGGGATAGACAAATGGAGGTTCGTCCATCTACTCCCCAGCTTCCCACCGACGTCAAACAAGCCAGTCCCTGGCCCGTAGGAGGGGCAATGGAGCCCGGGAAACACTGGGAGACAGCTGAGTCGCCAGAATCGCTTCTATTGTAAAGCCGACAGTCGGCTTTACAAGTTTAAACAGAGTTGCCGCCGTGAGTCTGTTCAAACAGCCCGATGCCAGCGATGTACACTGTACGTTGTTGGTCGTGAAGGGGTTAAACCAGTTACTTGGGTGAGGTTACCAAGTTCTATCATTCTTTTACCAGAGTGGGGAGGAGCCAATGCCATTTTTTTTTTTTTGGGTCTCCACTAAGGACCTTCACCCTCTTTATTTGTCCTGGTAGCTGCTGAAAGTAAGTGACCATTCAAAATATTGGGGAGCCAGTAGAAGTGTAAAAGAGGTGAAATCTTAAACTAGGGAAGAACACTTGTTTCAGTGACAACTGTCTAAGAAGGGATTGCCCTCACTTTGAAGAGATTTCCTTTTCCTGTTGTGTCTGCAGGACAGGAAGTGAAGGAAAATCTCTTGAGCAGGGCACAGATGGTAAAAAAGCCAAGAATTTTAACCAGTCCCTTACTCTATCCAAAATGGGGAAAAAAGGTTTACACTTTAGATATACTTTAATGTTTGGCACTTGTATATGGCATCCTGGAAGGTGATGATTGGCATCTCTTTAAAAATATTTGACAATATATTAAAGTGACACTAAACTCAGGAGTTAAATCTTAAAAATGCATTTTATTACCTTTAACTATTAACAAACATCTTATTTGTGTATCACTCGGCTGTAGATCCTCAAATCATCTCTGAATTGGTGCTGACACTGTCCTTCCTTCTGGAGGGTGGATACTTTTGTTCCCCATGGTCCCTGTGTGTGTTGTAAAGTAACCACCACTCCAAGCTCACTCCTGTGATGGACTACAATCTCACATTTAGTTTACTAAGTTGTAGGAGTGAGCTTGGACTGGTGGTTGTTTTACAACACACGGGGACCATAGGGAACACAAGTAGCCACCCTCCAGAAGGAAGGACAGTGTCAGCACCAATTCAGAGATGATTTGAGGATCTACAGCTAGGTTATACACACATAAGCTACATGTTTGTTAATAGCTGAGGTAATTGGATGCATTTTTAAGGTTTAACTCCTGAGGTTAGTGCCACATTAAGGCTTAACTGACAGAGATGTAAATCTAGATTGATTTTGCTTCATTTCTAGATCTACTACAGTGACATTACCCACTTCAGACTTTTTAAAGAATAGGTGCAGTTTCAGACAAAGTGCACTTATCCTTTTTTCACCTCTCCGCTGAGCTAACAGACCAGACATCCCCCCTCCACAGATGTATAGTTTCTGAGATCTAACGCCTGCGGCCTCCTGCGTTTATTGACCTCCTGTGACCTAAGTCCTCTCTGCTGGCCTTGGAACACCAGGAGATGGAGGAAGACATGTCCTATTGGAGAGAGAAGAATTGCAGTGCGAGACGTCAACAATCCCCAGAGGCTGCAGGCATCAGATCAAGATAAGTATACATCTGTGGAGGAGGACGATGGGTTAGATCTGTTATGTTGGAGCGAAGGACAAAAAGAATAGGTGCACTTTATGTTGATGTGCACTTATCCTTTACGAATTGGAGAAGAAAAAAAAAGGCAGCAAACCCTTGTGACTGCATAGATTACTGCCTCAGCCTAATCATATGCAGACAGGGATGAACACCTAAGGCATCATTAAGCATAAAATGATGGAAAATCTACAATAACAACACATTAGTTGCTTTTGTTGTCTTTAGAACTGCTTCTCTCTGTGGGAATGCAAAAGCAGCTTGAGGGCCCATTCACACCACAACCAGATCATCTCCAGGCCAGACCAGATTGTTTCCAGACCCAAAATGCATCTTAATGTATCCATATGCTATTTCTGGCCTCTCTTCACACCAGCGCAGTCCGTTCCAGACCAGACCAGACAAATACCGCTTGTCTCATTTTGTCTGGTCTGGAATGGTGTGAACCTTCCCTGAAGCAGGTCACCAGCAGGTCAAACATGCCTGCAATAAATTCTGAAAGGTGTCAGAATGTGATGGCAGAAGACACACAGGCTCTTAGGTGGACAATTAGAGATGGCGGTTTCTAGGGGTTACAGCACATTTTCTTATTGAATGATCCCAGTAGTCTAGAGGTGTCATCTGTGTCAGCACATATGGCAACACAGTAGCTTAGTGGTTAGCACATCTGCCTTGCAGCCCTGGGGTCCCTGGTTCAAATTCTGATCAGGACAATATCTGCAAGGAGTTTGCTTGTTCCTTAGATTGTAAGCTCCTTGAGGGCAGGGACTGATGTAAATTGTCGGCACTATATATATACCTGTAATAATACATAATATCTTTTGTCAATAACTTGCATTTCACAGAATTGCTGAATGCTCTTCTCGTATATAGTGCAGGCGTGAATTCCCTATTGTGCAAACATATGATTGTGTTATATGATCATGTCATATACTTAGGTAGAGTCTCGCCACTGTTAATATGATGTCTTCTTTGTTGTTTTTCTACTTGGTATAAGTGCAGGGTCATTCATAGAAATCAGGGCAGGATGTGCCAATGTACAGATCCCACTCAGGTCTACATGAATGTAAACAATCACCTCCCGAATACATGACATCTCCCCTGACCGCAATGTAATAAACACGGCCAGATCCGATCATGTAAATGTCATAGGCATTCAGTGGGCGGACTACACTTCTGATGGAAGACAAAAACAACTTGATGTCATTTATTAGACTCTGGGCTCTCACTGGGTGCTGGGGGGGCTCCATTCCATGCAGGCTTCAATGAATGGAACAGGTGATGCTTCTGCTCCCCCCAAAAATTACATAGAAAAAAAATGCGTTGTGTACTTGTGACAATCTTTTATTTTTATATTTTATTCTGGTGTGAGATTTATAAATGGATGATCATATTGTACAGACTTGAACTTGGCTGGCTGATCAGACAAGCCTAGACCCCTGTTCATACATACAATGCCCAGATTTGCTGTGTATGTGTCCCGATCAAGCTGCAGGGGGGTTCATTGTGGTTATTTCTGCATTGATTGATGTTGCTGCGATGTGTTTGTAGTGCGGTGTTGAGTTTCCAGATAACTGTTCTTGATCCTTTGGAACAATGGACTGGTTTTGATAAGGGGGAGTGGCAGTCTACCCAGAGCATGCTGAAATGTGCACAGATATTATTTGGAGCTTTTGTCTCCCCGATCCTATAGCTCTGCCATTGTTTGTAAAGTAATGGATTCCAGACCCTTGTTTACTTTGTTTCTTTGTGTACTGGAAGATGCAACTGTTAATCTCATGTGAGTAAATAAGGTGTGGAACTCCGCTAATGACTCAGACCTTCAACAGCCTATCGGGAGATAAAGAGTTAACTCAATTATTCAATAATGGCTAGTAAACATGGTCCATTTTGGTGCCCCGTGGTGATCTTTGCCTCGTTTCTCACCATTTATAAGGGATAATTGGCCGTATATAGAAGGGTGACCAACATAACGAGTGTTTGTTATTATGACTTGTGTTCTCTTATGTTTTTCAGGTTTCATTAATCAGATGTTTATAATAAGTAGCTGCAATTAAATTCAATGTACAATGAGCTGTAACATGCTTGCCCACTTTTAAGGAAAAGGTGTCTTCAAATGCGTCCCCTGATATCTTTAAAGGACCACATATAATATTATCTGTAATGCTACTGAACACTGTCATAGACTGAAGTCTTACTAGAGGAAATGGTCAGAGATTGTCCTACATGAGTGGTTGGAGACTGCAGTCATGCTATAGGAGAGAGTCTGAGACTTGTCACACGAAACTGCTAGAGATCACTGCTATTAAAGGCCCCTGTATTATTCAATGGTCCGTGGTGATGCCTTCCAGAGCGGTAGCTGCTGGAACGCACCGCAATCGTTCACAAAACTTCACCCTACGTTCTGAGGTGGGATTGGGCGTGGCGGTGCATTGAAGTCAGTGGCAAAACTTTGTTTTGTGAGTGATTGCGGTGCGTTCCAGCAGCTCCCACTCTGGAACGCACCGCAATTGCTGTGAACAAGTCCTGCTATTGTAGAGACAGTCTGAGACTTGTTACATGAAACTACTAGAGATCACTGCTAATAAAGGCCCCTTTACTAATCAGTGGTCCCATCCCCCTGCTGGGTCCTGAGGGCTGCATTAAACACACCAAAGGACCATATGTAATATTTATTATGTGTAATGCTATGAAAGACTGTCATAGACTGAAGGCATGCTAGAGAAAATGGTCAGAGGTTGTTCTACATGAGTGGTTGGAGACTGAAGTCATGCTATAGAAGACAGTCAGAGACTGGAGACATGGTACGTAAATCTGTTAGAGATCACTGCTATAAAAAGCCCCTTTACTAATCAATGATCCCACTACTAACTACTGGGGGCTGCACTTCAAACACCCAAGGGCTGTATGTGGCCCATGGGCTGCAGGTTGGGCACCAGGGAAAAATAGAGTTTACTTACCACTCATGAATACTTTTATAGTGGAACTTTGTTGTTGGCACAGTGAGAATCAGCCAGGCGATCTTTCCAACATAAGATCATTATACACCTCATTTTGTCTTAAGTTGAGTAAATAAGAGACTGAAAAACACTTGTGTAACCATCTGGAGGTTGTGTTATCATTGTAATGCTTTGCTGAGATTACACAGTGTGTATGATGTGGCCTTGCATCTTGCTTTCCTTTACCACCCTTTCAGCATAAGTGCTTTGTCATGAGCTATGGTAGCACTAAATATGACACTGAGTGGGCTTGGTGTACAATGATGGCAGACGTGCAGCCACACAGCTAACCGATGGAACTTTGTCATCCCAAATTCCATTTTTATAACAAAGATTGTTCTCCTGTGCCATTTACTACACATTTTGGCAAAAGGCCATGGCTTGTAGCATTTTGATTGTATGCAAAAGTTCTTGTGTATCTGTTCAGTGATGTGATTTGTTCTAGGAAAACATATGCTTATGTTCAACTTTAGTAAAGTGACTACCTTTCTGCATGTGTAAAAAAAAAAATACAGTACTGTGCCAAAGTTTTAGGCAGGTGTGACAAAATGCTGTAAAGTAAGAATGCTTTCCGAAATAAAAGTTTCTTTTTATCAAATGAACAAAATGGAAAGTAAATGAAGAGAAATCCAAATCAAATCAATATTTCGTGTGACCAGCCTTTGCCTTCAAAACAGCATCAATTCTTCTAGGTACACTTGCACACAGTTTTTGAAGGAACTGGGAAGGTGGGTTGTTCCAAACATCTTGGAGACCAGATCTTCTGTGGATGCAGGCTGCCTCCAATCCTTCTCTCCATGTAATCCCAGAGAGACTTCCCTTATGGTATGGCATGATGGATAAGTATCTGCTTGTATTTCTAACCATTGAGGACACCATTGATCCTGACCAAATCTCCAACTCTGTTGGCAGAAATGCAGCCCCAGACTTGCAAGGAACCTCTACCATGCTTCACTGTTGCCTGCAGACACTCATTATTGTACCACACTTCAGCCCTTCGGTGAACAAACTGCCTCCTGCTACAGCCAAATATTTCACATTTTGACCCCGCTGCCATTTTTCTGCACCCCAGTAGCTATGTTTTCGTGCATAGGCGAGTCGCTTAGCCCCGTTTCCACGTCACAGGTATGGCTTTTTGGCTGCAAGGCCACAGAAAAATGACCTATAGTGTTTTTTTTTACTCCTACCTAAAACTTTTGCACGGTTCTCTACAAGGCACACTGGGCTATTGTATTCTGACAGAGGTGGGTGTTCTGCTGTTAGAATACCAGAACAGTGACTGTTGCTGATTGGCTGCAATCATTGTTCAGCTGAGAATGCTCTCAACCTGAAGACCTCTCCAAGGCCCCTTTTACATGGGTTGATTAGGAAAGGATCTGTGCATGGATCCCCTCCTGATTGGAGCGCTACGGATCGGATGTCACTGTGACATCAGTGTCTGCCTAGTTTTTTCCTCCATCTTGCGATGGAGGGAAAAGCTGAAATTACCGGACTCCATGTCCTTTTATGAGGAATCGGGTGGTTAAGAGCGCAGGGCTCGTTCACACCATAACATGCATAAATAGTCTCGGGCGAGTTGACGCGCATTGATACATGTTTACACATGTTTTTATGCACGTTTTGAGTTTTATGTGTCTTGCTATCCATGTATGCTTTTTATGCATTGTTTCCCTATTTTCCAGTGTCATCACTTCCTTTCACCTATTGTCGGTTGTCCTTCCAATTGTGTTGTGTTTGTATGTGTTTTACATGTGTTTGTGTGCATTTTGTTGCAGAAAAATGCTGACATTCTCCTGCACCTCTCTGCTCTGTTGTGGTGGTAATGGGACACATAGAAACCAGTTGTTCCTTGTCCTTGCAGAGACCTGTGTTGATCAGGTACGGAAAGATGCAGGTCTCTGCACATGAAGTGAATGGGCCCTTTAAGTGAATTAACACTATGCACATGCAGGGCAAAGCAACAAGCCAGCAGCATATACTTATCTTGCATTCTACCAGCACTCCTTTTGGTCACTAGGAGCTAAGAAAACAGTCTAGTCCTGGGTATGGTGGTGGGTGGGACATGACTTACCACTCTTCCTCCTGCATGACATTGCTGGTGCTTGTGATTTGGCCACTCTAGCATCCAGTGCTGCCTCATAGGGAGGTGGAATACAGTTCAAAACCCTGTGTAAGCTCCAAGCTGCAACATGGGGTTTCCTCTCTCCACTGCCTATGGCTGAAAGGAAAGTGAGTATATCAGCTGGCAGGGCCCCAATCAATGTATTGCTCTATCCTGCATGGGCAAAGCACAGATTCAATGTAAGATAAAGCCAACACTGACCCTGGACCACAGACAAAAATTACACTATCATGTTAATACTATATTATCACAGCAATACAAAGAGCCAGAAGACCATGACACTTTTGCATCCTATTAACAGTGTTCCAAATGATTGATTCTTCTACTTGCTCGCCAGATTAAATTGTATGTGTGGGCATTTTTTTTGGTGACTCAGTACATCTTTGTGATACTTGCATAATTCACTAAATTTTGTCTCTTTAAAACCACTGCAAGTACAGAAAAATACCTGTTGATCCTGACAGATATCCAATGAGCTCCTTTTCTGAGCTGACAATGTTGTCTCTGCTGCATTGCAATCCCAGGCAGCGTTGTCAGCCCTGCATGAGTTCTCCCCTGCTGGACTACAGAACTCAGTCTATCAACGCTCTTCTCTATCCCTTTCCATGTGGATACATGGATATATTTCCAAGCTAAGCAGTACTGCTGCCTTGATCCTTCCTACACAGTGTGTATGTGCAAGGGGCTCTTGGGAAATGTAGCTTTGTGGGTATGCCTACTTCTATAGGGACTGGCCTAGGGTGTTCTGCTGGTCTTTCCTTTTAGTAGATGTCCCTACAAGAATTTTACATTTTATTTTGTGCTATAAGAACAAGGAATGAATGCTGGGACCTACTCTAGTGGGTATAGGAAGGTTGTAGGGCTAGATTTGCGTTAGGTTCACCTTTTGTCTACTGTTGAATTTGCATTTCTTTTACCAGACGTATAATTATCATGCTATGCAAAAGTCACTTCTAGCTCCATTGTATAGGCTTTTCAATGATATTTTAGTTATATATATTAAAGAAATTTGCATGGTGTTAATCTTTTCCATGTTCATTTTTTGTGAAACCTTGTTTATATGTATAATTTGTAATTAAAAAAAGGTTTGTGGGACAGCCATATTTGCTCATTACATTCAGAATGCGGGCTCTGCTTCCTGCCTAGTGGTGCAACACGATGGATCCTCTTTGCTGCTCCTTCTCACAATATAAGCCTATAAGTCTGTAAACTTGTTAAAAACAATGCATTCCCTGTGGCTGGATATCATTACATTACAGTTGTTGTTCAAGTAGCAGATTGATATAATTGAACCACTGAGAGCTTCCTCTAGTGGCTAATCAAAAAATCTTCACCTTTCATAAAAGAACACTAATATGATAAAGCAAGCATGTACAAAGGTCAGAGTTTATAAAAAATTACTTTGCAATAATTGATATGCTTACTAGCAATACACTATACTTTCCTTTTGACAAAGGTGATCTTCTGCCACCCAAAACATTTGTCAATTCCTGTATCACAACTCGTTTTACCCCTACAGTGTATACACATATATATGTATGTCTATATACAGTACATGTGTAATCCATACATGCAGCAGACCATACTAGGAAAACTACTTCCACGAACTGTATCTGATTAGAGGCAGAGTACCTTCAAGCTTAGAGACTTGACGTGAAGGTCAAGTATGCCGTTTGCTGGGAAAAAATGACATGCTCTATTTTTGTTCAATCACCATATCACAAATTTTGCCATATGACTTTCTCACTATGTATAATCTGTTAATGAACACAAGAGGAAAACACTGAAAGGAGAGGGGTCGTTGCACTTATAGGGTACAATAGGTTAGAAAATATTTGGCTAATGTGGTGTTTTCTGTCCGCACATGCTTCCCAATGGGAATTTGCCCACCATGCAGTGAAGAGAGGATGTTAAGGTGAAATGAAATAAATGGTCAGTTTCCTTTTTATAGAGACGTCCAGGTAGACCAGATGACGTTAATCAACATTATTGATCAACAGCCAAACTTTTTTTTTAAATCTCCATTCTAACTGGTTAATGACAAAATACTTAGATTTTATAAGCACAGGGAAAATATTATTAACATTGTTATTCTGGCTATAGACCTTAGATGGCAAAATACATTTTCCAGCCATCAAAACATTCTTCTTTTATAGCCTATGACTTGGGTAGGATTTGCCGATGCTAACCATGAGTTGGTCTTATCACAGTCAAAAAGAAACACGTTTTAGTCAATAACTGTAGAACCAGCCTTAGTCATGAGCTATGGCTAAGGCAGATACGCATCAGCAGATAATTTTTGTACAGATGCCTGTGGAATAAAGTTTGATTTTCTTTAAAAGATCATGTGTGCTGGTTCTACAGTTTTTGAGCCCATCTCTGCAGAAGAGGGTCATCGGTGCAACGAATGTGGATTACAAGGATGCATGGCAGTGGTGAGCTGTGCGCCTAGTGTTTCTAGTCACTATAGTCAATATCCTCCTCTCTGCTAACCCCACAACCTAAGGTAGCACTAAGATCACCAAAAACTGCCAACATGCCTGCCTTTCAGTAACTTTCATACGCTGCTTAGTGACAGATCACTACACTGGAGCCTGAGCCCCAAAAGGCTTTATGTATCTTCAGACAGAGGAGCTGATTGGTTGTTTTTCATTGCCTCTGTGAGGATTCCATGCACATACTTGCAGGATCAATAGCTTTGTAATTGTAGAGAAAGATAATGTGCACATGATATCACAATTAAGATAGTGAAAGGTAGATGTATATGTGCAATGCTTTTTCATTTTGGGTGGTGGTCCACTTTAACAAGCAGTAATTGGGCTTAGAAGAAAAAAAAAGTCCTTGCTGACCTCCCATAGCGGCAGGAATTTTGGAGCAATTCATCCTCAAAGTTCAGAGCACTAGACACAAGCACAACACATACTAGTTCACACTCAAACCCCCATATCCCTAGTCCCCTCAATACATTTTAGGTGTGCCACTCGACACTGCATGTCTGTACTTGCCTCCTCCAATGGTTGCAACCTCCAAATGTGTCTGGGGTCCAGTCTATAAAAATCTACCCATGGGCAGTCTGCGCACAAACAGAAGTGTGTGTGTGTGTTGGGGGGGATCAAGGGGTGTTGTGGAAGGGGATTTGAGAAAGTCAACTTGCCCTGTATTTGTCCATAGCCATGGCATTAACGTTAAGACTTTTATATAGACCTCAGATGAATATCAACTACTTATAAAATGTGTGCATATTGGTTGTGTCTGGCCTGTTCCTGTTCAAGCACCATGGCAGACCGATCATGGGTGAAGAATTGGTCACTAATTTGCCATTGATTTCCTGATATAATGCCAGAGCCATGCCATAAATATGTCCCCTCACACCAATCAAGGAAGTATATTTATACCACAATTGTTCTACACAATGATAATTGGGTTGTTGAACTTTCCAACCTTTACACCTCTATTTTCATTGGCTCATGTACATACTAAATGTCCTAGGTGTCTGCTGTGGGTCTATGTATGCTGTAGTCAGACTAATCATCATCTAATTCTGATAACACCCAAGTTTTCAGATGAGAATTGTGTCCGTAGCAAAGTTAATCTTGAGACTTTGATTGCAAAATGTTGGGGTGTCTTTTGTGTTGAATAGGGTTTGCAGTAGCATTTTTTTAATACAATCTACTTTGCTTGAACTTGCTGTAGGAATCATGACTGTGTTGATCCACAGACTTGCCTGTACAATGACCTACATTGTCCGTGTATTGTAAACGCCTTTAATTTGTGTCAGTAGCAGCAGTAAAACTAGAGACATACAGAAAGAACTTGTTATTAAACCGGTATTTTCCTGACTCTAAATGTAACATTTAGCAAAGGCATTCATCAGTTATTTACTTAGGTGTACTCATTTGGGCTAGCTCAGCTCATGAATCCTGTAGCCACCCATAGATCTGCAAATGTGCACACATGATTGATTGCCCTCGGGTAACAGGATATGGTGGCGGCACACAAGTGTGGCATTGCTGGCTCTGGGGACACTATTAAAGGGGGCAAGTTTTTTTTTGTTTTTGTTTTTGTTTTTTAACCTGCTTGATCGACTCTGGTCAGTGCACCTTGAGAGCTCTTGCAGACATGAGAAAGATCTATACACCCTATGTGGACAGTGATGCTCTGCTTATTGATTATTGAACAATACATTAGCATTGTGTAAATATTTTATAACTCCAAACTGGTCGATTTATCCAACAAAATAGTTGGGGGGGGGG
>NW_017306386.1:2221939-2235043 GCF_000935625.1 Nanorana parkeri | reverse complement strand
CCAACGGGTGGTGTGTCACCAAAAAGAAGGGGTGGGGGGGGGGGGGCGGTGTGGTTGAGGTGCCATTGACTTCAATGCTCCGCCACACCCCTTCCAGCCCCAGAACGCAGGGGACGTTTTGTGAGTGATAGCGGGGCATTCCAGCAGCTCCCGCTCTGGAACGCAACACAGTTGGTGTAAACAAGCCCTTTAGACTTGAGTTCCAGATTTGCCACTCGCTTATGTAGCTACATTAACCACGACTCCTATAGTCCTAGTAGCTTGCGGCACAATAGTTAAAGGTGACAGTGTACACGCACAGCCATTCACATGGATCTTCTGATGGAATTTTTATAACATGCACAAAGTGACGCTAAACTCAGGAGTTCAAACTTAAAAATGCAGCTTCTTTGTGTATCGCTCGGCTGTAGATCCTCAAATCATCTCTGAATTGGGGCTGACACTGTCCTTCCTTCTGGAGAGTGGCTACTTTTGTTCCTCATGGTCCCTGTGTGTGTTTGTAAAGTAGCCACCACTCCAAGCTCACTCCTGTGATGGACTACAATCTCACATTTAGTTTACTAAATTGTATTGAGATTGGAGTCTACCAAACTAATGTAAATCTATCCTATCTCCCTGTTTGTTCCATGTTTAATGCTGTGAAAGGCAACATGTAAAAACACATGGGGGTTTCAGAAATTTGATTGCAAAAGTGGAAAGGTAGATAAGAAGGCAAGGTAACATTTCTACTCTTCACACTACACACAATGCATTTAGAGACTCATTTTACACTTTCTAGGTAAAGTGAAAGATTCTCTTAAAAGCCTGCCCCTCAGCCCACTTATCCTCGCCTTCCCCGTGTTAACTTGTCATTCTGTTCCTCTGCAGTCTTAACCCTGTAAAAGCTCCATGTCGGAGTTTACACAGGTTTGATCGTGTCAGCCCCTTCCTCATGTAAAACTATTCAGGCCCGATGATACTCGCATGCTCCTCCATACCCTGAAGCAACAGGTATTTTTGGGTTGCTCTGTCAAAGCTTCAGGGCAGGGTGGTGAGTTTAAGTGGGTTGGAGGTGGGCTTTAAAGAGACTCTGTCACTGTGTCTTGAATGAGCAGAATGACAGAGTCTCTTCAAAGTGCTATATAGCTGTCAAAATAGGGAAGTTGCAGTGCTGACTTTTTTTTTCTTCAAAGTGCAAATTAATCATTACTTTACTACTTATTAATATACTTACTCAGAACAAAAATGCAGCTAGTGGAGTGAGGACACCCTATATGTGTATACATGTGCCAGGTCAGTGACACACAACACAGGGAAACTAGAATATGCATACATGTCCTGGTGTGCGTGTTTAATAAACCAAACTGACAATGATTATGTCCTAAGCCCATATGAAAGACTTACCCACCACTATTGAAGTGATTTTCAAGTTGTAGCGTTCGGTGACCATAATCCTGCAAATCAGGATACAGAGTCCTGGTAAACTGACATAATATCAGGTGCTGAGCACTTCCTGCATTTTTGTTCTGCTTGTAAATTGCATCAATGCCTGCAGTTAACGTTTCCCTTCACAGCAGCTGGGAGCATCTTCCTCTAATCAAAGGAATTGGATGGCGGAGGCTTTGGTTCTGGATTAAAGTGTACTGTGAAGAAGGTAATTTGCAGTCAGGCTTCAGTTCCTGCTACAGTGTGTTTTGTGGCACATTTGTAAAACCTTACACTACCTAGTTATCCCACCTAGTGTATTGCTTACATTGCTAGGGAAAAGTTGGCTAGCGTAAAGCCGTTTTAAAGGGTACCAGTACATAAAGTACAGGTGTTAGAGCCCTTTCTTACAGGCATTCTGATCCTGGTCCAGTTTTTCAGGCGGATCCGATCAGTAGCCCAGTGTTAGTCTATGGGCAGCCAGGACTAAAAGGACGTGCATCTGATTACGCCCTAGTCCAGCCAGGTCTGGAAAACCAAACGGAACAGAGTAGATCTGATTATGGCAGATCGGGGGTAATCTGATGTAAACTGACATATGTCTGTTTACATCCGACTCTCCATAGACCAACATGGTTCCAGTAATTTCAGTTTTTTTACTCTGTTGAAAGATAGAGAAAGATGGACAGATGCAGTTGTCACAACAGTGACATTTGTTTTAAACCATGCACAAATCCTCTGCTGACCGGAACTGAAAGTATAAATGTGAAAGGGGCCTATGATGATTGCATGCGCCACCAGCCCCAGCATTGGTTAAGTGTTAAGGAGTGCCTCAGGAACCCCGAAACCTGAGGTGCTCCATTATGCAAATTCAGAAAGTTGCTGCTCGTCTCCACCCACTTCGTCTTAGAGTCCTTAAGGTCACCCAGTACAGTGATTGGTCAAAAGGAAGGTACGGGGGTGGTCTATACATCCGCTTCCTAGGTGAGGTTTTGATTTGCTGAATATTGTCTGGGTATCGGAGCTTCCACAGCTCTGTAGATGAATGCTGTGTCAGTGTGAACAGTGGAGGTGCCTGGTTTCAAGCCAAGTGACAGTTTAAATGTTTTCAGCAACACAGGTTCACTTAAAGTTATCACCTCACTGTGCTCTACCATCGCAACTGATATCTTATGCACGTGAACATATTTGAGACTAAGATGGGCAGAGTGAATCCGTCTTATAACTCCAAATAGGGCTGCCGCTGACAAATATTTTCATAATCGATTAGTTAGCTGATTATTAACGTCGATTAATCGGATCTAATAAAAAAACATTAATACCATAATTTAAAAAAAAAATGCACAAATGCAGCGTTAGACATAAAGGGAAATTTATCAAAACTGGAGCAAACAGAATCCGGAGCAGTTGTCCATGGCAACCAATCAGCATCTCTCTTCAGTTTGACCAGGTAAGATTTGAAAAAGAGAGAGAAGATGATTGGAGCAGATTTTCACTGCAGCCAAATTTTTTCTGCTCCAGTTTTGATAAATCCCCCCCCCATAGTGTTTACTTCTGAATAAAACTGTATGCACAAGGAGAAAGTTCCTGCTGATTGACAGCAGGCAGTGGGCGGGTGCAATAGCCACCCTGCTATTGCATTTTAAAATATCCAATAGCAGGCTAGCTTTGGCTCCCAGCCTCTAGATGCAGAGGAGGAACGGGGGCAGAGAAGGACCAGGGCAGCAGCGAAGTACTAATTGATGAGAATTATTGCTAACAATTCTCATTATCGATTTATAATCCATTTAATCGATTAGTTGTTACAGCCCCAAATCCAAGCCTACTTTCCATAATTGCTTTTGGCTTGATAAAAAGTCTGTAAATGGGAAACATAAATTGTGTGTGTGCATATATGGAAACCTTGAGTCATACTAACTACTAATAATATTCTCATTTACACTTGGAGAAACCAGATCCTGTCTTTGATATCCTGCTTGGTGTATTAACAGTTCTTTTATATTATGTTATTTTTGAATATTCGAAAATTGTAACTAGGTTATTTAGAGGAAATGGATGATAAGACATCTGCTTCTGAATAAGATGTCCATACAGATTTTGCAGACTTGTCTACTCTATGCTCAAAAGAGCAAGGGACCTAAGGTGTATGTATAATGTATGGCCTATAATGGGGGTTGTTCAGAACATCGTAAAATGTGGGTGTGTTTTGGGGCCCATGGTTACATAGTAACAGACCTTAAAGTGACATTTAAAGGCAAACATTTTTTCCCTCCCCCCAATGTAAATGTTAGCACTTACCTTAAATGATGTCTCTTTTTCCAATCTTCCTCTTCTTTCCCCATGTTTTCATGTGTCCCTCCAGCGGTGTGACGTCACTCCGATCCAGCGCTGACTGCTCTGTCTCTCCGATCCAGCGGTGTCTGCAGGCGGGTGCACGCGTCCATAGACTTACCTTGCGTCTCTGCTCGTCTCCCGGCCGAGAATCGGAACTGCGCATGCGCCCGCCCCAAGATCCTTTGCGGCCGTACGAGCAGTTCCAGATTCTCGGCGCGGGAACTAGCGGCGATAACTAGGTAAGTTTTTAAAAGGATTTTAAGCGTTTTTTTTTTTTTTTTTTACACTTCTTGCCTATATCTACTGCATGCTAGCAGTAGATATAGGCAAAAAAACCTGAGGGTTTAGAACCCCTTTAAAGTCAACCTGTGGTAAGACTATGGACACCAAAGTATTTCATATTCTCAACAAGCAGTAAGTTAACTATACAACACCTGCTGACCTCCATTGATGCAGTCACTGTGAAACATTTCATCCTCAGATTTCACAGCAGTAGCACTGAAGTTGTTCAAGTCATTCCCTCTGGCAGCTTAGCTCACCAAGCTAACCCTTCAAGCAGTGACTTTGTTTGCATTAGAGATTAGAAGGTGTTATGTACTCTATAACACCCGCATTACCGCTACTATGGTAAGTTATACACCCTAAAGCCCCCAACTTACAGCTGCCATCTGATGCACCTTACAACTACCATCTTATGCATGCTACAGCCCCCAATTACAGCTGCCATATGATGCACACTACAGCCCCCCAAGTTATAGCTATCATATTATGCATGCTAAAGCCCCATGTTACAACAACCATATAATCCAGGTTAGAGCCCTCAAGTTACAACAACCATATAATCCAGGTTGGAGCCCCCAAGTTGCAACAACCATATTAAGCCTGCTACAGCCCCCAAGTTAGAACTACCATAATATGCATATGGACACTACAGCCTTCAAGTTAAAACTAGATATTTTGCATGCAATAGCCCCCATGTTACACCAATACCACCTTCCATATTATGTAATGTGTAGGTTGCTACCATGCATGCAGCCTACACATTACAGCTCCCAAAATGTGTACTCTTCAGGCCCACATTACACCTCCTATTTTACACCTTGGAGCCAATACATTAAAATTATGATAAGCTGGGGCTTGGTGCGAACCCAGTTCGCCTGAGTTTGCCCAAGTTCATTCAGGCCAGTTTCCATTACTCCTCCCTCACTCCCAGCCCAATCAGTGGCGGCAGTTGCAGCACTGGAATTCCCACCCTTTGTGACATGTAGCTTACTGGGTGGGCAGTGTATCTGCTGCAACTATTTGGGCCTGGAGGGGGGTTTGCTGGTGAGTTTTGAGCGGGGTTTAGGTGAACTGATTACTGATTTACAATTCCCATACAGCCCCTGCATTAAAGCCCAAACATCAAGCCTATCCCACCTCAAATTAACCACTCAACCATCACGGTCTTAAACAATTCACCCCAAACAGCTACCTCCTCATGTATCACTTGGCCCTCCCTTTTAGAGTGTAAGCTCTTATGGGCAGGGCCCTCCTTCCCATCTTGTCTTGAATTGTATTGTTAATGTAATGCCTTCCCTATATTGTAAAGCGCTGTGCAAACTGTTGGCGCTATACAATAATAATAATTAAACACACTGCAGCCCAACACTGTTCTATACAGCCCCACATTACACCTGTCATAATTTTCACTCTGCAGCCCATACATTACCACTCCCACATGATACACAATGTAGTTCCCACACTGCAGCCATCATAACCACATTATAACCACATTATAAGCCTATAACCCTTACATTCTAATACCCATATAATGTACAGCACACTCCCTATCGTAATGCTAACATCATGCACCTCTTAGTCTCATATTAATATGTACATGGCAAATCTTTCTGGTCTGTCTAGTTTCTTTTCATGGAGGCAGTTTTCGTGCCATGATAGCTCTTCCCTTTTCCGAGTTGCACAGAAGTTCAGGTCACATGACTGTAACATCGTGCCCATCATAAAAACTCCACTATTGCTTATTACACACCACATGCAATAACTTAAAAAGAAAGAGGAAAAGAAAAAGTTTATAATGTATCTGGTGGCCTTCATAAGCTCAGGGCCTTGGTTGCCTTTCACACATTGTGAAATGACATCTAAATTGTTTCCTAGTAAATATAGGCCTCAAACATTCCTAAAAGGCATGTATTAAACCTTTCTCGACTAAGGGTATTTTATTTCTTTAGGACCAGAAAAACATTTAGTCATTTTCCCCTTTTACGTAAAAAATAATGACTATGAAGTTCTTGGACATCTGACAGACAAGGTCCTACATATTTAAGAATGGTCTTAAAGCAACACTGTTGCTTCTCAAGGAGAATTCAAAGACTAGTCCCTTCCGCAGACGGTGAGTCTGAACACCGTTGTGGTCAAGCAATACAGCATTTGGCAAAATATTCACACCCTATGTACTTTTAGGTGTGTTGGAGGCTTCTGCCCCTTCTGAACTTATTGGTTCGTCCCTCTGGTCCACTGAGTCCTATAGTGATGTAGGAGCTGATGGGAGATGCTGGCATTTGACAGTCCTGGAAGTGTTGAAGATTTTCCAGTAAATGTGTCAATTACTTGTGGTGTTTCTCATTTTGCACCACAGTTTTGCTGCAGCTTATTGAAAATGTTCATAAAGTGTACCTTTCATAGCAGTATGGACATTTTGATGTGTCACAAGTCCCCCACCCTTAAAATAAATAAATAAAAATGTACACAAAGAATGGATGTTGGAATGAAAAACACATTAACAATTCAGCAGAATGTGTCCTGAAACTCCAGAAAAACTAGCATGTGTTTTGTAGCACAGAAGTGTAAACCGGCCTGGACAGAGAGAACTGGTTTGCTAGCATCAGTAAGCAGCTAGCATATGCATGATGAGTTCACACAAAAGCAATAAATATTTGTCTAGCATATTGAAATGAATTCTTACAACCCAACTCTGGGATTACTGATTTATCTATACTCTGATGCCTGGAGGAGGGTATGTACTGCAACATCACATCATTTCTTCTATGTTTCTGGGACTACATGACCTATGATTGCTGACCACTGTCTCCTGTCCTTAGACAGAGATGTATGGAAAGCTGTGTACGGAGTCGGGGCACATTTCTTGTGGTTTGTAACACTGCTGTAAATCATCAGCCGGGCTGGACCAATCCACCACTCTCTTCACTCTGATGTGTTTATGGCTGCACTACAGCCCTGACAACTAAACTGGGGGAAATAACCCCAAATAAAATATCTAGCAAATGTGTCCGTCCCCAGGACAGGAGAGAGGACGTTGCTATATGTGTTACTATTGTTTGTTTGCCAAATGTGCAAATGATAAAGGTATTTTATTGGCAATAGACGGTTGGATTTTGATTTTTGCTCAGAGTTGGGCTTTAAAAAAAGTGATGAAAGTAGAGCATACAAAAAGTTTTGTCTATAAGCCTCTGTTGCCTTTTAACCTACAAAAAAAAAAAGGTTTTGGCAAAATATTTTGTTGATGAAAAGTAGCTGCAGGTGAAATAATGTGTCGTCTTGTTCAAAAATTCTGGTAGATCCCAGGCAGTGTGGAGTTAAACCATTGTGGTGAAAAGGTCAGCACATTGTGAAGTTGGTTTAAGCACTGGTTACCAGGCAAGGGAAGATGGAAATGACTTTGCTTTGCATGCTGTGTATACAGAGCATTAGCGAATATAAGGAAGTGTTTGCATACACTTTATTTGTTGCGACTGATAACCATAAAGCTATCCAGAAACAAGTAAACTAGCAAATGAAATGTTGGAAAATGTCTGTCTTCATTGCATTGAAGGGAATTGGGGTATTGGGTGGCGGCAATGTGTTAATTAATATGCTATGAAGGAACAGGGCTTTGCAAGAGAATATGCTGCTCTAGACACTTGTGAAGGTGTCATTTTGTGCAGGTTCCATCTACAGTGATCTTAATTATTATTATTATTATTACATAGTATTTATATAGCGCCAACAGTTTGCACAGCGCTTTACAATATAAAGAAGACATTACAATCGCAATTCAATACAAGATGGTAAGGAGTGCCCACAATCTAAAAGAGGAGGGGGAAATGATACATGAGGATAAATGATAAACCTTATTACATGAGGGGAAATGATACATGAGGATAAATGATGCACCTTATTACATGAGGGGAAATGATACATGAGGATAAATGATGCACCTTATTGCAAACACCCAAATCACAAAATGTATCTGTGCTTTGCCATTACAAGGCACCCCCAGTAGCAGCTCATAGATGCTTTACCCTCTATACGTAGCTCTGTAACCTACCTGAGGCAGCCAGGAGAAGGGGGGCTGAGCGGGAGGCGGTGCAGAGCAGCAACTCTCATAACATGCATTGCTGTTTGAAAGGGCCCTCATGCCCAGGGATGTTAGTTGCAGTGTGTTTAATGCACGCACATGAACGCTACCCATTCATTTGACCTGCTGCATTTTTGCTGGTGCTGTGCAACACGGTGCATTGGGGTGCCATTCTCAATCAATGGCGCCACAGCACACCAACACATGTAACATATAGTACCGTGTGTTGCTTTAAGCTCAGTGGTATCAATGGGCTTTAAATGTATACCTCAGTGGGATATGGAATCTCTTTTCAAGAGTTTGATGTCTAAAAAATAGACCCATCGTGAAATCATAGCACCTATCCTTGCCATCGAGGAGGTGCTAATACTTTATATAAGGTACATCTGTTTCACTTTAACTTCAAGCTGTCTAAAATGCAATGTCCGCTTATTGCATCCATGCTCCCCTCCCCATGAACAAAAGCTGCAGAATGGCTGTAGTAGAAAAAAAAAGAACCGCGGAGAAACGTTAGAAAATATACCTACACAGCTTCTGTCTTGGCAAGGGTGATGTCATGATCCTTCTGGGAATGCTTTGTACTCTAGATTTTATAAAAAGATGCTTCTGCATAGTGCAGGAGCATGTTTTTGAGAGATTTGGCATACTCTGCGTTCCTAGGATCTTACCGAACAAGGGAGCTGTCTCTAAACTTTTTATTTAGAATGTAAAGCCTCTTAACAAGCAGAGTAATCCAGTGCAACAACATGAAAACCAAAGCAACCCATTTTTCATGGACAGAAACAGTGGGCTTTCAGGTACATAGAACCCCCATGTAAAAAAGAATCCTGGTTAAAATGTATAGTTAATTTTACCAGTTCCAAGGCGAATGCACACTGTCTGGCTGCTTTTAGCCAGTAATTTGCAGACATTTATAATGTAAAAATCATACACCTATATTTAGAATTTTGTAGATACTCTACATTGCATAAACATGCTGGGGAAAGTCAAAAATGGCATTCCACGTGCCAAAATCCATTGCTTGTCCCTGCATCTGTTTACTGTCTCAAGGTAGAAACTATTATTCATCTTGGCACAAGGTTCCTGCTTGTGTCTAACCATTGTGTATCATCATGTCAAGTACATATTAGTTACCAACCAAGACTGCTTCACTAACCACTAAAAACTATTTAAAAAAAAATAAAATTCAAATATGAAACTTGGCAAAACTCTGCGTTGTTCTCTGTTTTCTGGAG
Source organism: Nanorana parkeri (assembly GCF_000935625.1). Taxonomy (NCBI): domain Eukaryota; kingdom Metazoa; phylum Chordata; class Amphibia; order Anura; family Dicroglossidae; genus Nanorana; species Nanorana parkeri. The sequence continues at coordinate 2,225,713 of NW_017306386.1, read as the reverse complement.
CAGTAGGTTTAGAAACCTTGTGCTATAAAGTTCATAAAATACTGCCTTATGTTAAGAAAATCAAATAGCTACTTGATTTGTTTATGCATTTTTGTAGAGTAGATGGATTTGAATGGTGGATATTGGTTTTAAATGAGACACCTAGCTAGTCTAGAGGTAAGCTACATGCCTGTTACTTCTAAAGGTGCCCATACACCTTACGATTATCGGACGAAACTTTTAGTCCGATGATCGAATAGTCGTACGATTTTCGTACGGCAGCCCCATCCTGCCACGATGATCGCAAGATTAATTTAGCCGTAATTAACTAAAAGCATCTAGACGAAATGCGGTAATTGATTTGCCGTATTTTCGTTAGCGCAAGCGCAGTGTAGATCGTGCGACTTTTGACGGACGGAAACGCCAGCATCCTTACGAAAATCGTACGATCTAGCAAACTTTTCAAACATGCTTGACCGTCAAAAGTCGATCGATTGTACAGTACTGTCGGTCGGACACTGCAATGCACACATACGATTATCGGCCGAAAAGTCGATCGCATACGAAAATCGTCCTATAATCGTAAGGTGTATGGGCACCTTAAGGCTGATGTCAGATGGGTAATTTTGTAGGAGAGATTAATCCCTGCTACAGATCATTAATGCCAATGATTACCAGCGATAAGTAGCTATCAGTTTATTAGCTAGAAGTAGCTATCAGTTTATTAGCTAGAAGTAGCTATCAGTTTATTAGCTAGAGTCGCTGGCGATTTGTTTATGGTAGTACTAAAGGCTGTGGATTTTTTAACTTAATGCATTCTCTTCTCCAGTACTCTTGCATACCCACCTCCAAACACTTACCTTTGTTCCATGCCCACCACCTCCTGCTCCAAGACATCTGCAGTGCTTTCCTGACGTTCTGAGTTGTAGAGGAGAGATCCCAAGGGCGCAGAAGACATTGCAGCGATAGGCTGCTGCAGCTGCTTGTCATTATGTTGTAAAGGAGGGAAGAGGCGGGAACAGGGGCGTGGCTTGCGAGCATTGTGTGTCTCTGTGGATGCACACAGCTCAGCTCAGTTCCTGGCCAGGACCGCGCACGCGCAGGTGTCCCCTTTGCAACCTGCAAGGTAAACGACACACCCGAAAATAGGGAAGGATGGCGGTAAAAAAACCTGTAAAAATTAAATGAAATGGGGCAATTTTAAAACAAGAAAAGCTCATTAAGTACAAATAAATCTACCGTGCTAAATTAAAAACAAATGGTTTAGTATTATTTTTTAACTAGCGCTACAGCAGGGCTCAAAATTTCAAGTCCTGAGCTACTAGCCAGGCCTTAAGAGTTACTCGCCACCAGTTGTATTTTGAGCCCTGGCTACAGCATTGGGTTGTGCTAGTCTACAAATTGCTCTCCTTCAATGATTCGTAGCTAGGCCATAGAGGTGATAGACTGTTGCTATTGGGGCATTTTACACTGATATGAAACACTGCTAAGCGACAGCGTGACGTATCACTTAAAAAAATTAAGATAAGTGCATCATTAGAAAATGTAAATGAATCCTTCTTTTTTTTTTTTTTTTAGCAAGAAATCATTAAAAAAAACAAATGGGGAAGTTCTGCGAGAAAATAGCCTGTCTGACATCAGCCTACTCTAAATAGTCACTGTGACTTGCTCTTATAGATCAAAGGGAGTATATTTTGTTTACATTTTTCTTTTTCATGCTCTGTAATAAAAGCACAGTTCACACCACCACAACACTGTGCATTGTGGTGGTGTGTGCTGAAAAAAAAAAGTACTGCTTCCAGTACTTTTTTCAGCAACGGGGCGCAACACGATACAGCCACGCCGCGCTGTGCCCAAAGAACTTAATGAAATGTCACTCGTGACATCTCAATAAAGTTCTTAAAGAAAATGTAAACAGTGTGATGCACCAAACGTGGCAAATCGGCACTGTGGCTCCAATACACACTGGTGGCTGACTCGTTAACACTAGCCTGCATGCTAAAACATTAGGCCTAGTTCACACCTAGGGGTTTTTGGTTTTACAAATTTTTGCACATCTTTGCTTTTAAAAACTCCAGTTTCTCCCTGCATAGAGATGTCTATGGGACTAAAACCACGCGGCATCTGCCCGAAAATAGCTGCTGCATCTAATGGAGTGTCCTCTAATTTGACTACTTTGCAAACGTAGAAATAAACTTTAAGACCCTAGGTAGGTAAGCTGCAAGATATAATTGCATTTGGAGAAAATGAAAGCTGTTGAATCTGCTCTTTTACCACAGAATTATGTCTGAGAGGTTGTACAGTAAGCAGGAGAGAATGATTTTTCACTAAGTCTGCTCCTATTTACAGTAAATAGGTTTAACGTGTGGTGTTTTAGTTTAGCCTAGGAAAAAACCAGCATTCAGCTGCTGACCAGTTGACATTGTATGGCTGGCTACTTCCTGACAATGAGCTCTTCTCTGAGTACTGTGGAATGAGCTGGTCATGTGTATCAGATAACCCAAATAAGAGCTCTGCTAAGAAGCCACTCTGAGCTTTAGCCGGGGCTGGATAGAAACAAACACATATGAATTGTTTGTTTTCAGTCCCTTGTGCTACTTTGTTTTTCCCAGGGCTTTGCTTATAGCTGCCAATACAAGTATTTGTGGTATGTACTCGGGCATTTTTAGAAAGCCTGTATATGCATGAGGTTTTTACTTTGTGTTTGTATGTGTACACATATATTTGTTTCCTGTATTTGTATAGTGCTGACATACATTGTTGGGTACTTTACAGAGTAGAAAGAAGCATTAACATCAATACCTGAAACTGACGTAGCTTTTAGTCTAATGCTCCTGCCATACTTCGGGCCCTTTCACTCGGGCGCTGGCCGTTCTGATCAGCAGGGAATCTGTGTACAGATCAGCACGGAACAGATGTCACTCCTGTGACATCCATGTCCGTTCATTTTTTTTCCTCCATCGAAAATGAGCTGTACGGACCCATGTTCCGTTTTTGGTTTTTCCAGACCTAGAATGAGTTGAGGGTAATCAGATGCATGTCCACATAGATTCGGCTGCCCACAGAGTAAAGGTGCCCATACACCTTACGATTATCGTACGATAATCGTATGCGATCGACTTTTCGTACGACAATCGTAACGTGTGAATAGAGTGCCCGACCGATAGTACTGTACAATCGTACGACTTTTGACGGTCAAGCATGTTTGAAAACTTTGGTTGATCGTACGATGTTCGCATGGTTGGTGGCGTTTCCGTCCGTCAAAAGTCATACGATTAACACTGCGCATGCGCAAACGAAAATAATTGCGGTCAATTACCGCAAGTCGTCCAGGTGTTTTTTTCTAACTACCGCTGATTGAACCTTGCGATAATTGGGGCAGTCGTACGAAAATCGTACGACGGTTCGATCATCGGACGAAAAGTTTCGTCCGATAATCGTAAGGTGTATGGGCACCTTTTAAGGTGCCCACACACCTTACAATTATCTGCAGAATTTCTGTGCTCAGATGGAAAAAGTGCAACTGATTGGCCCAGGTGGAGATTCCTCCATGCACTCAATTAAGTGTGGATGGGGTAATCTGTTGCACCTTTTCCATCTGACCACAGAAAATCTGCAGATAATTGTAAGGTGTGTGGCCAGCTTTACATTGGGCTTCCGATAGATCTGCAGATGGACCTGATCAGAATGGCCCTATACAGGCACTCAGCTGCAAACATGGTTAGTTTTGTCAGAAGACTTGTATGATCACAGTTGTTTTTCTGGGAAACCATGTCACATGTCTAAACATGTATA
>NW_017306386.1:2206081-2221886 GCF_000935625.1 Nanorana parkeri | reverse complement strand
CGATGTTGTGGCTGCATTTGTTTTTTATTTTTTAGACTTTTTTTTTCCTTTTTATTTTCATCTGGTGACCCCGCCCTTAACCCCTTGAAGTGACACAGCTTCAGAAAATGTTTTTGCTTCTGGAGACCAGAGCAATTTTTGCTGTGTTTGTTTAACCATCATTTTCATCTTCCTTATGCATTGCACCTACACATATATTATATAGCCTTTTTTTAAAGGACAAAATGGGTTTTAAGTTAATGTGACATATGCATATAGAAATACTTCCTTTTTTCTAAAAAATACAAAAAAAATGGTAATACTAATGTGTACATAATGTGTGCATAATTAGTGTAGCTAACAGTAATTCATTATAAAATATTTTACTTGTCCTGATTTATAGAGTATATCATATGTCTGTTATTTCAGTTTATTTTGGGAGTTATAGGTCACAAAATACAAGGAGTGAAATCCAATTTTAGTGTGCAACAACTTTATAATGTGGTGTGATGTTTGTCTCCTATCTTTTAATAGCCTTCTCGGCACTATATTTTCTTTTTTTATTAAAACTTTAAAAAAATATTTTTCAACCGTTAACTTTATTTTTTATTTTTAAATTGGATTTTTTTTAAAAACACTAGGGGGCACTAAGGGGTTATTTTTAGGGATGCACCGATATATCGGCCGCCGAAACATATCGCCCGAAAATTGTACTTTTGGCATAATGCCTGCCGAGCGCTGCGGGAGGAGAGCGCTGTGAGTGGCCGGCATCTCCTCCCACACTGCTCAGCCTCCTATCACAGTCCGGCAGAGCTGTGTGTGGGCTGAGACAGGCCACGCTGTCACAGGAGGCTGAGCTCTCCTCCCTGCACCGTCCAGCCTCTTGTGACAGCTGTCAGGAAGGAGAGTGAGTGCAAACACTCAGCGATCGCTGAGTGTTTGTACATAATTGAGTGCAATTGATGGAGGTGCCCTCCGCACACCTTTCAGCAGTCCCGGCCAACAATCAAATAAATGGTGCTCGAAGTAACTTCACGGATGGCACCGTGCAAAACACAAGATTGAAGAAAATAGGTCACCAAATTTGGTCACATCTCTTGCCTTGAAGAAGGGACCCTGTGTGGCCCCGAAACGTCGGCTCATGTTGGATTTCTGTGACATCATTGTCCATTAAAAGGACTCATTCATTTTAACTTATGGAGTGCTGGTGACCTATTTTCTTCAATCTTGTACATAATTGAGGACATGGTATGTTAACTATGTCCTCAATTATGAATGAATGGGAAGTGATCTACATCCCCTCCTGTTCATTCATAGTTGTGGTTATAGTAAACATACCATGTCCTCATGTTATGAATGAACTCTGTGTCCATAATCTCTTTTTCTATTTTAAAAGGGAAATATCAGGGGTCTGTTTAGAACCCTAATATTTCCCCCGAAGCCCCTAAAAGTAATGTAAAAAATAAAAATATTTAATAAAAATGAATTAATAAATAAAAATAAATATAAAAAAATTAAAGTTTATACAAAAATGAATAAAAATAAAATATTTTGAAAATTAAAATAAAAAAATGTTCGGTATCGGTTTCGGCCTGACAATTTTTTTTTTCATTTCGGTTTAAAAATTTCCATTTCGGTGCACCTCTAGTTATTTTTTATTTACAGGGACTTTGATAGTATTTCTGAGTAGAATACAGTGTTCTCCTCAGAGATACTTTTTTGTATCACTTTTGCAACACACAGACGGCTGGCTGTTTACAAAACACTTCTGAACTGCTGCCTGCTGTGTAACTGTGACAGCTCTGCGATCACAGCGATTAGCTATCTCTGTGATAACAGAAATGTCACCACCTAATCCTGCTGCTGATGGTCTGCCTCGGGCCCCGAGGAATCCATCAACAGCAGTAACTCCATGAGCACTGGTCGCCTTCACGGACCAGCGCTCATTGTACAGAATGACAGGATTATCCCATCACTGGTCATTAACTAACTGAACAATGGTGATGGGATAATCCCATCATCGGTCAATAAGTGGTTAAAGTGATATTAAAGCCAAAAGGTTATTAAGCTATTTCGAATGCTGATGAAGTAATTTACAAACCCCTCTATATGTTTGTGATCCTATTCAGACAGCATGAAGAAAAATAATAAAAAAAATATATATTTCTTACCTTTTTAGGGTGTTTTGTTACTTTCTTCTGGGCACCTCAGCTGGCGGGAGCTCGCGGGGCTGAGCGCGCCGAGATGAACAATTTCAACTTCAGCCAATCAGCTCGCGCGTATAAACCGGCGCGACGGGATGCGACGTCTGGCCGGTTGTTAAGCACGAGCCGATTGGCTGAAGGTGCAGTCAATCATCTGACTGCACTCAGCCCACACACTGCATGCAAAGCTCTGTGTCGGATAGCTTTGCTTCGCTCTGCGCTGCTTCGCGTGCAGTGTGTCATGGCCTTAAATGTAGAGAGGATAAAATTCAGCTCCCTGCTGAAAATAAACTTCCAGTTTTAGTGGGTGTTCTAAAATACTTTCAAATGATAAAATGTCCAAAGCGTACTGAAAATGACAAAAGTCAAATCAATGTGCCCTACTGAACAAGCACCAACACCTAGGTTCCTCTAAATCGGGGCTAGACAAACTCCAGGCCGCCAGCTCTTGTTGACCTACAAATCCCAGTGAGGCATTGCAAGGCTCTTGACACCCATAGGCATGACTCCAAGAGGCAAATGCATGTTGGGATTTGTAGTTTCACTACAGCTGGAGGGCCGGAGTTTGTCTACCCCTGCTCTAAATCTTATACAGGAAGGCCTATAGATATACTGGACGGCGCCACCCTAATAACAGTGTTCAGCACAACCACATGGATGACCTTTCCCTGTCTGTATTATTTGGGTTTAGAAAATATCTCTGAATATGTATTGGCCTAAAAGTGTTAAGACCGCTGAGGTTCTGTGTTTCACAACATGTTTACTTGTCCAGCAGAACAGTTTGTACTAGTGTTTTGATAAATTGAATTTGATCTACATTTACAAATCCCTCTTTGTTAGCAATGTTCAGACTTGATGCTGTTTGTTAGTTATTTATGCAGGATGGTTTTTCCACTAAATTTAATTGAAACGGGGCTTCAGAGTTGGAAAATCTGGAATGGGGTTATAAATTATGGCAAATTTAAGTCCAAAAAAACTTTTACGAAAGTTAAACCCATGTTATGCCATGTTTACCCCTCTGTTTTCACTGGCGCTGATGCAAAAACAGAGAATGCAGTTAAAGGAGCACTATGAGGTGAGTGCTTTTCACTAACCTCATAGTTCTAGCCGACCTGTGACAATGAGACTGTCACAGGTTGGCTCAGTAGATCGAGAAGTGAGCGAACACATACCGGCGTTCGCTCACTTCTTGATCCTGTCACGGCTCTCTACACGTGACAGGGGAGTGGCTGGATTCACAATCCCCCCGCTCCGATCCGCCAGTGCTGACTGGTGGAACGGACGGGGGTGGGGGGCGGGTACAGCTGGCTCTGCCTCTAGATAGGCAGAGCCAGCTGTCACTCATGCAGCTGAGCGGATCCAGACATAATTGTTGGGGTCCGCTTCAGCTGTGGCGTCTTAGTATACTGCGAGCTGTAGCTCACGGTTTACTGCGGCGTCTCAGTATACCGCGAGCTGTAGCTAGTTTGTGTCCTCCCGTTACCCTAAGGAGAACTATGGGGAAAAGCCCTAACCCCATAGTTCTCCTTTAAAGTAACAACATTTAAGCTTGGCGCGTATTGAAAAACTATGCTGAAGAGGGTAACTCTTCCCTGTACACACTAAAAGAGGATATGGAGATGGGTATTTATTATTATATTATTATACAGGATTTATATAGTGCCAACAGTTTGCGCAGCACTTTACAATATAAGGAAGACCTTACAATTCCAATTATAATTCAAGACAAGATGGTAAGGAGGGCAGAAAATAAATACCTTATCATAAGCAAACAATGAGGTGCTTTCAAACACGTTCCATACTTGTTGGACTTAAAAGATTCAAGTGACTTTATCCCTTTTACTGCTAGAGCTGGTTTTGCATCTTTTTGCAAAAAGATTATATCCGTAATCAAGAACAGGCGACCTTTACATTGTTTTCAGGGAGGTATATTCCAATCTATGTGTAGAATGAATACATAGGATTACAGGTGTCTAAAATGTATAGTCTGTACTGCCGCCTTAGGTTTCCATGTGGTTGTTCTTTTCCTTTGGAAGTGCAATTGTTAACTTCCAGGTTGTCCTTTTAATGCGTTCTCATGACCCGATGTCAGTATGCCACTGACAGGATGTACCATTCAATGTACATCAGAGGAAACAGCTGAAACTGGAAAAGGATGCAGTGCAGTTATAAACAGTGACAATGCTGGAATACATCAGTACAAGTATGTTCTTTGAAACAATTGTTATAAGTCAAAACATTTTCCCTGTAACCACATGAGAGGAAATTGCTAAACTTTTGCTAGTTTTCTAGGGCAACTCTCTCAGAATATTGCAGTTAGTCAATTGGCAAACTGTCACTTGTTTTATTTATTCAGTTGCTTATGCCAAAATCATGTGCTACTTTAAACGAAAACGAATCTGCTAGATTCTGACACCTTTTTACTTATCTTGAACTCACCCTTGAAGAAGGAATTCTGTTGGAATAATAAACATCACTCATTCATACTTGTTATTACTACAATATTTATCGGGATGCACCAATACCATTTTTTCCAGACCAAGTATGAGTACCGATACTTTTCCTCAAGTACTCGCCGATATCTTTTAATTAGTGTCATGTGACAGTTTTTCTAAAACAAGACAATCTAATGATTTTAGGACAGTGGTGGAACACCAGGGCCCGGTCACAGCTGCAACCCTGGTAGTTCTGCCAGTGACTCCAAGCTGCAGAAGGACAACTAATCTTAGCAATGCAGAATACCATCAGCTATAGAGGACTATAAATCACAGCAATACAGAATACCATCAGCTATAGAGGAGTACAGATCACAGCAATACAGAATACCATCAGCTATAGAGGACTATAAATCACACCAAACAGAATACCATCAGCTATAGAGGAGTGCAAATCCCGGCAATACATTATACAGCAATACAGAATACCATCAACTATAGAGTACTACAAATCTCAGCAATACGTTATACAGCAATGCAGAATGGCACCGGCTATAGAGCATTACAAATCCAGCAATGCATTATACAGCAATGCAGAATAATACCATCAGCTATAGAAACCTACAAATCCCAACAATGCATTATACAGCATTGCTGAAAAAGAGTATATGAATTTGCTACATACTCTGTGCTGCGGCTCTGCTCTGGGTGCCGGCCTGATGTCTCAGGCGGAGGGTCTCCGGATGGGGAGATATGCAGGCTGGCGGAAGCGCTGTTAACGGGTACAGCATGGCTCCCAAGAAGGCGGCAGTGAGGCATGGGACCTAAGGCAGCCACTTCAATTTGAAAATTTAAAGCACCGATATTGGCTTTTGGTACCTGGACATTTTTTCGAGTCTGAGTACTCCTAAAAATGCACAGCATCAGTATTGGTGCATCCCTACTATTTACTCTCCACTTATTTAAATTGACTCTTCTACTTTTTATGTAAATGTATCAAATTCCAACTTAAACCTCTTTAATAACTTGAAGCTGTTCATTATGCGGGATGCAGTGTTTTCTTTACTTATTCTAAGTCTTTTTCGCAATGGTTATATTCCTGTATGTGTACTTGGGTTTTGGGTGCTGTTGGTGTACGTTGGGAGGAGGTGAAATGGGATGCTGGTGGTGCACGTTTTTGGGGGGAAGGTCGGGGGGGGTGGATCATCTGACCTCCCAGCTCATGCCGATGTCCCACCCAGGTCACTGACATAACTGTTTGACAGGAGCTGGGCGGAACGCCAGCCAGAGCATCCCAGGTTGCTTAGAGCCGGGCAGGGAAATGCGTATGGCCCTTCCACATCTTCCCCCCTTGGCTCGTAGCAACCGGGGACACTCTGGTCAGGAAGAGGGCAGCAGACACACTGCAAAGTTCCTTGAACTTCAAATAAATGAACATTCTGCTATCCTAAAAGGATTCAGGTGTGCTAAATGAACATTCTGCTATCCTAAAAGGATTCAGGTGTGCTGGTGACATTTCTACATTTTGGACTGCTTTATAGGTGCATATGCAGTCCTTGTGCTTTTCTTGACATGCCTTTTACACAGCTCCATTATGCGGTTAGGAACGGACAGCCATAACTTGTCTGTTGACATGTTTGATAAAACATATACACATATAGACAATCCATTTCCCTCCATGGTCTTGGTGTTTGCAAATTGTGGTTTAGGCAGCTTCTGTTATATGTCTACAACTGTAACCTATCGGTGTCAGTCATGTTGACAGTTCTGATCTGTTGTGTGCCCAGTAGACAAAAAAGAATAAATGTTCTGGATGCAAGAGAGAAGAGCAACCAAGCTCTTGGTAGTGGTGGTGGTGCGGTGGTGTCTTAAGGGGGTCCTACAGGGTTTTAGCAAGCTAGTAAATTATCAAAGCTGCCAGAGTCCAGCCAAAACTGGATTTAAAATGCAATTATCCAAATGTACTGCTGCACAGTGAAAAGGCATGTGTAAAATATTTGATGTGCACTCAATGAAATCCAAGGATGAGCAAATCATGAGGGAAATTAAGGTTCTCGAAAACAACTCGCTGCATAGCTTCTTGCAATTAGGTTTTTTTCCCTTTCGATGGGATGCAGACAGATTAAATTTCACTCCTTGGTTCATGTTCTACAAAGTATCTATTAGCGTCCCGCCAACCTTCACAACAGGACATCTTCATAAGACTTCGGATCTTGGTAGTTATTTTTCTGAATAAACGTAGTTCTGTGCAAATGTGTTTCTGCAGTAAGTAGAACAAAATCAGTTGTGAAAGAGAGAGTTGTGAAAAATGATTGTAGTTTACATTTTGATCTTTGTTTTTCATTCATTTTGGTTCTGTAATACTTCATATGTAGGTTTTGATGTTGTAGACCCCATGCACACTGGAATGAAAATACATGCATCCAGCTGCGTTTGGAGCTCATTTATAAATGTGCCTGAATGAATGTAATCCTTGCTGTAGCGCAGGGATGTCCAAACTCCGACCCTCCAGCTGTGGTGAAACTACAAATCCCATGAAGCATCTCTCTCCGGAAGTCATGCCTGTGCCTGTGAAAATCTTGCCAAGCCTCATGGGATTCGCAGTTCCACCAGTTTGGACATCCCTGCTGTAGCGGAATCCTTTTTTCAAAATTACAGATCTCCTTTTAACTGAGATTTTTCAAACATTTCATCCAAAAGATTTCTCAAATTCCAAACATAGCTGGCTAAGTTTGCCTTTCTAACCATGTTTCATGTTACACCCATATTTAGGGTATAACATAAAACACGAACGGATCACAAACGTACCTGATTTGCAGGGTTCTTCTCCTTGCAGGCTTGTTTGTATGTTTTGAATTGGGCATGACTGTGCGTGGCTTCATCACACACCCATGTCATCCATTCACAGATTCTTTGACAGGATCTGTGTATAGAGAAAGTCCCATAGCCACCACAGCAGTAGTTTTTCATGGGAATACAAGTTTGGTGATGTCACCAAACTTGTAGTCCATTGACACTTCCTCCCATCTATGTTAGTGAATGTCTGTATCTTGGTTCAAACATGGACAGGAGGAAGAGTCTGCAGGAGCCCGAACATTACACCCATGATCCTTTAATTGCAGTTACAATGCTTCACAGGTTTCAGTGCAAAAAAAGATATGTGCATTTATTATTTATTTTCAAAAGGTATCATTTCCCTTGAAGGTCCAAACTAGCAAAAGAGTTCTTGTATTTATTATTTTTTGTTTTTGTTTTGTGAAATGCAGTTGCAATTTGTTATATTGATATATTGTTAAACTTTTGCCTGTTCTCTTGACCCTTGTTTTTTTTTAGTATATCAGTCGTCTTCAGACAATGGGGACAATTTTCACATATTGAGCTATATTCACTTCAAATATTTAACCAAATTGAAGGAAATTTCCTTGTAAAGGAGAACTATGGGGTTCAGGCTTTTCCCCATAGTTCTCCTGGTAACGGGAGGGCACAAACTAGCGTCCTCCCGTCACCCTAGGCTCAGTATACCGTGAGCTGTAGCTTGTGGTATACTGAGACGCCGCAGTATACCGCTTGCCCAAGACAATACTGGAAGATATTGTTCTATGATTTTCATTTTAGAATTAAGTTCTTCAGTAATGAGTACGCCACTTGTTCTTGGTGACTCTGGACTTCACATTGTTGTCACCATGTCTTTTGGATGGCTGTGGAAATTGTCTCCCCACCTGTTTTAATTTGGCTTGAAATCTCCAGATTCCTATGTACGTCTGTGCAGGAATAGGGAATGGAATTGCAGTTCCCGTAAACAACACTTTTATTATGTATAGAAGTCTCATGTGTTGTACTGAGAATTTGATTTTTTACATGGAGCCTCCACCCAAAGTTAATGATTAAATTAGTGGGACTATTGGATGGGATCAGCACACACACTCCGTAACTTGAAATCAATAGGACAAGCTGACGGCTGTTATTTCCTTAGCTACTCATAGGCTTGGAATGAAACTATTTTTATGTCTATGGGTGACGCAGATATCTAGCCAAATACTCCCAATAGCATGCTGACTGGCCAGGTCTCCAGGTCTTCTCACACCAGTGTCCTTTTTTTTTTTTTGGGACGAAGAATGGTAAAACCAGACATTTTCTGTGCTTGACTCTTAGACCCCATTCACACCAGGGCGACATTACAGTTTCAGTGCGCTTTACAAAACTTTTTTTAACCTGTTTTTGTTTGTTTTATAGGCATTTTCTGTTCATAAACAAGAGCGTTTTAAGGTGCGTTTTCAGCTCGTTTTACAGTTGTCCAATGAAAAACAGTCTCGGCTACACAAGTCTTTGGAGCAAAATTGGCTGATGAGTGCCACAAAAGAAGCTCAGGGACTATTTCAAACACTAGGCGTATTTTGACGCTCGATTCAGAGCAATTTGTGTGAACAGCCCCCATCGGAATTCATGTTGCGTGCGTTTCAGCGCGGAAACAAAATACACGACAAATCGGCCTGGTGTGAACGAGGCCTTAGGTATGGTAGTATTGGTGTTTATAAGTTATAGAACATTGACAAATTGACAGAGGGTACCCATAGACCATGGTGGGCACTCTAATCATCGTTGAGCCATACGTTGCATGGCACAAACACATAGAAAATTAAGTTGTTGACGAAGTGTAAAGTGAATTGAGAAGAAGAATATGGTGTCGGACTCTGACAGCACTGCTCATCTCATAGAAAAGTACTAGCAATCAGAAGAGGTTTCCTAATTTTATTTATTTTTTAACCTCATTTGGAACGCTGCAATGTTACATGGCAACCTTATTGCCATATGCCATGCTGCCATACATGTACCAGTCAGCATGCTATTGGAAGTGATTGGCTAGATATCTGCTTGACCCATAGACATAAAATCATCATAATTTCATTCCAAGCCTATGAGTAGCTAAGGAAATCACAGCTGTCAGCTTGTCTTATTGATTTCAAGTTACGGAGTGTGTGTGTGTGTCTGCTGTAGATCTGCGGAGTAGCGAGACTAGTATGTTAAGAATACTGGCTTCCCCGAGGGGCAGCTTGTTTACAATCTCCTGTGCATACATGAGACTTGGCTCAGAATAGCCTTGTTTGAGTGAATTCAGATTAGATAGAGAAAAGGTTTTGGGAGGAAGCCAAAAGCCCCCCCAAAGATACAGTGTATTATTTATAACACATTTCTTAATGTAGTCATTATTGCCAAACAGGACTAATAACCAAGAAGATCATAAAAAGGAAATGTAATTAATATAAATCGTAAAGAACTTTCTGTGAGCACGGGGAAAACACTTTAAAAGCGGATGTTAAATGACTTTTTTTCACATTGCTCTATTTCATCACAGCTTAGTACTTTCCTGATATGTGGACCCCTTGAAGTCCTTAAAATAGTGACTGGGGTTTAGCCCAAATGCGGACTTAGTTTGGATAAAGCAGGGTTGGGCTTAAGTTCATACGTTTTTTGAATTTTGCAGCAATGAGCGGTATGAGCATTTTCTGTAATTTTACGTTACATCTAAGCCAACTTGATATGAAGAAAAAAAATCCACAGAAATATTTTCTCCCTGTTTTTTCCTTCTATTGGTCATGCTGTCGCACGCACATCCACTATGTATTTACATACAAGTGCTAAGCTACATTTAGGTCCATTCATGCCAAAATCAGTCTGGAAATGTATGTCAACAGAGGTCCGTCAACTTGCAATTCTAACCTCTGTTGACTTCCATTGGGTCCCATTTCGTTTCTTTTTTTCCGCTTTGCTGATTTTAATTAACATGTCTTGAGTGGACAAACTTCTACGCATTTTTTATGTTGCATTGACATATGTTTTTGGTGTGTTGCGTTACATTGCTCACGCTCCTACATTTTTTTTTTCAGCGCACTGCAACGTAATGCAATGCAACACAGCAGTGTGAACTGGTCCCATTCACACCCATACATTTTTCGGGTTACCTTTTGTTGGTATCCATTGACATCCATTAAAAATCGGATACTAATGGATTCAGGGCGGGGGATGATTGGGGCCTTGCTGATGCTGTCAATAGATGCAACATTTTGTATCAAGTATATACCAAAAAAATTGACCTATGTAATAAAGTGTTTGCACTTGATTTTTTTCTAATGACAAATCTATCAGTGAACTTGCACTCCTGTTAAGCATCTTTCCCTTATATACTTAGGCTGGGTTCACACCTGGGCATATTTTTTTTCTGCTCGTTTTTTGTGCGTTTTTTAGCACTTTTTTCAGTTCAGTGAAACGCGCGTTTCACTGGCGGTATGATTTTTTTTTTCTCCTTATTTTCTCTAGTTCGAAGAATGTTTTTTTTTAAACTTCCCGCCGGCTTTGCCCCCCTGCAAAGCGGCCGCTCGCAAGGGACGGAAGTCGGCAGCCGCCGGAGGACACAGCGGGGATCGCGGACAAGGTAAGTCCTACGCTGTATTCCCTAGTGTGGCTCGGGGTTACCGCTTTGTTACCCCCGAGCCACACTTGGGAATACCAATGGAAATGTGCAGAAAAACGCCCCAAAGAAGCTCCTGTACTTGTTTGGGCGTAGGGCGTTTTTCAGCGCGTTTCTACGGGCTGAAATACGCCCAGGTGGGTACCATGCCCATAGGGAAGTATGGGATTTCAGGGTTTGAGCGTTTTACAGCACGTCGATCAGCGCTATAAAACGCCCAGGTGTGAACCTGGCCTCAGGCCCCTTTCAGATGGGCAGTTTGATCAGGTCCAGCTGTCAGTTTTTCCAGGCGAATGTGATCAGGGGCCCCTGATTATTATTATCAGGAGCCCGTGTTATTCTATGGGCAGCCAGTTCTAATCGGACATGCATCCGTTTACATTCAGTTACAGCCAACGCCGTCTAGTAACAGACAAAAAAAACCCAACTAAAACGGAGTTCTGATTGGTGGACCTGATCATCTCAGGTCGGGGGTATTTTGATGTAAACGGACACATGTCCATTCACATCTGACTCACCATAAACCTAACATAAGTCTGGTAAGTTCAGTTTTTTCCTCCATCTTAAGATCTGACAGCGGCTGTGTGAAGGGCATTATGGTGATCTAAATGTATTGATATTGGGGGGGTCATTTAAGTTTTTTGTTCCTTACAGCTGGCCAGGGTTATTGTAGAAACTGCCTGTTTTATTTGAGATATATTACTACAGAGAAATAAAAGTACTGCAGTGTTGTTTTACAAAAAGGAATGTTCAGTTACTGTTTTTGTTGTTTTTTCATGCCTTCTGCTTTTAGAGGATAACAAAAAACAATTGGGAAAAATTGGGAAAGGTCGTATGCTTGCTTGCTTGATGAAGTCTCAGAGCTGCATCCTTGCTGCTTACAGTGGCGACCATGTTAAGTAGGTTAGTAGTGGCTGTCTTAACTGATATCTCTGGCTCATTCCTGTGGCATGTTTACTCGAAAGAAATACTCGGTACACTTTTAGAAATGGCCAGTTCCACTTGCTGTCGTGTTAAATTTCTACTTGTGTGTACTGTACTTGGCCAAGATGAAAAAGGATCAGCAGCCACACTTCATAATTTCTAGCAATGCTTTGACTGGAAAGCTGTAGATGACTCTACAGTTAGAATTCCAAAACCTTGAGTGTGTCCGATCAGTTTTCCAAATGCCTGCTAACATTTCAGGCTATCTGTTTCTTTTCTAAGGAAAGAGGCGTTAAACATAAGCTTGAACAGAAGCAAGCTTTGTAAAAGGCTTTAACTATAGTATTTTGCATCGTCTCTTTTCCTTGCAATAAAAAAGGCCTTTAGGGGGTGGGGTGAGCATCATATTGCCAGCTGAAAGTGTCACTTTGATTAAATTCATGGCTTGTTCTTTTGAAAGATTGCCGCAACTGTTGCCACGCATGTAGTGATCCTGCTATTTAAAGTAAACCTGTCAATACTATAAAGTTTCTGAACAGCCTGTGGTAGTACAATGCAGGCTGTCAAGAGCAGTAGGTGGCCTAAATCTCAAGATGCTGTCGCACACCACTGCTGAGAACTGACTTGCTACTTTCTGTGTTTTCCTGTTGACCCATCTCTAGGATAGGTGGGCTTACTGGGTATAAAGGATTTGCAAGAATTGGTGGTCCAGCTCTCACTACTACCAGGATGTTTATGAACTGGCAGTGTCTTGGTACATGGTACGTTCATTTTAGATACTGCACTGTACTTCCACAGCCTGTTCAATACTTTGTATAGAAAGGAAAGGCTGGACAAACCCCATGAGCCAGGTAGCCGATGCTCCTTTAAAAATTACAGCTGGCTCCCAACTTATGAGGATTTCTTTAGTTGTCAATGGAGCTGACTCCTGTAGCAATGGTAGGTGTCTAACTGAGAGCAGATGTGTAATCGTCCACAAAAAGCCCAGACAATACTGGACAACATATCCAGTATTTTCTTTTTTCTCTTTTACATATTGGTGGAATATTATTATGGCTTATTCCGCCAGTAGGTTATGATTCTTCTAAAGCTGACCATACACATTGTATAATTCACAATCTCATTTAGGCCTTCCAGCAAATGTTTCGTTCAAGGGCCTACCTGAAATTGATTAGATTGTTTACATGAGATTGTGCAGTCAGATTTATACTTGGGTCTTGAACTTCAAATGAAAGCATACAAAATCTACAATTAGACCTTAACATAAGAATGAGTCAGTTGTATGAGAACTGTCAAAGGTGATATGGTTATTCATTCTTACAGGTAGAATAGAAATGCTCTTAATCTTCAACTGCCTTGGTGTTTTTACAAGTATTCATAAAGAGATGGCATATAACACAGTAAATTAGAATTTGTGTTCTCTATTTAAAATAATGTGATGTAAATGGGATGAATAACTAAATGTGCCGAGCTAAAACAATAATCAGATATAAAGAGTAAAAAAAATAAAAAAACAGTGACTCAATCAGGTGTAAAGTCTTTAAATCTTCATAAATCCGCGAAAGATGTCCAAATATAGCAATAGTGATGAATATTACTTGTTCCTTCACCAAATGCACCACGTGCACCAACCCAGATATAGGGGTGCTCACCTTATTGATAGACCCCAGTAAGAGGTGTCCAAACACTTTGCGGAATTTCACCAAAAAAATCCCAAATTCCTCCAATTTTGGGGGATCGAAAAGATGAAAAAACATTGGAGAGGAGGAAATTGGAGACGTGAACTGGCCAAAATGTAAATGGATGAATGAGTTGTACAGTATTCAGCAATTAGGTGGCTGAGCTATCTGCATGACAACTAGCTTTTATGTTTGTGTTATACAGCCATTATTTGATTGTATTACTGGAAGAGAGAACATTACCCATTTCTGCTGCTGTCAGGTGCTATTGTGTGATTTTTTATTTTTTTTTCCCCCAACTGTCAAGGATCACAAATGCAAAGAATAGCTGACCTCATTCCTTGTGACAAAAGTCATGCATGAAATCCACATAAACGGATGTGCTTGTACTAGCCTTTGTTAATGTGGCTTGCTGGCATATTTTTATATGCATCAATCTTGGTTTACAAACAATCATGGGTGTATTACTTTATTGGGCTTTAATACAAATTAAGGAAAGTGTAGTACCTATAGCAATCAGAATTGTGCTGGTCTGGATTTTTTTTTTAAAGTGAATGGTTTCTAATGGGTTAATGTATTTTGCACTCTGCTCTTCGTACTGTTTATTGAATGTCTATATATGTTTATTTTGCCGATTGCTATTGTGAAAGCACTTACTAGGAGCTATTCTCAACCAATAAGTTTGGAGCAAGAGGTAGAGAAAAATGCCTTCCTAAAACATATCTAAACATAAACCAAAAATGTAATATATTGCACTTTACAAGTCCTTAGATGAGGTAACTGCATTAGTCCTTCTTTTTTTAAAGATTTTTTTTCATTTATTTGCACTTGGTAAGCCTTCAAATAACACACTTCCTGTCCTAGGGTGGCTATGCTTTCTCCATTTTGGAGTAAAACATGGTTGTTACCCAGGCTGGACTTCATTGTCTTCCTCCCTTCATGTCATTAGTTTACAGAAAGAAGATACCATTGTTTGTGCTTTCAGTTCCGCTCGCAGGAAGCATATTTTCTGTACTTGTTGATGTTCCTAGCCTGAAATAGAATATGAGCACAGCCACCACACCTAAGGACTGGTGCATGTAATATCTGCATGTATTCCAAAAAGCACCATTTAATCCATTGATGTACTCATTAAAAGAAACCTCATATAGTTCCAGCAGGGGTTTAAACAACAGCATCCCCAAGGGTGTGCCTGGTTCTTAGAGTTTTACAACTCATCCGGTTGTTGGAAAAGTAAAGGGAAAAGCTCTTCTGCTGTCTAAATGGAGGGAGAGTATCTAGAGGTAATTTCCCCTTCCAAGGAACGTATCTGCAAGGAGGGAAGAGTAGCTGGTGGTGAAATTGTCCTTCAATGGAATTAACCTGTATGGTGGTTAGAAAAAAAAAAGATCTCCTACTTTAGAGCCAGTTGTACAAATTAGTTCTAGACCAAACACCCTACATTGAACCCAGTCTGGGAGATTAAGACTTCTTAAAAACCCCAAGTAACAAGCAGTCCCTGTCGCTGTGTCTAGAAACTGTGTGCTCAGAGCAAGCCTCTTGAAATCGGAAGACATTAAAGCAGGGGTCTCTAACTCCATTGACTGGGGGAGGGCAATGTTCTTCTCCAATGGGAGCTGCCTCCCAAATTTCATATTTTCAAAATTGCATTTTCTTTAAAATGTACCTTTTTCCTGCAGCAGGAATGCCTAATCTGGTGTTTATATGCGGCAGCTGTCGCTCATTCATGTTAATGATCAGGTGACAGCCGCTTCATGTAAATGCCTGCACACCGCATGTAATGGCATGTGATATGATTACATGCAGTTAGAAAACAGTAATTCTCCCTGGACTCATTGATCGTGCATTCAGGGATAGTAATTGATTCCTAACCACATGTAATCATATCACACACCATTACATGCGGTGTTCTGGCATTTACATGCAGCGGCTGTCACCTGATCATTAACTTAAACGGGTAATAGCTGCCGCTTGTAAATGCTGGACTAGGGATTCCTGACACAGAAATCCCTAATCACACCTAAACTTACAGCTATGAATGGGGGCTAACACACACACACACACACACACACACACACACACACACACACACACCCCCCCCTACCTAATCTTTTCAGA
>NW_017306386.1:2202556-2205907 GCF_000935625.1 Nanorana parkeri | reverse complement strand
GGGGGAACACACACACACACACACACACACACACACACACACACACACACACACACCCCCCTTACTAATCCTTTCGGAGCTCAGAACTGTCAGAGGTCCGGCCGAAAGGAATTGGTAAGTGCCAAAGCTGACAGGAGCAGCTATGTGGTCTGCGAGATGCAGAACATGTAGCTGTTCCCACAAGTCAGGTACAGCATTCCTGACTTGACAGCCGACCGTGGGCCGACTGGTACTTTTGAGACCTCTGCATTAAAGTGACATTAAACCCTCAGATTTTTAAACATAAAACAATACTGTAATGTGTGCCTTACTGCAATCCATGGTTGTTTCCCTTCTATTTGCTGCTCTTCCTTTTTAAATCTGTATCTGTTCTCATGCTCTGCAGAACTTCTGTTTTGCAGCAGACTGCCTTGTCTCATGAATGGATACACAGTGTCTGTGTATACGTTTCTATAGACTTGTAACCTGAGCCAGCACTACAGGAAGAGGCCCTGAGCTGAAAAGGGAAGTTCTCCCCAAGCATGAGAAGACATGAGGATTTAAAAGGAAGAGCAGCAAAGAGAAGGGAAACTACCATGGATTACAGTAAGGCACACATTACAGTATTGGTTTATGTTAAAAATTGGTTTAATGTCACTTTAAAGGATACCTAACCCCATGAACAAAAATGTAATGCACTGCAGTTTACCAGTTCTTCGATGTGATGGCTAGATTAGTTTCCTTTTCTGGCAATATAATCACCCAGGAACAGAGGAAGTGGGTTATTTGTAGGATTACCGGGCAAAAATAAAGCAAAGAATTCTGAAAAAAACTAAATGAATGCAGCCACCACATCTATGAAATGGTAATCTGTAATATATCACATTTTTGGGTTTTACCACGCTGTAAAGTTTATCTAAACCAAGAACAAAAATGTAATATCTGCTGTACAAACATTTGTACTGCGGTAGTATGGAGACCGTGATCCAGTCACTTCAGTTCTTTAGATTTCTGACCCCACACAAACATGTCGCTCAGTAGTTCTGACCTACCTCTAAATTTCAAAATATTGAAGCTGGAGACATTCTAAAATGTGGTCAGCAGTGGTAACAGCCCAGCAGATGTCGGGAAGGGTTAACAGTGCAGCCACAGACAGCGAGAAGAAAGATTTTAGCCACAGGGTGTAAAAAATGCAGCAAGCCATAGCTGTGATACTTCCTTCCTTAGATGGAAAAATGGTTGTTTAGGTAGTCTAGATCAGGGGACTAGACAGGGGTAGATAAGTGCAGCACTTAAAGTAATGTGTGTGTTATTATCTTTTTATCGATAATGATTCCAGATCAAATAAATATACATTGCTCACCAAAGTATTTCTTAAAATTTTTCCCCAAACACTTGGTTATCATGTTTCTGAACAGCTCTAACTGTCTCAGCTCAGCTTCCCCGAACTTTCTGTCCAGTACAAGAGCACAAGAGACAGAGCAGACTGTAGCAGCATTCCATCTACTTGCTTGGAGAAGGGGGGAGTAGGAAGGAGGGGAATGGCTTGATTTGCTGTGCCTGTGTGTTTGTAAAGACACACAGCTTACTAGCACACACAAGGGTGGTGCAATAGGACCCTGCAAGGGAAAGGGACAACCTTAGAACAGGATAGTTCAGTCCTCAGGGGACAAGGTGATTCTGCAGGAAACAAAAACCTTCAGACATTAAGAAGCATCATCCATTGTAAGTAACTTAATCATAATATGATATAGCTCAAGAACATTTTGACTTTAATATCACTTTAAAGGGATGTCCAATCACAATATTCTATCTACAATATCACTGGCACCAAAGTTCATCCTCCAGAGGGGCACGACTTTGCACAGGTGGGCAGCACTTTTAACAGGGTATCTGAAGGTCTCGGGTACAGGAAACCGAAAAACAGTGCGCCTCTCTATTGTAGAAGTCTTTATTGAGTGGAAAATGTTTAAAAGCAAGAATGGTACTCACAAACCGACGATTTTATAAAGCCAAACTGCAGGCTTTTAACATCAGCTGTTTGTGAGTATCATTCTTGCTTTTAGACATTTTCCACTCAATGAAGACTTCTACACTAGAGGCATGCTGCTTTTCTGTTTCCTGTTCACTTTAAAGGGAACCTGTACTAAGAGAAATACTTAGACCGCCTGACTTTTTTCTCCTGAAAATGCTTGATGTCTGCATGTAATGCTGATCCAATGGCTTCAATACTTTAGAATCACAGCAAGCATGCAGATATGAAGTTTTGGCTTCACTGGCTGTACAGCACTGGCTTCAATACTTTTCAAATCATTGGTCTAGCAACGAGTGTTCTTATCCCAGTGACTTGAAAAATATAGAAGCCAAGGTCATCCATGCAGCTAGCATTGAGCCCGTGATGTCAGCTTGTTTATTTCTGTCTTGTCTGATTTCTTTACTGGTTTAATTTACTTGTTGCTTTTACTGGTATTTGACATCTATATACTTGATGGTTTATTGACTGGCTTTTTATTGGATGTTGTTTCGTCAGATGCGAGATAACAAAATATAAATGTCTCGGTAGCTGTAGGCATATTAATTTACCACCTCCGTACGGAAGATGTTCTGTTTTAGAGTCATGACATGTCTGGCATCTGTCACCTAGCTGGGACTTAATAAACACATTACTGACACTTATTTACGTTTATCTTGCGTCTGACTGATAAGAATTCTGGGTGTTTCAGGTTCTGTACTACACAAGTTAGTGTGAACATTCAGAGTTAATTGCGGCTGTTTGAACTACGAGTAATTTTTCTAGATAGTTCTTTTGGGAATACAGGAGGATACAAGAGACAATATAACCCTCTTCCTTCTAGCTCTGGTAATTTAAGGTCATAACTAGGGCTGCAGCTAACGATTATTTTCATAATCGATTAGTTGGCCGATTATTAAGTTCGATTAATCGGTTAATCGGATAAAAAAGAAAAAAAAAGGCTCCAGTGATGGACTACTAGTTTCTATTGAGATTGTAGTCCATCACCGGAGCAAGCTTGGCGCGGTGGAAGTAAAAAAAAAGTGTGGTGTGCAATATAGTACATTATACAGCGGCGCAGTGCAGAATATAACATCACTACAGTCCACAACTGATAAAGGAATGGAGTTGGCTTTCTGGTTTAGTCCAAGAAGCTACTTCCATACCTCTGCTAAAAGCGTGCATATGATCCAGAGGGCTGGAATCTTGGATACTGTCAACTCCGAAGTGCTCCAAACACCTCCCTTTCTTTTTCTTTGATGATCCTGCAGATGGAGTCCTTGTTTACTGAGTGCAGTAGAGACATTAGGGGTCTACGCAGCCCCCCCCCCCCCAAGGGGGTTATCCAACGGGGGGGGGGG
>NW_017306386.1:2176811-2201828 GCF_000935625.1 Nanorana parkeri | reverse complement strand
CCCCCCCCCCATAGGTGTTAATCAACTGGGGGGTGTGGAATGAAAGTTGAATGCAGTGTTCGGACCAGTGAGAGGCATTGCAAAGCTTAAATAACATGAAAGTTTGTTCTGAGCCATATGACTCGAGTACACTGTCAAACCCAGTGGTTGGGAGGAGAAGGTTACGTTGCCGGGGGTCGTATTTTGATTCAAATGAAGACCTATCTTTAGTAGGTGATATGTGGCTAATACAGTTGTGGGGGCTGATTCTAGTTTGCTTGAAATTACTGTTAACAGTGCAGGTTTACCAAACATTTGTAGGAGTATTGTGGGTTTATAGAAACCATGCATAAGATCTTCTCATTCTCTAATATCTCTGGAGGTGAGGAGGTTGTTCATTTCAAAGTCTGCACCGTGAATTTGACTTTGCTTGTGAAGAATGCAAGAACTGACTCGGCCAGCAAGAGGATATAGATAAGAGAATGTTCTGAAACAGGAGTACCAAAGTAGCCACATAGCCTCTAATTTCAAAAAAAGCTAACATTTTTTTTCCCGGTCTCTATGACTCTAAAGGTGGTCATACACTGTTAGAATTTCAGCAGATTGACAAGAAATGGATGAAATTCTAACAGTTGGTGGACTTGCCTTTTTGACAAAAGCCAACTACTCAGTCAACCTTAGTCAAAGTCAAACCTTAACAATGACTGCAGCCAATCATCAGCACTCACTGTTTATGTATTCTTACAGAGGTGGGCTGTCAGAATACAATAGCCACACGGTTTGGCGTGGATAGAGGAATCTATTATATTATTTTTATTCAGGATTAAACATTTCAGTGAATATATCTTGGTGTATGGTCAGCTTAAGAGTCGAGCACATTTGACCCATTCTTATATTACACAAATCTAGGGTATGTCTCTTTTCTAGGCTTTCTTGTGTATTTTTCACATTTACTGATTAGCAGGTTAGGTCATTCTTGTAGTGGTTGTTCACCCTATTCAGGTGACATCACACACATACTTTGCTCTCAGGACTCATTCCACTGTGTCTTGATCATTAGTATTCCCCAGTAAGATAACAGTGCACTGTGGGGAGATAACGCTTTTTCCCAGTATCCCAAGCAACAGTGACGTTTCACAATTTCAAGTTATGTCTATGGTAGAAGAAAATAAACATATGCAGGACATCTTTACAATGCATGCACATTTCCCCATATTTGTTGGTTTAAATTTCTGCAAGTTCAGAAGAATACTGGTTGAACCTACGCGAAATCCAGTGAGCCCCTAACTTCTTTCTTCGGCTGACAACGCTGCATCTGCTGTATGGAAATCCCAAGCAGTATTGTCTGCGCTCCTAGATTCTCTCCTTCAGGACTACAGACCTTCCCCCTCCTCATCTCCATAACAAGGGGGGAGGTGTTCTGATCAACAGGTATTTTGGGCAAAGCCGATGTTAGAGTTTACATATACTTCACTAACCCAATCATGGGAGTCGGATATCTCCCAGATAACAAAAGGTAGAGGATATAGTTGTTGGAGCAATGAGACAACTTCTCCGTACACTGTGGAAGTGGTGCGAACAAACCACAAGGCTCCAATACTCTTATTCTTTATTTCCCTATGACAATTAATATTTGTAATGCTACAACATTAGCAATAGCATTGCAGAACGCTAATCAGTGTCAGATACATCCCAGGTAGACAATGTTCCTTACAAATTACAGCTGGTGCCCAACTTTTGAGGTTTTCTCTAGTTGTTGTCAATGGAGCTAGCTCTTTTAAAAAAACAACAATTCTGCTGGCTCCTGGATTGGACAAACTGGCCCCTGAATTCCATATTCATTTGTCCACCCCTGTAGCAATGATAGGTTTTCTCACAGTTGGATATGGACAGACTGGCTCCTGAATTTTGTAATAATTTTTCCATTCCTGGTTTAAAGAACTACCGTCAAATAATCATCCAATAAAGTGGGGTGGGGGCTTGTTGTCATGTGCCAAAATACCCAAGAATGAATGTTTCCTGCATTTGTCATGCACTTGAAGTCTGTGGAGTTAAAACCTATATTTATGCTCCCAAAATACACACTTGTACTATTTTTTTTAAATACAAGGCAGTGCAATGTTACAGGTGTGTACGGGTCCCATAGAAAACAGTAGCAATCCTCTTGCATTGACGTGCGTTGGGGCCGAAGGTGAATATTACAGCAAAGGCTGAATTTGCAATTGTATTCAGAACTCCAAATATGAAAAACTATTCTAGGTCAGTGACTTAGTACTAAAGCCACTGGATTAGCACGACAGCCAGGAAACTAAGAGACGTCATCAGTGGCAACCTCCTAACCCAAGCTGGCTTGAATTTTGGCCAATTCCTGTTGAATTCGTAAACATTTATGCCAAGCGTGGCTCTTCTGGCAACACCCGGATACACAAAAGTCAACTGAAAGATGGAAGGAACTGGGTGGAAAATGTTGGCTAAACAGCGACTGGAATCAGATTGAGTCACTCTTTGGGAATTGAGAAAATTGCAGATTCAAGTTGTTTGAATATAATAGCTGGCAAGGAATATTCCTCCATGCTTGCTGTTTGACTTGGATAGGGGAATCAAATCATTTCTGTTGTTCAACATGTGGCGCTTAATGAGAGAAATCTATCTGTTTATGACTAGCTTTACAACACAGGTTTCCTTTTAGGGTTTATTTATTCTTCATATATGCTGAATAGTTCCTGCTTTCTTAAAAAAAAAAAAACCTCAAACGTTTCCGTTTGTATGAAATACTCTTTTGTTGCCTTTCTTTATATGAGCTGAAGAGGGTGCTAGAACTCATTTTTCGAAAAAATAACCAGAATGATCTTTACACATCGAATATAGTAATATGCGTCACAGAATGTTATGTACTTGCATTTTATATCCACAATGCAATCAATCATGCCTTTTTATATCTTAGGTGCAGAGATGACAACAATAATATGATGTGTGTGTTATGTATGTATGTATGTATGTGTATATATATATTTATATACATTTTTAAACTCTGTTACCTTGTATTCAACTAACCAGAACTCTCATCTAACCAGAAAAAAAATCCCCTGTGTGCTCGCTGATCTGCGGCATGTATTATCCTGCTAATGATTGTTTGTCTTAAATTGTCTTAAGTGTTTCTATTTGTCTTTGCTTTTGATTGCTGCATTTCAATGTTAATATAAAGTCAATACAGAGTTTATGGCATGGGGTACATCCCTAGATTTTCAGCTGCAGTGTAACCTCGTATATACACGTATACTTTTGTCACAGCGCTGCTTTAAACATATCCGGAAGTCCATGAGTCTCTAGCTACAGCTGTACTGCCATATAACTGGCATCTGTACTGATAAGTTTAATGACATTTGTAATGAGCTGACTTGTAATGAGACCGTAATCTTGTTGAGCTCATGCATAATATTTGCTTTCTTAGTACAAAGGCTGATTGAGCTGGAAATTTTTGCAGTTAAATGTGCCTAGTGTTCATGAACCCACTCAGTTGCAAATATGGACTGCAATGCTTGTGACTTGTCAGATTTACAATGAACACAATGTGGTTTTTCCAGATTGTGTGTGTGTGTGTGTGTGTGTGTGTGTGTGTGTGTGTGTGTTAAAGTGAAGAAAATTCCAGAAATGGAATTCAATAAGAATTCAATTAAAATGGACTATTCTAAGTTGCCTTTATATATAATTACCATCATTTGTTAATGACATCTAATTGTGTATTGAATCATTATTGAATTAGGAAATTAACAAATATGCTACGTAAGTATGCCAATGTAATAAAAATAGTTTTGGCATCTGGGATCAAAAATTGGACGATTTCCCTAACTCTAAGTAAAGCTTGCTATTCAGAGGTGCAAGTGACAGCGAAGGGTGTCTTCAACAGACTTACCAACATTGACAATGTATCATGGTCTTTGAATTTTTAAAGTGTTCAGGGTAGCTTTCCATTGCATCATAGGAAAATGGCTGGTACTGGAAACACAGACCCTTTTTGTGCATAGTAAGAACTTTGAGCCAATATATCAAGAATAAAAAATAAAGGCGTTGCCCATAATCTGTTCCTCTAGCTGCCTGCTATTGAAGGCTTCCAATCTTCCTGGGTTCAGGAACGATCATATTTAAATATTTTTAATGGTCCTGACCAACCACTCGAAGTGTGTGGCAAATATGGTGGCAGACAAAACCAGTGCTGAAAGATACCATTATACAAGGTACTTGTAAATCTTAATAACAATGAACAGCAAAGGAAAATCCAAAAATGGAACAAACTAGGGAAACATCCACATTAATGCACACTTCCCCTGCCCCTGTAGTGATTTGGATAGTATCGTGAGTGGTCAGCTTTAGTTTTTCACCCTGTGTTGTATAGACAGGATCTGGGAATCTGTGTAATGTGCATGTGTCAACTTTGCGAAGTGATTTGCTATATGTAGAGCCCATGCATCATGGATCATCTATGACTAGGTTGCTTTAATGAGTGGCATGCTGCGTTCTTTAATCACCCACTCTCATGCTCTGCTACTACTACTCTTTCATCTCTCCTACTCTCATGCCCAAGTGTACACGTTGCAATTCTTTGCTTTCATCTTCTGTGCCCCTCTGCTGCTGTTTACACTCGTTCAGCACTTTCTGCTGCTGATAATTTTTTGCACTTTTCTGCTCTCATCTTTTACCTCTCTGTCCTTGTTTGCTGTTCACACTTGTTCTGCTTTTTCTGCTGAATCGGCCAAAAGTCACTCCGTGGGTACCCTACTTTATTCTGCTCTTAGCTTTCATACTTATCCTGCTCTTTCCTCTGTCACATTTCACTCTCTGTCCTCTGCTGCTGATCACACTTATTCCCCTCTTTCCACTCATCTTTCGCCTCTCTGTCCTTTTACTATTGGTCACGCTTATTCTGCTGTCATCTTTCACCTTTCTGTCCTCCACTGCTGATCACACTTATTCTGCTCTCATCTTTCCACTCCTGCTACTGATCACACTTATTCATGTCTCTGTCCTCCACTGCTGATCACACTTATTCTGCTCTCATCTTTCCACTCCTGCTACTGATCACACTTATTCATGTCTCTGTCCTCCACTGCTGATCACAGTTATTCTGCTCTCATCTTTCCACTCCTGCTACAGATCACACTTATTCATGTCTCTGTCCTCCACTGCTGATCACACTTATTCTGCTCTCATCTTTCCACTCCTGCTACTGATCACACTTATTCATGTCTCTGTCATGTGCTGCTGATTACACTATTTCTGCTCTCATCTTTCACCTCTCTGTGCTGCTGATTACACTATTTCTGCTCTCATCTTTCACCTCTCTGTGCTGCTGATTTACACTATTTCTGCTCTCATCTTTCACCTCTCTGTCCTGTGCTGCTGATTACACTATTTCTGCTCTCATCTTTCACCTCTCTGTCCTGTGCTGCTGATCACACTTTCCCCACATTTTTTCCTCTCATCTTTCAACTTTGCTCCTCTACTCACTCTTCTACTATCACACATGATCCACTCTGCCTGTTCTAATCTTTTATCCCTCTGTCTCATGCTTTGAATCTATGCACCATTAAATCTTGCAGCATAGTTCAGCACCTTTTTTAGTTGCAGCATTATTATTTGATTCTAACACTTGCTTCTACCTAGCTGACCAGCTTTGTAGGGCTTTTCTTTTATAGTTAAAAGGCACCTTCCCTCCCTTTTGCTTACACATGCATTCTCAGACAGACCTAAAGGGTGTTGCTGTATAAAAATAATTTGACTGCATTAATGACATTAAAGGAGAACTATGGGGTTAAGGCTTTTCCCCATAGTTCTCCTTAGGGTAACGGGAGGACACAAACTAGCGTCTTCCCGTCACCCTAGGCTCAGTATACCGCGAGCTGTAGCTCACGGTATACTGAGACGCCGCAGCTGAAACGGATCCGGACAATTATGTCTGGATCCGCCCAGCTGTGTGACTGACAGCTGGCTCTGCCTATCTAGAGGCAGAGCCAGCTGTACCCGCCCCCTCCCTGTCCATTCCGCCAGTCAGCGCTGGCGGATCGGAGGGGGGAATCCAGTCCCTCACCCGCCAGAGAGCCGTGACAGAATCGAGAGGTGAGCGAACGCTGGTATGTGTTCGCTCACCTCCCGATCTACTGAGCCGACCTGTGACAGTCTCATTGTCAGAGGTCGGCTAGAACTATGAGGTGAGTGAAAAGCACTCGCCTCATAGTTCTCCTTGAAATCATCGGGCTACTCTGGGAGCATCTTTTATGATGGTTCATGTTCCTGGCATGGTTGAAAAAGCCAGACTAAAACTACTATTGTTACAATTACTACTCTTGCTCCTTCTACCTTTTTAAAAAGCAGTAAACCTAGGTTATATCATTTTCATATTCTGATTTTAGTTTAAATACTTTTAAATAACAACATTTTATGGGTAAGTATGTAGAAACCTGAAGTGATCAGCAAACCAAACTATTTGAAAGTGAGCTACTATGATACTGTATTTGCTTGCATTTCACTAAGGAAACTAAGAATACAACTGTGATAGTCTCATTATGTGCATTCCTTTGTGGTTATCCTCTCCATCAGTGGTGAATGGAGATCCTCAGGCTTTTTGTTGGCTACTGTTGAAGTCAAAGAAAGAGTGTGGGTGGGAAGACCAGTGATAATGCCTGGGTAAGTTGAGAAATCTTCCGGTTTTTATTGTGACTATCACCAGACATTACAGCTGGTAAACTAGACTAGCTTTTCTCAACCAGGGTGCCTTCTGTTTTATTCGGGGGTGCTCTAAATTTTCACACAGCACCATGCCTTTCCATCGTGCAGGCAGGCTTCTGAAGTGAAGGGGGAACTCTAATGTGAAAGGGGGGGTCTCTGTTATGAAAGGGGGGCTTCTAGTATAAAGAGGGCTCCTGATGTGCATGGGGTTCCCCCTAAAATCCATACCAGACCCCTACCTAGGATAAGATTCTCACATAGATTTTTGAGAGGCCACACCTTTTTTTTACATTTTAGACTAGGGTGGCTGAAGATTTTTGCATATTTTTAAACAGTGCCAGGGCTGAAAAAAGGTTGCGAAACACTGTACTAGACATTAAATTGTGGTGATGTTTTCTATGCACAGCTGAATGATCTTTTACCTTTTGTGCGTAAATATTAGGGATGCACCGATACCGATACAAGCATCGGTATCGGCCGCGATACCGAGTATTTGCATGAGTACTCTGGAGTGTTCTGGTCTGAACATGTGCTCTGCCTCATCCATTAAAGAGACATCACTCTGGTATGTATATTTATGCAATGAGTGGACACCACACCTCAGTGTTTTTTAGTAGGCACGATTGACCTAGACAATCAGGTTTTTTTTCAAAGGTCAGTTTCAGTGCATTATTCAGTGGAACATACAGTTTTTACAAAGGGATGCACTGAACTTTCGGTCGCCGAAACATAGCGGCCGAAAATGGCACTTTTGGCAAAATGCAGAAGATGCTACCTTTCGGCCCCAAATTGCGGTGCATCCTTAGTTTCTCTCCTCCCTGTTGTGTGCTGCTCTGTGTCCCTTTTGACACAGCGCAGCATCCAGCGTGGAGGAGAGAAACTGTCAGGAGTTGGGTGGTGAGGAGAACGCTGAGAGCGTGTCACAGGAGGCTGAGCTCTCCTCCCACACCGCCCCGCTCAGGCTCCTGCACAGATCAGGAGAGCCGTGTGTTGGAGGAGACAGCTGTCACTGGAGACAGAGCCAGCTGTGAGGGGAGGAGTCAGCTGCCAAATGAGACCGAGCTCTCCTCCCCGCAACACTCGCTCAGCCTCCTGTGACAGCGATTCATTATGGAGAACGGGTACAAACAGTCAACGATCAGTGATCGATGAATGTTTGTACATAACTGGACATAGTATGAGTTACTATGTGCCAGTTATGAATGAATGTCAAGTGATCAACATCACTTCCTGTTCATTCATTATTGTAGACATCGTAACTCATACTATATCTACACTGTATGAATGAACAGAAACTCAGTATAGATGATTCCTGTTCATTTATAACGGGGGATGCAGAAAAAGAGAGAGGACTTTAAAAGGGAAATATCAGGGGTCTGTTTAAAGTTAAAAAAAAAAAAATATATATATATATACAGGGCTTGAAAAATTTGGCGGTTTCAGTGCACCTCTAGTCTTTAACTAACGGTCCATCAGAATCTGTTGTGCAGTCCCCCGACAGAGTGCCCAAGCGCTGATCCCAGCTCATCGCAGTGTGCTTTTTTTGTTAGAACTTTATTGAAACGTCCTAAGTGACATTTCCTTAATTTCTAAGAGCACAGCGGGTTGCGAGGCGGTAGTACTGTGTTGCATGCCACTGCATTGGGGAAAAAAGTAAGTCATGCTGTACTTTTTTTTTCAGTGCACACCACCATGTTTCTACCGCAGCATGGTGGTGGGAATGGGCACCATCTGTAACAAGGCAAATTGCTTTGTCTTGCTTTGGGGCTACGCTCGAAACAGCAGCCAGTGCAGCCATTAGTGCAACCAATGTCTAATGTTGCACTAATGATAAATGTTTATTTTTTTCCCCAAATTTGGAGTCGTATGCGGGGATGTTAAAGCATTGCTAGTATGCAGTTGAAGGGGCATGAATGTCCGGTTAGTTTTCCTATCAAGTGCCCTAGTAGCCCTAAATCCTACAGCCCTCTGAAATGCAAATTGCAGCTAGATCCCCTTTTTAAAAGCCTAGCCTAGCCCCCTTCCCCTCTCTGTTGTCCAGTGAAGACACCATCAGAATGAAATGTCTGTAAAGAGGTGCCGGAAGTGAGAAAGAATGCAAACAAGAGTGCCAGATAGGAATACCTGGCAGCTTCAAGTGCCTGCAGTCACATAGCAATGCCACTTCGCCATCTTTTGTGTGACTTCAGGTGCATTTTAACCCATAGATAGCAGCTCATGTTACCCTTTTCTTTTAAAGATTTTGGCAGTAACCATTTCCTAATGTAAAGCTTATCATTTATGAGATCAGCAGCATTTGAAGCAGTGCTTCTTTATTTGATTTTCATACGTATTACAATTTAATACACAGTTAAAAGCAAATTGTTCTCTGTGCTCTCTTCAAAGTAAACCATTTCACTTTAGTGAGCAATTTCATGTTAATCTAATCTGATAAACCATGTTTTGTTAATTGTGATAATTGATATGTTAACCAGATGGCCCTGACATTCCTAAATCAGGGCAGACATTTATGCCAGCACAGCCTGCAGTTATTCTAGCTTTCTATACATCATAACAACAACAACATATTTATTATTATTTGTTCAGTGCTTTTTATGTGTCAAGGGAAATTTGTCTTACAGTTTATATACAGGCTTATTACAACTGGATACACATATTAGTCAATTCTGGTGACTCTGCGCCCTCTAGAATGTCGCTATCAAATTTAGTGTATATCTGGACTGTAATCAGTCTAGATCATCGGTTCTCAACCTTTCTAGTGCCGCAACCCTTTGATAATGCCCAAGTTGTGGCGACCCCTAACAGTAAAATTATTTTCGTTGCTCCTTAATCGTTGTAATTTTTCTACCGTTAAATAGCTATTAGATAGCGGCTCTCGGCCGCCCAGGAGAGAAACCCTTTCTCCTGGAAAGGTTTACTCTGCTCGATTGAGCAGAGTAAACCTTTCCCTGCTCTGGTGTTTTTTTTCCCCTGACATCGGAGCTGCCGGCCGCCTTCAGCATAGAACAGTATAGGAATGCATAGCTAGATTCCTATTGACTATTTCAATTTGCAATATCCAACAGTAAGCTGGCTATTGCACCGGCCCTCTGCTGCTGTCAATCACTAGAAGGGGATGGGATGGAGAACTTCAGGTACCTTTCTGCTAATTGACAGCAGCGGTGGGTGGGTGCAATAGCTGGTTTGCTATTGCAAACTGAAATAGCCAATAGGAATCTAGCTATGCATTCCTATGCTGGTTTTTTTTTCTGACGGTGGCACTCATGTCAGAAAAAAAAACAGAGCAGGGAAAGGTTTACTCTGCAAATCGTCATTCGACCCCCGACGGGGTCGCGATCCACAGGTTGAGAACCGCTGGTCTAGATGCTGTTTATTCTGAGTTCTGCATTCTACAGGTTTCCCTGAGTTTGCTGGATTGCTCCTCCTGTTGCTGGCCTCAGGCCTTGGGGACTCAGCATACAGTGAGGGAGGATCCATCCTCAGACTGTGACTGTGCACCTGACTCTAGCCAATCCCTGAGCAGGATGACTCAGAGGTATGGGTGGAGCAAGGTGATAAAAGGTTTGGGGACACTTTCCAGAACTCTCTCCGCCCTAGGGGCCCTCCAAGGGAGGAGGCCTGTGTGATGCAGATGCCTGGCCTGGGCCTCAGCATGTGACAGGTGCTGGGGGGCCTAGGATACTACAGATGCTTTGCTTGGGTCTGGTCCCAAAATGCGGTCTGGTCCGGTGCGGTGCGATCAAAATGCGGCAATCACTATTTTGTTTGCACCAGACCGCAGGCACAATATGCCTTCCGATCCCGTGTGGCCGATCGCATTGCGGCCAGAGGGTGTGGCTACGGTGCCATTCACTTCAATGGCCCGCCACAACCCCTCCCGCCCCACAAAAAAGTGAGCCGGCTGCAATGCGATGCAGAGCGCTCTGGCCAGAATCAAGCCTAAAACTTTGAATGTGTCAACTCTGCCTTGTTTAAAGTATGCCCAGCCTGCTGCCTTCTTCCCTTATATCTTGTGGACCCAACCCTGTGCATTTAATCTGACTGCAGGCATAAATCCATCCCCTCTAATCCTATTTTAGCAATTAGTGTAGGCACTTTCTCCTGCTTGACTTCTAGCCTCAGCTGGTGTGCAGTGGATGGTGGTGATTTATAAAACATTTATAGGTAATTTTTCAGATATTATAAAAGATGGGGGTTGTGTCAGGTAAATGGATACCAACATGTGAAATCTTAAAATTGTGCCTACCTGTAAAATGGTAGAAAAAGAACTATGGTACACAAAATTGTCTGTAGGTGATGCTCCAAACGCCTTTACAACTCATCAGTTAGAGTTTACAGTGAGTATTGGCCATAGAATAGTTGCTTTCACTTCAATGTTCGCCGTAATATCTCAACAGATTGTGCTTCACCAGCTTCTTTTCCAGCTACAGTAGCCTGACGAACTGGAAGTCTTGAAATCCTCATCCGTAACCAAAGGAGAGATCAGGCAGCAAATCTGTGCTGATCTCCCTCTGGTCCACCCACAGACACCTGTTGTGCTCATCCTGGGCCTGGATGAGAGACAGCATAGCCTGGGATAGCTGGCAGTAGAAGGTGGGGAAGGGGTTGTGAGTGGCACCCTTTTTCAGCACCATATAAGTGTAGAGCCACCCAATCACTTGTATGTGAAAGCTGGGTGCTGGCTACCCCCACACTGCAAGAGTTAAGTGCTTGTTTTGTTCGAAGTGCAAAAATAAAAAAGTTATACTTACCCAATCCTCGGATCCACCCCTCCAGCTTGCTCTTAGACCGGTCCTTCAAGCATCTCTCCACCTCTGCTGCAACAGTCTAAGGTCCCTAAATCATCACGTTCTATACACAGTGTACAGGAGGTAAGGATGCGGATGGACATTCCATCACTGCAGCGTAAGGGAAGAGAGGCTGGAAGGAGTGCTGCAGGAGGCAGCCAGCTCTGAGGTTCAGATGAGTATAACTTTTTTTTTTTCTTTTTATTTTGTACCTAGACCAAAATGAGCAGTTAACCCTTGCAAAGCCCGTCCCGTTGGAAGGGTTAGGAAAAAATTTCCCTGGGGTTCTTCTTTAACACACCTACTTTTTGATTATGCCAGAGAGTTGCGGCTCACACTAGTGTCATTTCCAACGCCTCCTCCATGTATTCTGGTTCACAGAAAACCATCCATATTAATATATACAGTATATATGTGTGTATGTGACAGGGTTGCTGTTTTCTTTCATGCCAGGCTCATTTATTTATTACTGCTGTACCCCTGGCCATCAAACATGAAGTAATACACTTGACTGCTAAAATTTGCTTGGTTGTATTTCTGTAAATGTATGGCAGGCATGCATAATAAGCAGGTTGTATTTGCATGTGAAAAGGACTGATTTGCATAGTGTTTAGTTTGCCAGGAGCTGCTCAGCAGTCTGTGGTATTAATTGTACTCCCCACCACCACACATGTGAAATACAATCTCCCGGTTTTCTCCAAGGTTCTGGTGTCTAGGCTGAAAGAGTTTTGTCTAGAATAGTCTGGCAGGCAAAGATCTAGCCCAAGAATGTTAAGCTGGCCATACACTTTTTTTTTTATTCAGACCAAAAAATCTAACAGAATCCATCTATGCTAAACAGCGTGGATGGACGTATCTTCCACTGTGGCTATTGTATATTGATAGCCGATGCCTGCCTCTGTCTGAATACATGAACAATTACTGGAGCTAATTGGCTTGAATTTCGGCTGGTTCCTCAAAAAACAGCCAAAATTTGCATAGTGTATGGGCACCCTTAGTAACGGCTCGTTCACTGAACAAATAAGCTTCTTTCAGCAAAGTCTTACTGTTTTAACTTGTGAAAAGTCTACTGGAGCTACACCTGCGGGCTAGATAGAAGCCTAGTAATATTTCGTGTATGTGTATGTGTATGTGTATATATATATATATACTGGACAAATTATAGGACCCAGGTAGCCAATGCTTCTTTAAAAATTACAGCTAGTGCCCAACTTTTGAGGTTTCTTCTAGTTCTTGTCAACCTGATAGAGAAAATTGCTATTGCAATTTTAAATAGCCAATAGCAGTGTGGCTATTTCCCCCCCATTGTTTACATGCAGCTGCTGCCTACAGAATCTAGCCGCCAACAAGGTGTAAACAGAGAATTTAGTAGCTAACCAAATTTTTTACTGTGCACATGACTATCAAGCAACCGGCAAATTTTTTTTTTGAAAAGTTTTTTGTGTGTGTGTGCGCTGGTTGCTTGAATGACGGATAATGGGGAGTTTACTGTATAGACCAAACTAATCCCAGCACCATCCTCACCATCATACATTTTACATTTAATAATAGTATGAAGACTTAAGATGATCTGAGTTTCTTCGTCAGCCAGTCTTGTGACAAAACCATTGACTGGTGCTCTTATCTGGAGAGACTTAAAGGGCTAACATTCAGACAGAGACAGCCACTTGGTGGCTTTGCTTAGTGTAATATTCCTTTTTAGCTGAGATCATGTGACTGGCCACAATGAGATCCCAGAGAACATTTTTTTGTGGTCGTTACAGCTGGTGATGATATTGTAACATGCATGACCTCCAACTATCCCTCTGTAAAAAAATTATTTAACTACTACTGAAAGTGTGACATTACACAGCTTCTAAATTATTGAGATTTGATTTTAAATGCAGAAAAAATGGGTTTAACCAATCTTTTTTGGAATATTTTTTTTCAGTCAGCTTGACTGGGGGTGAGCAGGGCAGAGGTTGCCCACATATTTTGTGTTAATCGGTATCCCTCTTTCCAATCCCAGAAACATATGCATCATACATGATAAAAAGAAGGCTCTTTGCCACCCCAATCCACATATGGGTGGGAACCCCAGTGCACATATCTTCCACAGGAATACAACTGAATGCATGAAACAGATGTAAAGTTTAATGCATAGTTTGTATGAATTACCATCAGGTGTAGCATAGTATTTCCAGGTGAAGCAGAAAATCTAAAGCCACCATGTTGGCAGTCTTATCACCGTCAAGAATACTTTGGTGTTATAAGGCGGAATAGGAAACATAGTCGTTTTTCATGGCACGTACGCTCTGCTTATTAACTTTTGAGATAAAGGCATCGTAGCTATGACCAGAGGGAAGACAACTGTTTTGTTCTACAATGTTTGAAGCATATAGATTATATGATTTGTTCAACATGCTTATCCTATGTTGTGATCTTTTTGGATCTTGGGGAATATAGAGGAAAGAACGCTTCTAAAACAGTAAGCATTTAAAAACGATTGTACAGGCCAAACAGAAATGTGTCTTTTCTCTGTAAAGTTTTCTTATATTGTTGCTGATGAGATTTTCTTAGCTACCAAAACCTGAGATGTCTTTTCATTGTAAAGCTCATTTTGCTTAGTTGGCAGCCTAAACTCACTGAATTTGCTGGACAAAAACCCAGTTAATCCACGGATCATCAATAGCACAGAAACAACGTGACTTAGCCAATGTGTTGCTGTAGAAACAAAGCCTACAGGCTACCTTAAAGTAATGCTAAAGTCAAAATGACTTCAAGCGATTTCAAATGACGATTAAATCACTTGTAAAAGGATTATGTGTCTTGAGGGTTAAGACCTCGTTCACACCAGACACCATTGCGTTCTGGCGGAACGAACTGCATCACATTGCGGCCGGCTCACTATGTTGTGGGGTGGTGTGGCAGTCCATTGAAGTGAATGGCACTATAGCCACGCCCTCTGGCCGCAATGCAATCAGCCGCTCGGGAACGCAAGGCACATCAGTGCCTGCGGTCCAGTCCGAGCAAATGCTGCAAGCACTATTTTGTTCGGACCGGACAGCTAGCATTGATCTGCCTTGCGTTCCCGTGCTGCCAATTGCATTGCGGCCTGCAGGGCATGGCTACTGTGCCATTCACTTCAATAGACCATCACGCCCAATAGACCATCTTGTATTGGACTGGAGGACTTCAATAGACCATCTTGTATTGGACTGGAGGATCAGGGAAGCCAAGCTGATAGAGTTGGAACTAGTTGTTGGAAACATGATGTCTTTAAGTGCTTGGGAAAAATGTTACAGAACTACTTTACTGGGTATGGTATATTCGTTGAAAAAAAGTTTCAGCATTCAGTGCTTATCAATGTTCTGCATGGGACTGTACAACATTATAACTGGAGCTTGGTCACTATTATGTGTGATATTATTTAGTATGGATGCAGGTGACAGGAAATATTCAAGGCTTTGTGAGTTTTTCTTAATATAGGGGACATTGCACACAGTGATACGTTATGTTATCCAGGCTCTGGTTCATGCTCAGTAGAGCGGCAATATTACTGTAATTTACTACTATGTTTTACTTGTACTCAGTACAAGTCAGTTGGTCAGCTCAGACCTTAAAGGAGAACTATGGGGTCAGTGTTTTTCCCCATAGTTCTCCTTGGGGTAACGGGAGGACACAAACTAGCGTCCTCCCGTTACCCTAAGCTCAGTATACCGCAAGCTACAGCTCGCGGTATACTGAGACGCCGCACCTGGAGTGGATCCCGACTTAGATGACGGGATCCGCCCAGCTGCGTGAGTGACAGCTGGCTCTGCCTATCTAGAGGCAGA
Source organism: Nanorana parkeri (assembly GCF_000935625.1). NCBI lineage: Eukaryota > Metazoa > Chordata > Amphibia > Anura > Dicroglossidae > Nanorana > Nanorana parkeri. Next base: position 2,186,524 of record NW_017306386.1, on the reverse strand, counting down.
GCCAGCTGTACCCGCCCTCTCCCCCGTCCGTTCCGCCAGTCAGCGCTGGCAGATCGGAGCGGGGAGAGGGGAATACAGCCCCTCCCCCTGTCACGGCAGAGAGCCGTGACAGGATCGAGAGGTAAGGGAACCCGGTATGTTTTCCCTCACCTCCCGATCTACTGAGCCGACCTGTGACAGTCTCATTGTCACAGGTCGGCTTAGAACTATGAGGTGAGTGGAAATCCTTTTAAAGCAGCCCTTAACCTTCAAAACGGTTGTCAGAGGTTGGGTACCAAACATGTTCTAGCTTGGTTTCCAAAGGTTAGGTTCTAAACCTTGTTCTAGCTTGCTTATGTAGTAAACTTCAGGAGAAACTGGCTCTTAATCAGTTTTTCTACCACCCTTGTTTTTCATCTGTGTTCACTTTCATGCACACAGTACAACTGTACATCTATGAGTACAACTGCCATTTGGCCTATCCAAAGTTTTAAAGTGTCCAGCCAGTTACAATGCCTGGCCATGGTCAGTGGGGGTACGTAATCTAAGCAACTAAGTGCAGAGGTGCCTGGGGCAATGTGTTGACTAGGGTGGTGGTGTTGTGTTCACCATTCACCTTTGTGACCCTTTTAACCTTTCCTAGTCTATCCAAAACAAATTAATGTAAAATTTAATTTGAGCCCCTTGGCCTATGAACTAAATTCTTCACAAATCATAAAATGCACCTGTGGCCAGGCTATGGGCATTCAAGTATTTACATATTCTTAAAGCTGACCCTAAACCAACATCTCAGAGAACAGGCATAGCTGTAAAAGATTAGCATGCTTACTTACCTTTTAATACCACCTGCGCTGCTGAAAATTTGTCCTCTGAGGTCAAGAATGAAACTGACATTTACAGGAGTGCCTATCTCTGTGGTCTCCAGCAGCTTTCACTGGTTCCTCCTGCTGCCCTCCATGTCACTGCAGGAGATGATAATGATATGTAGGTCAACTGGAGGAACCAGTGAGAACTATGGGGACCATGGAGATTGAAACCCCTAGAACGGTCACTTTCCCAGTAGACCTCTGGGGACAATTTTAGAACCGGGGCAGTATTGAGCTGCACAGGCATTGGGAAAGGAAAGTATAGTCGGTCGTCTTTTATAGGCATGCCTTTTCTCAGATATTTAGGCATAGCAACGTGGCCCCTTTTACAAGCACTTTAAAACAAGCCCTCATTGGCCACTGCAACTGCAGACACTGTGGCGTATTTAGGAACCCTACTCAGCATCTTCTGATCTACATCTTTTTAGCAGTAAGGTTCACTATTTCCATCTACCGGAAGACCCTTAGATCTGCTTTTCTTTTAAAAGCTGCGTTTTATCTAAATTATAACAGATGTCTGCACTTTCCTGTGTAGAAATATATGCCCCGCCCCAAGGCCGAGGATGGACTGACTGCTTATGCTTGTTGTTTTGATGTGTGTGAATTAAGGGGTATGACTTGGTCTATAAGCTTGACCTCGTCATCCTGTTGATGTTGGCATAAAAGATTGCCCTCTACAAAGCAGGTGCTGGTTGTCTGAATACAATATCTGGCGAGGAGGATTTCTCCAATTATACTGTTTAGCGTAGACGGGGGAATTGACTTGTGATGATGTACAGACATGGCCAAATTTGTTGGTGCACGTCCAGAAAAAATTAGAACCCACAATTTTATTATATTCATTTAATAACTTGAAACTGACCAAAGTAAATGGTATCCATCATTGTTACATATTTAATTAAAAAAAAATTGTGTTTTGATTAAATAGAATATTTTAAATAATAAAAAAAATGACAGGTACTTCTACCTGATATTTTATTGCACAACCTTCATAGGCCATCACCGCATTGTATGCCATGCGTTTACTTTAGCTAACCCACAGTGCCTCTAGTGCATAATGTTTATTTGTAAGAACTTTTGCTGTACAATAACATTATGTTTCAATTATCATTAACGTTACAATAAAATTAGCAAACATTTTATTTTATGCCATTATGCTTTGCTGCTTCTCCTTTCACTGTCCAGTCACAGGCTAGGGCAGGTCTAGGATGATCTTCTCAGAGGAAGTGGAATGAATGATGATGGTCATTAGACTGAGCATAGCTAAGGGCAGAACAAAAGTACTGTAGGGGAACTCTCTGGAATGAATGGGAGTAGTGCAGCAAAAGCTGGTTTTGATATTTTAGCTTTTAATGGGCTATTCATTTTTATTTTTTTGTCTGGTTTTTTCATTTTGGAACTGTTTCCAAATTGCGTCAAGAATCATCCGCTTTTATGACCATATTTAGATGTTAATAGTTGCTATATCTGACATTCTGAGACTGTCATGCATGATCCGCCACTTTGCTCTTGGTCATGCAACCTGACCTAGCCTGGCTGCCTTCTACGGCTTTTTCATGACTATGAAGTTAAACACTGCTGAAAGAAAGCAGCATCTTTCACCAGGCCTCATGACTATTTCATTATGTGGAGCTACCCGGAAATGAAAACATATCACTGAGTTATTTGGGCCATCTAGCCATCAGAATGCATATTAGACTGACTCACCAAGCAGGGCTTTTACAATGCGGTTTATTGGAACCTGTAAAAAGTTCATTTTTTTTCCCCCTCATCTTAAGTGTAAATTTGCATTTTGCAAAACAGTATATAATAAACAATATGAATGAAATCTAGCAAGAATGAATAAAATATCCTTGTGCTTATAGTGAAAATATTTATTCAGTCAGTAGGTAGGAGTGTTTTAATTGAAATATTTATCTGAATGTTACTAGAATCATTTCTGATGTGATATCACATTTTTATCTGCTTCCTATGCTGTATTTTGTTTAGGACATTAGGAGGTTTGTCGATTCTAGCTCTAGTACCTCCCCATGTTTAAGGCAGTTATTCTATTTTTTAACTCTCTTTCAGACTTTTGGAACAAGAAGCAGACATTCAAAGTATAAAGACATAAAAAACAGATTTCAAATAAAGGGCACAAATCGCACACAATAACATATGCATACATAATTAGGAGGGATGTCTTGAAGGTATCCAGAAGAAAAATGCTGCACACATGTACAGCACCGCCCACCAAACACATGGAGGTGTGGCCATTAAAGTGGCTGTCACTTATGGTGTATGGCTTGTAGTGTGTGAATAAAATGAGGCTAAGCATTTGTGTCATTGGCAGACACTTGTGAGCTATATCTGTCAGTGCACTGGAGTTTATGAAGGGCCGTGCAGAACTGATTTTACTGGACATGTCTGTACAAGTTCACCTGCCTGTTCTTCCTTCCCTTTTGTCCTGTGCACCCTCCTGTCAAACCAGTTTATGCACTATGGTAAAGAGCAGAGTGTAGTAACACACGGTAACCATCCAAAACTAAAATCTGATTGCCTTAGCTTACTGCACGTTGTAAGTCACCATCACTCATGGTACACAATTTTATTGCATAAAAAATGATAACCTCCCCAGCATTGGTGTTCAGTGTTTTGCCTACCTAAGCACATGCTCCCTTGTTGAGCTCTCTCTGCCCGTCGAACCGGGATTGTAGTTCAACTGTTGGGCAGAGATCACTGTGCTTGACAGTTGCAGATTCTTTCAGTGCTGGATGCTGTAACGCAGAGAGAATTCTGACACCCGGCACACTGCTGCCACTCTGAATATAGCCGATGGCCACACCAGGACGCCCTATAAGTTGTGATACCCAATACAGTGGCATCCCAGGCATGGCTGCTGTTAAAAAGAATGGGGCCCCATACAGTCTACAGGACAATCCACTAGTTACATTCAAAGAGAACAGTAAAGCATAATCACTCTGTGATTACATAGCCTTGCTTATTAAAAGCCATGTCACATGTTGTATGACCTGGCTTTGTTTATAAAATGTCATACAGAAAGAAGGAACATTTTGGGGTTTTTAAAAGCCCATTTTGCCCAACAGTGCTGCATAGAAAATGTATACTAAATTGGGCCAAAATTTTAGTAAAGGCCAAACTGGTTGAAATTTGATTTCACAAACATGCTCGCTCATTTGTCTTTGGCAATTATACTTCCAAACAAAAATCTTAAAACCTTAACGCAATCTAATCCAAACAAATGACGTTCAGGTCTGTATCCTAATAAGACGAACCAAAAAAACTTGTTCAATGCTCTAAATATGTATTTTTTCTGTGCCAACAAAGCACTATAACTTCCTCAGATGTCAAAGGCATTACATTATATAATTTTATTGGTAATTAAGGAATTTCTGGTCTTTTCTTTCAAAGAAAATACGTTTTTCGACAGGCTGCAGAAGAAAAACTAGAATGCATAAAAAACATTAAGGCTGGGTTCACACCTGGGCATTTTTCAGCGCTGATCGAACCGCTGAAAATGGCTCGGCAAGTGAAATCCCATAAATTCCTATGGGCATGGTTCCCACCTGGGCGTATTTCAGCCCGCGGAAACGCGCTGAAAAACGCCCTACGCCCAAACAAGTACAGGAGCTTCTTTGGGGGCGTATTTCAGCACGTATCCATTGTTATTCCCGAGTGTGGCTCGGGGTTAACAAAGGGGTAACCCCATAATATACTCTGGAATACAGCGGAGGTCTTACCTTGTCCGCGATCCCCGCTGTGTCCTCCAGCCGCTTCCGGGTTCCGTCCCTTGCGAGCGTTCGCATCGCAGGGGGGCGGAACCGGTGGGAAGTTTGAAAGTTAAAAAAAAACAAAAAGAACCCAAAAAAAAGATAGAGAAAAAAATCATACCGCCAGGGAGGTATAAAAACGTGCTATAAAATGAGCAGAAAAAACGCGCCTATAGTACGCCCAGGTGTGAACCTAGCCTAATAGTATGTGTGTGTCTGGTTAAGATGCCTGATTTTGATACTTTGGTCTTCTAATAAAGCATTGAGAGGGGGGGGAAAAGGTAGACATTGAAATTCTTCCTCCATTGTTGGATACTCATGGTCAGCTGAGACAATCATCCAATCCTCTGTGTTCCAGTATCGCATACATTTTTAACCCACCTACCTTTTAACAGCACAGAGGGGGGAAAAATACATTTCTCTCATTATGTTTAAAGGGAATGCGTAGTGGGTTTGTCCATATTTCTTTCTTGTCAGATTCATTTCCACAGTGCTGGTGGCTGGCTCACAGCGCCATGGAAAGGCATGGCACTGTGTAGCAATTTCAAGGCATTCCTGACGAACCCAAAAAGCACCCCAGCGTGCCACAGCAATCTGGTTAAGAAAGGCTGGTCTAGAGGTTTACCTAAACAAAAAAGGCCGGCTAACCACTTTCATCTGCCAGTGTTGCAAAATAGTTTTTGCATATTGCTGAAAAAATTGGCTTAGCTGAGCTGCTGCATACATGGTTTAATTACTGAAAATATAGATTAAGAGCTTACTGAGAAGTGTGGGAAAGTGGCAAACATCACAATTATTCCCGACTTCATTTACAGAGATAATTGTGTGCACAGTGGAAGGAAGGAGAGCGAAGAGGCAAGGCATGCAGCACTGATGCTGTTTTATCATGGGCTGAGCTTTTTTTGTTTCCTCAAGGTTCCACTGATCTAATAATACATGTGATCTACAGTCTACAAGCTGCCAAGATTTAAAAAAAAAAAAAAAGGAAAAAAAGAAATATGTTTTCTAACAGTCAAACATTGCAAGGCTGCCAGGGAGGAAGATATGCTGAAAGACTTAACAGGCATACACTGAATATACGTCAATGTTTTGTTGACAGGTATATATGAAGAGTAGTCTCGGGGATATTCAGATCGGTATAAAGTTTCTGTTGCAGTTCATTTGGAAAGCAGTGTTGCTGTACTGTACACATTATATGACAGTTGAGTATTAGCAAACATTACACACATTTTTTCATGTCAGATCATTTTCTATTGATGTGCATAAACTGTGCCATGGCTCTTTAGACACGTGGACAAATTTGTTGGTACCCGAACAGGAAAAAAAGAATCAAAAACCATTTGTCTGAAATGGCGGTCTAAAGCAAATGACACCAAACATTGTTTCATCCATATTGAATACAAAATTAGACTTTGGTTTTTCATTTAATACATTATTTTAAAAAATAAAACAAATAAAAATTGCATGGACAAAAATGACAGGACCCTTAACTTAACATGTTACAAAGAGAACATTCAGAGGAAAGTCCAGTTATAGACGTAGGAGATGACCTACAGATACATATTACCTTTTTTCCTTGATTTTTTTTTTTTTTAAATTGGCTATAGATTTGTAGAAGAAGAAATTCTGTATTTTCACGTTTGCAGCCAAATTGGGATAACTAGTTTATATTTGTTACATGTTCCTATTCACATAGTATAACTTAAAAAAATAACAATTTCTGCTTACATTTTTACTTTTGTGAATCCTACAAAACTCTATTTTCTTCTGCTATACAAGGCGGCTGGGGAGTTAAGCATTACCATAATTAGCCTCGTCTGTACTGTGCTGGCAGATTTTCAATATCAGTTGTAAACTAGATTTGAACACTGTCTATCCTAAAGAAAATTTTTTGTTAAAACTGTCCTCCGGATATTAATCTGTATTTTTTTTTTCTTTCTTTCTCAGGTGCAAGTTTTTCAGTCTTACAGAAACTCCGGAGGACTATACTATCATAGTTGATGAAGAAGGCTTTTTAGGTAAGATTCAAAAATCCATTTCTTTTTGCGCTGTATTTTCTTGATGACCCTTGCTTGAACTGTGTACGTGAATCATTTGAATTCCATGAAAGAAAATCCAAAAGTCTTCTGGCTCTTGAAGGAAAAAGTAAGGTAAAAGCCTTTGATGTTTAGTCATCCTGTATTGTCAGGGGGCTAAATAACCACAGCAGAGGCCAGAGGATTAGGAGACAGTATAAGCACATGCCACGGTCAGCTAGCTGTAGCAAATCGGCAAGCCTGAACTGAGCACATGAGCCATTTTTCACTGGGAAATTATGGGAATTCACAACCCTGCTGTTGAGTTGATAGAAAAGTCGTTTAAATTTCATCCATTATATGACAGAACTTTACTGTAGATACAGCATGTTGAATTTTTATCATTTGCGTAACTGAGAGCTGAGTTGGGCAACCTAAGTACCAATCCTATTGGTCTTTAATCTGTTTTTGTGTGTTTCGGTTTATTACAGGGGAATGTTTTTGTACAGCAATAAAACAAGCAGATTTTCTCCTAAAACCTCACAGCGTCAGATTTCCAAAAATGTTTCTGCACTTTCATAACACAAAACACACCTTCTGAGTATATTACAGCCATCTCCAGCATTGCTCATGGCTCGGGACAGCCATTATTCATTATGAACTAGCCTGGTTAATCTGCAGCTATGTCATAGAAAGTTGAAGAAGAGCATATAAACACTGTGCTGGTTCTGGACAAACCAAGATATGAGAAATTAGATTTGTCTGAAGATTACATATTCCCATCAAACAGTAAATACGCTTTTAAACAGGTCCTCACAGACCTGCGTAGTTGGAGACACCACAGAGTAATTCATACATCAAAGTTTACACCAGAAACCCATTTAAATTCAGCAGTTCAGCTCAATCATATATATAATTCCTTGGCAGGGTCACAGAGATCCTGTAATACACTGTAGGTCATGCACCTACTACAGTGTCTTTTGGTTACCTGATGTTGCCGTGACTTCGCCACACCTCGTTAAAAAAAATCCTAGTATTCACTGAAAAGACTAGGTGCCCTCTGACCACTTTACTTGGTGGTCAACTTTCTGTGTGTGTGTGTGTATATATAGGTATGTATGTTTTTAAGATGAAGTTCTTTGAGGATGAATTGCCCCACAATACCTGCAGCTACAAGGCTTTTTTTAAAGTCTTGTTAAGAATATGTAAAAAAAAAAAAATGTTGCACCTATGCCACTTAAGTCACTTAAATCACCTTTCCTCCCCATGCTCGCTTTGAACTTTAGCAGATCGTCTTGTCTATGTCTACATGCCCAAATGCATTGAGTTGCTGCCATGTGATTGGCAGATTAGATATTTGCATTAACAAGAATAATAGTTGTACGTAATAAAGTGGCCTGTGAATTTAGATGACAATATAAGCAGAGGGTTGGAACCTCAGCCAAGGTTTTATTGCTGTAGGTGTCCCCGTCCGGGAGATTTCCTTACTCCCCATAAGAAATCAAATACTGTAGATCCAAACAAGTTTACGTACATGCCTGGGTGGAGAAATGATCTGCACAATCCTTAAAGGGGTTCTAAACCCTCTGTTTTTTTGCCTATATCTACTGCTAGCAAGCAGTAGATATAGGCAAGAAGTTTAAAAAAAAAAACCATTCAACTAGTTTTAAACTTACCTCGTTATCGCTGGTCGCTACCACGCCGAGAATCCGGAAGTGATCGTACGGCCGCAAAGGATCTTGGGGCGGGCGCATGCGCAGTTCTGATTCTCGGCCGGCAGACGACCAGAGTAAGTCTATGGACGCGTGCAACCGCATGCAGACACCGCTGGATCGGAGGGACAGAGCAGTCAGCGCTGGATCGGAGAGCTGCCGCACAGCTGGAGGGACACATGAAAACATCAGGAAAGAAGAGGAAGATCAGAATAAGAGACATCATTTAAGGTAAGTGCTAACATTTACATGGGGGGGAGGGGAAATGTTTTTTGACTTTAATGTCACTTTAAGTCCAAAGCATCAGAGAAAGAAAAAAAACATGCAGGCTTTTTAAATTAATGAAAAGGGCTTTTATCTTTTTTAGAGAGCCTGTGTGGGTGGTTAATGTTATTCCTTGCTCAGAGGTCTCTTCTGTGGAATGGAGCTATTTATATTTCAAGAGCAAAATCCTTCTTATATGCTATGCATGTTTGCCACCTGGTACTGCAATAAATCATAATTTAAAAATCATATTTTATTTGGCAACTTGTCCATTGTGAGATTCTTCAGTTTTGGTTTATGCTGTAGTCATCATTGGTGATATCAGGGGGGTTTTAAAAGTAATGCCTGTTGAGATATAGAACGTTTAATTATGCATTGATAAAAACAATGAACATACATACAGTTAGCTTAGAAAGCCTTCTACTCAGTTACCTTTCAACATACTCCCCATAACATTCAATGCAATTGCATCACTGTTTTTCACAGGCCTCAAATCCATTTTGGAAACATTTTACAGAGCACTCGTTGCTCCAACGCGTCAGAGCTGTTTTATCTTTCTGCAGGTTCTGAAATCTCATGCCGTGGATGCAATCCTTGGCCCAAACAGGTAGAAGTCAGATGGTGCCAAATCTGGCCTGTAGGTTGGATTAGGTACCACTGACAAGCCTATTTTGGCAGTCACCTGAGTGGTGTGGCATAAGAGATGTGTGGCCGTGCATTATCATGATGCAGTTGTATGGCATGGGTGTTCTTCTGTGGTGTTTTCTTCCTGATGGATTCCTTCAGCTTTCAACGTTTTCCAATGTAGGTTTCACTGTTGACTGTTGTGCCTTTATCCAAAAAGACCATGAAAATGATTCCTTGGTCATCATGAGCTGACAGATTTGTGCTAATCTGGCAGATCTTAATTTTTTTTGGACGAAGAAAGCTTGAAAAGAACCTTTCATTGTCTTGTCAACAATTTCACGTTTTCCCCCTAATATTGCTCCTGTCAATTATTGCATCACCATACACATTTTTCAGGTGTATGTATGGATGTCAACAGCGGAACAACCCTTCATCAGAGACTCAAGTTACTTCACTTTTATTTTTACCTCTCATCCATGC
>NW_017306386.1:2155292-2176787 GCF_000935625.1 Nanorana parkeri | reverse complement strand
TATAATGCTTGAAATAATATGGTAAATGTGGCAGGGGTTTAGGTATCCCACAACTATTGTTAAGTAATACCATTGGCATACTAGTCAATGGTAAGTTAGTTTTGCAACAATTTAGATGTGATACATTTGCATGCAGGCAAGTAAAATTCAAAGACCTCAAATGATAGAATATCAGAAGTCAAAAGAACCCTTAATCTTACCTGAATAAATTAAAACCTTGAGAGGGGAGTGTGGCTTTGCAGCCAGTGTGCATATCCCCTACGAGACTTGTGCCACAGTAGAAGGTGTTGGAACACTTTTCAGTAGCAGCAAGCCATGTCTTGGAACAACAAGGAAGACCAGGCTGCAACAAACCACACTCCCCATGATGGTGCTGGCTCGTAGCCTCAGTGGCCTGTATTGGCTTATCTTTTTAGACAGTGGTTTGCATATGTTCACATTTTCACATTTGCTGTTCGAACAATGTGAAGATATGGGAACATTGTGGAGTTATTAATGGCCTCAATATGTGGGACAACAGCTTTGCTGTCCCTTGAATTACTTTGAACACAAATACAGGGCTAGCTCTAATATTTTTATCATGGGTAGACGTGAGCGCAGATGAAAACAGTAAATCACTGCAGGACATGAAGAATTAGCAGACGGCACTCCAGTTCACTTGTGCAGTATAATTCTCTGCATTCAACTTGATGAAAGAAGGAATCATCTGCTGTGTAGTTATTTGCACTAATCCTTTTCTGGTGAGGGATTACATCATCATTAATCATCTTTCCGCAGAAAACTTTCTGTAAAATCCTTTCAATTGCAGGTAATTGGGATTTGCAGGTTATCACATGCTATTCTGTGCTTCATGTGCCAGTGAAATTCAAGCCATCTAAACTCTTTGGTGAACTGCTTTATGGTTTCTGGTCTTGTGTGTTCATAAAAATACAGTAACATAGATATATTTATGTTTAGACATTTTCAGTGCTGTTGATGTAGATATGGCAAGCATCTGTTTTACAAGATGTTTTAATGAAGCGAGAGTGGCAGACACATTTATCTTGATGAAAATGAATACTTAATTTTCATTACCTAAAACGTACGACAATTTCAGGGTAGCCCACATCTTCTGAAAAGGTAAACTGCCCCCTCCCTCTCCCATATCAGAACTGATTCCACCACTAGGAACAGGTAGATCAACATGGTTGGATCATATTTAGCTGGCCAATTTCATTTACTCACTCAAACAGCTTTCCTCTGTCAGCAGGCTGCTTACCAACTTTGAACAACTGTTACTGAGAAGCCAGCTCACACCATATCCATCATTTACAAATTTCTCCAAGAACTGTTCCCTGGAAGCCTCTGCTATATGGCCAAGTGGGAAAGAGAACTGAATATACCCATGATTTCTTTGACAAGATGAATGTAACTTCTTGTGCAAGATGAATGTAACTTTATTGAAAAAAAAAATCTTTTGGGCGGAGAGCAGACTTGAGCTATTCCAAATATCTTGATTCCAAAGTGACCACTTCAAGTGCTCTATAGACTTTTCTTCCTATATTTAACACTGCAGAATAAACTTTTATTTGACGCTTTGGAACACAATTTCTCTGGCCTGCCATTTACAAAGGGGCACAGAATAATATCCACCTCCCTTCTCATTCCTCCCCATTTTCCCCCTCATTTCTTGTTACTTATCTATCTGTCTCCTTTTATCTCTGAATTCCACTCTCTATCTGATACTTAGTGACATGATAGGCCACAACACACTATTGCTCCATGGTTTTTAATGCACCAGTGAGGATGTATGCTTTTTACTTTGTACCATGATAACAGTATAGCTGGTTGGAAGATGTGATAGTGTGCTGTTATGATGTGTGCATGGTTAAAGTGATATTAAAGGCAAACATTTTTTTCCCTCCCACCCATGTAAATGTTAGCACTTACCTTAAATGATGTCTCTTATTCTGGTCTTCCTCTTCTTTCCCCATGTTTTCATGTGTCCCTCCAGCGGTGCGACATCACTCCGATCCAGCGCTGACTGCTGTGTCCCTCCGATCCAGCGGTGTCTGCATGCGGGTGCACACGTCCATAGACTTACCTTGCATCTCTGCTCGTCTCCCGGCCGAGAATCGGAACTGCGCATGAGCCCGCCCCAAGATCCTTTTGCGGCCGTACGAGCAGTTCCTGATTCTCGGCGCGGGAGCGAGCAGCGATAAAGAGGCAAGTTTAAAATGATTTCAAGCGTTTTTTTTTTAGTTTTTTTTTTTACACTTCTTGCTTATATCTACTGCATGCTAGCAGTAGATATAAGCAAAAAAAAACGGAGGGTTTAGAACCCCTTTTAATGCTGGTTCCTCAGAAAGTGGTGATACAGTATTTCCTATGTTTTGTTTGTTCTCTTTTTTTTGAACTTGTAAAACAAAACAAAAAATCTTTTACCTTTTTATATGCATGCCACAAAATGGAAGGGACAAAAATATCTTGGTTTGAAACGAAATCAACTGATCAGAATTTAAAAATAGAACTGATAAGGCTGTTCTTACCATCTTGTCTTAAATTGTATTGTAATGTTTTACTTGCATTGTAAAGCGCTGCGCAAACTGTTGGCGCTATATAAATCCTATATAATAATAATAATAGAACAATAATAGTTGGTTCTTATAAGTAGACCATCCAACTGCTGTGTTTTAAATAGTTAAATTCAGAGGGGACTGTGTGTGTGACCTGTAATGGCTGTCATAATTGCTACCTTTTAAAGTAAATTCTGACTAGGCTACAGCCTATTCCAATCAAGTTCAAACCTAAGTTCACATGACAGTTCATGGTGACCATTTTTGTTTTTATGATGAGTACAAACTTTACAAAACTGAAAGCATACTAGTTCCAGAGAAGCAGCTTTGGCTGGGTTCAAATTATTGGCAATGGTAGGGTGGCTCTGACCTGTGCCAAACACTCCAAGTGACTTGGTGTCACTTGCTCTGGCTTCAATGCTTTCCCAGTCTCTAAAGTGAAAAATATAGACATAAAGAAATCTGACACTTTTCTGCACTAACTTATATTATGCTGTAACTCAAAACTATTATTTTCAGGTACAGCCGCTTAACTAGCAATGACATCCCCATACCTCTCTTATGACCGGGTCATTTTAAATGACAGATTAGGTGAGATGTAATAATTTGACTCAGTACACATGTGGGTGACCAATGCTTTGCAACATACCGGCCTGAAAGCATACTTCGGTCTTCTGACTAATGCTGTCTAGTGATCTGTATTGCGTCCACCAGTAGCCCCCACCTTTTCTTTGCTGGCGGAGCAGTCTTGCTGCAGGATATTGGGTGCTCTTCTACATTTGCTACCCAGCCTAAAGCTGGCCATACATGGAGTGAATTTCGCCCAGTTCCTGATGGAGCCATAGGTGGCCCTGTTGACACCCCTCCTTTCAATGTTTGTCGATTTTTCAATCACCATTTTTTAAAGGAGCCTATCATATTTGGACTAACAGTGCCTGTGTTGCAGGAAGTGTCTGGGTATTCAGCAGCCGCTTCAATATTACTGTGTGTCCAATCTGAATGATTAGGTTCAATTTCACTGCCCTTTGAACTGACCAATGCAATGTAACCTTTAGGAATGACTTCTTCTATCAGGTCTTCCCACACAAGTGTTTTGCTTCTGGAAAGATTCCCTTTCAATACCAATCACCCCAAACTAGGACTATTTAAAATGTGGGATTTTAGCACAGGTCACCTTTCTGAGATGAATATCAGCATAATTAACCTTTTAATGTGAATTTGTGGTATTCCAGATGCTTAGCAGAAAAAAATAATGTAGGTTAAAGAAAGGAGCAAGCTTAGACTCAGCAGTATTAAGATGCAGCACACTCCAGGCACTGCTAATAAGCGCTGAGTGAGTGGAATATAGACAATGGATTATCAGATAATGATGTAGCTGGAAGTAAACATTTCTAAACTTACTTCCTAGCAACTATTATTCTGAGACATTGAAAAATAAGTCTTTTTTTTTTGGCAGATGTATAACAGAGTTCCTGCTGCCTGTGACAAAGACCCAGTCCAGAACGAGGCTGTGCGAACATTAGTTGCCAGGCAGAATATCCAGCAGTGACACACAGATGGGTAGAATGCATGCCAGGCATACAAAATCATTATGTCGGCTTCAGGTAAACACAGCTGTGTCCAAATGGACATTAAAACATATGCGGTTTGCAGTATTCTGCTGCTGCTCCATGTATACCATAGTCAGATTATTTACTACTTTTTCTTGTTGAAAAAGCTGGCTCTGCATTGGTTAGATTACTTTCTGCGACTCATTGCAGTAATATGGGAGATCATTCGTAAACTAAACGTGAGGTTGTAGTCCATGACAAGAGTGAGCTTGGAGTGGTGACTACTTTACAACACACACAGGGAAGTAGCCACCCTCCAGAAGGAAGGACAGTGTCAGCATAAATTCAGAGATGATTTGAGGATCTACAGCCGAGTGATACTCAAATCAGATACATTTTTGTTAATAGTTAGGGTACCTCAATGTATTAGGATTTAACTGCTGAATTTAGTGTCACTTTAAGCAAAAGTACATATGTTAATGCTATAATTCACTGTGAAGTGTTCCTGAATACAATGTAATATGTATGTATGTATGTCTGGCAGTATTTATGCAGTGTAAGGGGTATCTAGTGGCCTATGCCAAGGTGTGTTCTTTAGCAGAGATTGTTTAGGTGAATAAAACATTTCTGCAGCTAATCATTAGGTCAGACTTTTTTCAGTGAGCATCCTGTTACTGTGTACATATCAATTATAATGCAAGAGTCGGGAACAAATATCTTGGCAGCACCCAAGGATCCAGAATTGTGTAACTGAAGGCCAGATCTTGAAGTCATCCCTGTCATCTGCCCATTTTTATTGCTGGCCAAGGAAAAGGACTCCTTTTATGGATATTTACTTGTCTGAGAAATCACACAATGGGTAGACACATTACAAAAGATCATAACATGCTCTTAATATGCCTAAATAATATTGTATGTATGTGGTCTTCTCTTTTTCAGCCTTTCCATTTATAATGAAATTAACATATCTTTGGTTTTGCACAAGCTCAACAATTATTTTTGTGAGCTTAGATAAACTTGGAACATACTTGATTATATATTTACCCAATGTGCTTTTTCCGGTGATCATGATGGGAAAATGCATATGGTGTTAGGTTCTTCTGGGATTGACTATTTTTAAATTGTGTCAGGATAAAATAAACCAAACCTTTGCAGTACATCTGTCACCTACCTGGTCGAAGACCCGTGAATGAGGAGGCCTCTCTTGTGTCTCATGTCCTGCACCCCCTGCATATGGAGACAGAGCGTGGGAGGACAACGAGAAGCACCAGTGCCAATAAGGAGACTGAGCACCATGCTAGAGATGTCCAGAAGTAGAGTAGTTAATGTGGCCGAGGTCAAACCGGACAGGCAGCGTAGAGACATTATCGTGGAGCAGGAGCGTCGTCAAGAAAGCCGAGGTCAGAACCAGTTGGGCAACGAGGTACAAAATCGACAGGCAACGGAGGGTCCAAGAAACAGGCCGCATTCAGAGAGCAGGCAGCAAACAGAGAGACAGAGAAAGTCAAATGATCCAGGTCAAGGTCAAGAACAAGTCAACAGGCAATCCAACAGGGTAACGGGTTCACAAGGGTAGTAGCTGAAGACCATCAGCACTCTAGCAAAAGGCAGGCTTGTTTATATGGTGGAAATCCATTAGGACGAGGCGTCACTTCCTGTGCGTTAGACATGTGCACGTCTTCCAATGCACTTCCGGGTTGCGCGCGCATGCGCACCAAAGCATGTTTTCCGGTCATTCGGAATGTAGGTTTTCGCGGCGCGGCCGCCATCCTTTCCCTACAACATCTCTGTGATGCATGCACATTTCTCCATGTTTTGTCTCTTTAAACATACCGCAAGTACAGACAAATACCTGTTGATCCTACTAGAAATCCAGTAAGCTCCTAACTTCTTTTGTAAGCTCACAACTCAGTGCCTACACTCAAATCACAAGCTGTGTTATTTGTTCTTGCTGATGATAACATCAACAATAAAAAATTTACTGTAAAGTCACCTTCATACTCTATCCTACACTCTATCCTACACTCTCTTACCCACATTTTTCAATCTCTCCCTCTCTACTGGAATCTTTCCCTCCCCTCTAAAGCATGCCCTGGTCACCCCAATACCCAAAAAACCATCATTGGACCCTACCGACCTCAACAATCTCAGGCCAATCTCCTTACTGCCATTCACCTCCAAACTCATAGAACGCCTTATCTACAGCCGCCTGAGCCGCCACCTCGCTGATAACAACCTTCTCGATCCCTTACAGTCCGGCTTTCGCCCCCTACACTCCACTGAAACCGCCCTCCTAAAACTCACTAATGACTTAACAGCTAAACACAATGGCCACTATTCCTTACTCTTGCTATTAGACCTTTCTGCTGCTTTTGACACCGTGGACCACTTGCTCCTCCTCAAAAAACTCTACTCACTTGGCCTACAAGACTCTGCTCTCTCATGGTTCTCCTCTTACCTGTCTAAGCGCTCCTTTAGTGTCACCTACAATTCTAACTCCTCCCCTCCTCTTTCTGAACAATCACTTTCTCAAACAATCATCCCCGCACAGCTACCTCCTCATGTATTAGATTGTAAGCCCTCACGGGCAGGGCCCTCCTTACCATCTTGTCTTAAATTGTATTGTGACTGTAATGTCTTCCTTATATTGTAAAGCGGTGTGCAAACTATTGGCGCTATATAAATCCTGTATAATAATAATAATAAACTCCCTAACAAGGACTAGAGGCCACAACATAAAATTGGTGGAGAAAAGATTTAAGGCCCTATTCACACCTGGGCGTTTTACAGCACGTTCCTACGCTCTGTAAAACGCTCAAACACCGAAATCCCATTATTTCCTATGGGCATGGTTCACACCTGGCCGTATTACAGGGCGTATGAACACGCTTTAAAACGCCCTACGCCAGAAAAAGTACAGGAGCTTCTTTGGGGCGTATTTCAGCCCTTTCGCGGCCATAGACTTCGACGTGAACGTGCTGAAATTGGTGTATGCGCGCTTTCGTCATCAAATGTTCGCCTATTACGAGCGTTCCGCACATGGCAACAGACTAGAGCTGCAGCTAACGATTATTTTCAAAATCGATTAGTTAGCCGATTATTAAGTTCGATTAATCGGTTAATCGGATAAAAAATAAATTTTAAAAAATGGCTCCAGTGAGGAGACTTCTAGTTTGTATTGAGATTGCAGCAAGCTTGGAGCGGTGGAAGTAAAAAAGAAAAAAAAAGTGTGGTGTACTCGAGCGTGAGGTGGGGAGAAGGTGTGACGCGCAGCGTGTGTGGAGCCGTGAACAGGGCCAACCAATCAGAAGCCGATTAATCGATTATTGAAAAAGTTGACAACTTTTTCAATAATCGATTATAATCAAATATGTCGATTAGTTGTTGCAGCCCTACAACAGACCACACCCTGGCGATTGCAGACACAGTTTTCGGCCGACCAAGAAAGATGGAGGAATCAGCAGCACGTGGCCTGATCGATACAGAGGCGCTCATACGCCTGGTGCAGGCGAAGCCCTGCATATATGATATGAAGGATTCGGCTTATAAGAACCTTAGGGCCTTAGGCTGGGTTCACACCTAGGCGTATCGAATATGCGCGTTTCGTGCCGGGTATTTTAATCTCGGTTAAAAAACCGCGCGTTTCCGAGGGCTACCTGGCTGTATCCCAATGGACACGCACGGCAAATACGCCCCAAAGAAGCTCCTGTACTTCTTTGGGCGTAGGGTGTTTTGCAGCGCGTTCCTACAGTGCGTATGTTAAACTCAATGGACTTGTGTCTTTATTCAACCTCAAATACTATGCAACTATGTAACATTGTTTGGAATTTCAGTACAGCAGAGGCACCGTGGTGTCAGTAACAGGAAGCTAGGAGCACACTAGATTTCTGGCAGATCAAAAGGTATTGTTTGTGTACTGGGAGCATTTTTACGGGGCTAAAACGGGGCAATAAGAATATATCGCAGACATAATGTTCTGTATTTTTGTTTTTTTGCCCAGACATACTTTTTACAATTAAGCAGCATCTAAGCTATGTCATACCCTTTTGGTTAAAAGAGAACTATGGCCTAAACTTTTTTTTGCCATAGTTCTCTTTAGGTTTACAGGAAGACATAAGTATACCCAAAACTTTTTTTTGATTAGCTACAAGTAATGACAATGTTTTTTTGTTGTGTTTTTTTTATTTTTTATTTCCTTACTTTCCATCTTAAAAAAAAAAAAAAATCCTTCAACATATATTTTGGGCATGTCTTAAATGTATTAAGACATGCCCAAAATATGTTGAAGGATTTTTTTTATTTTTTTTTAGCTGCAATTATTTTGACACTGAGCAACTGGCTCCTAGGTGATACAATGTTATTAACCCTCTGCAACACCTACCAGTGTCTCAGTTTGGTAAAGTTGACAGTTATGGACTTCTGGGAATAAATGTCTGAGAACAGAAAGAGCAGGATATATTGCAGGCAGATCTTATTAAGAATCTTTCACACCTGACTGACTAGTACCATGGCACCCATCTGACTCACCCTGCTTCTGGATGTGTTGTTCTCATGTTTCTCTTATATAATTCTAAAAAAAGATGAGTCGGAGGCCACATCAACTAAGTTAACATTTCTAATGGTAAGATGTTACTTTAGCTAATGCTGGATAAAAGGTTCAATGTAGTATTTGAATCTCCTTCATTCATACATCTCCCCTTCTGCATATGTGAAGGCATGCTGAAAATTCATGGGTTCTACTTTCTGGCCTTGTTCAGGTTGGAAGGTATTGCACTAAAGATATGGCACATAACATTTGTATTGAAAGCATTTTTCATCACTACTATGTTACCCTTTTTAGGGTTAAGTTGAAATGGGCTATATTTTATAAGGCTGGTGTCATTTGGACATACTCTTTGGAAATAACCCACCTCTAAATGTACAAATAAAAGCATTGTTCCTAAACTCTCCCTGTACCTGATGAGAAGATACAAAGTCACCAGCACTGCAAATCCATGTTTCATGTATTTTTTGTGAAGACAAGACAGTGTCACAAAGTCATTAGAAACCAATGTTTCAGGGTCCTGTAGAGTCCTTCCTCAAGGTTACATAGTGTCCTCAAAGGTCCATAAGGAATAGCAGCTTTTATTTGGACTTTATCTCTTCAGATTAAAACATATGACATTTAATTGTAACTCTTCAAAAGGCTTATTCATTGTGAAGCCCAATAATGTAGAGCAAGGCTTAGGAGGGTGAGTATTTGTACCTTTTTTAGATGGAATCATGTTGGAAGTTCTAGATGGGTGTTCTGTGCTCTACACTTGACACTGCTTTAATATTATTATACAGCATTTATATAGCGCCAACAGCTTGCTCAGCACTTTACAAAATAAAGTGAGACAGCATAGTTGTACAATTCAATACAGGAGGGCTTTGAACTATTGGTATGACTTGAGGGCAGGTTTGGGTGACACTGCATTAGATCTATAGCGTTTTTAAATATTTTAGCCATCAAATCAATAAGACTGCAACTTTTATTTATTATGTGGAAAGTGTAAAAGCTTGTTCTTCTGTGGGCAACACCTCTGTTTATTCTCCTTTTAGTTTTTATACCGTATATACTCGAGTATAAGCCGTCCCGAATATAAGCCGAGGTACCTAATTTGACCAAAAAAAACTGGGAAATCTAGACCCACATCCAGTGCTATCAATCAGGATAGCACAGTGGTTTTATTGTGGACTCCCAAATGCCATATCTAGCATCATGGAGCCATAGCTGATAATCCTTATAAGTTAGCTTGTAATAGCAACCGTAAAATGATGACCACCATCATTGGGCACATGTGTACACTCTAAAACAAACTTTATATCCGTATTGTTTGACATCTGACCATTTCCACATAGATAGTAACTTTTGAGGATAGTCCCCTTACATAGGGGTTACAAAGACTAGCAGGCAAATTACTAAACTTTTGCAGCCATATCACCTGAGATTGCTCCTGGCTACATGTTTAAAAATCACTGAAAGTTTTTTTTTTTTTTAAATTTATTATTGTTTAGTATTTCATTCAGTCTTAAAATATCTTCTCTGCACAGATGTGCACTAGATATTATTTTTGTTGACATGAGTAATGATATCAGAAGTCACATAATTCACAGTGATAAAATGTGAGCAGAGGATGGGACACATGTCTTTTTTTTATCCTTGATGAAAGCGCCTGTTTTAATCCTTTCGTTTGCAGCCGTGCACAAGCCTCTCTCACCTTAACACTAGACATTTAATGACATTGCACTGTCAGAAGATGCATCCTCCTTTTTCAACTGAGTTGCTGACTCTAACTTAATGAAGATTAGTATTAAAGTGATATTAAAATCAAAATGTTTTTTTTATCTATTTCAAATGCTGAGTAAATAACTTACAATGGATTCTGTTCCTTGATGTTTAAACATTTTAGTTTCCTGCAGAATCAGATGGTCCCTTAAACACTGGCCCTAACATCCTGTTTTGGGGCTGGTTCACACTATCTGTGCTTTAATAAATGGTTAGTGCAGCCCAAACACAATATTGCCTTGTCATGGATGGGCTTGGTTGACACCAGCACATTCCGATGGTGTGTGTGCTTAAAAAAAGTATTTAAGCACACAGCAATGAGATGCGGTACAACTACATTGCACTGTGGTGAGCCCATAAACTGAATTAAATGTCACATTTCAATAAAGTTCTACAATAAAGAAAAAAAAAAAGGAAACTATGAGATGTGACTCATCATGAACGCTGGTGACATTCACACCAACAGCAGTGCAGTTGAGCATGGCTGCTAGTGTGAACGTACCCTTAGGATGGCTCCTTTCTCTTACAAGGTTCCTATGGATCCACACTTGTGTATGTTAGTAAGCTGGGTGTGACTCTTCAAACACACAGGCACAGCCAGACCAGACACTCCCTTCCAACGTGCTTGCGGATTGCACTGGACTGGAACACAGGCACTAATGCGGGCGATCGCACTGTGGGCGAGGGGCCTGCCTACGGAGCCTGGCTGCGGTGCCATTGACTTCAATGCTTCTGAGGGCTGCACTTCTGTGGGCAGCCTAGGCATCACTACATCCAACTGGCAATTATAAAACAACCCCAAAGCATTTTCAGAAATACAACCCTACTTTTAGGCTGTTGGATTTACATGTCTATAACAGTCACACTCGTTTAAGAAATAGTGTCTTAGAGCTATGTAAACCACCATTCCTCCATTTGCATGTTGAGCTATCAATGGTGGGTGCAGGTAGAGTCAAGGTGGATCCTAGTGATTCCTGGTGGTCATGGATGGTCGCTGTGATGGCTGAGCAAATATTGAGATATATAAGAGACCCCCTAGGAGACAAAAACCTTGTAGAAGCACGTATTATCATTAAGAGATTTCCAAATTGGTAAATCTTAGTTCCACCAATGTCTAGTTACATTGTAAAATGTAAATATTACTTGTAAATTCCAAGGCACTTTACTGAAAATAATTTGCACTTTTCTTTTGTTGACAGCCCAGGCAGTCTGTGGCCACAGTATGTAAAAGTCCTGTGAGAACAAATATATCCATCAAAACAACCCCCCACCCCACCTCCCCTGCACTCATCTACAGTAGCATTAATGTGTAAGCAGACCATGTTTTCCTGAATCCCTCCAATTGATGTTGAAGAAATAAAAAGCCTATTTTACATTTTTTTTAAGATGCTTACTGTTCAGTTTTAACCCCCTATATATGTCTTTTGCAAGGTTGATGTCTTGCTACCTGTTGTTTTTGAAGGGGGCAATATTCCATCATCTATGGCTAGCCTCTAGGCTGAACATTTTTAATGAAAGTTGTGGCTTAACATTTATTTTTGTTGTAGTTTTGCAAAATCTGTTCAGCTGCATGTAATTGAATTACTATACCAAAATGTTAGAATTAGAGTTGTATTTGGAATATTTATTTGCTCTACACAGGTCACTTCTACAGGTGTTTTTTTCCAGCATTACCTCAAGGCAGCCTCTTTTTAAGCCATTACTTAGTTCTTTATTTACCATGACAACATTATTTAGTGAACAATAAAGCAAATGTGTGATAGAATGTGCTGCTGAAGCTTTGTCAGGTCGGCAGTTAAAGCTTTCTCTCCACAGCCACTCTTTGGCATGTCTGTGTAGAAGAGATGTCTTGAGTTGTTGCCCTGCAGTCTAGGATTCTTTTTCGAGTAGGGTGTCTGTGTTATTTTTGGAAGCTGATTATGTTTAGAACATTTGTATTATTTTACTTATTACTTTATTATATGCACAATCATGTTGCAAGTTTTTTTTTTTGTAACATCAGAAATGGAAATGCTATAGTTACTTTTACACCAGTGTTTCGTAGCAAATTAAGCTAAGAAACGATAGCAGTACCTAATATCTTGCACTTTTACTAATAGAAGAAAAAATTGGTATTAAAATACACATCTTTATGAATTATAGTTGTAGGAAACAAGTTTGTTCTCTTTGCTGGAGAGAATGCTGTGCCTGAGGACCTGAAGCGCACTGCTTTTTTTTTTAAAATTCTATAAATCTGTTTTTTTCTGAGCTTCTGTTGCTTCTTGAATATTTCCTCACTTTTAAGACTAAAGTCTTGCGATGGTTGTAGAGTGTATGGCCACCTTTATACTGATGTCTAGTCAGTCTTGCCTTTTTTTTTCTTTTTTTTTAGCACAGCTTACATAGTTCAGGTCTCCTTGTGTTGTGCTGCGTTAGTAGAATTAACAGAAACTAAAATTTACGTATATGAAAAAAAAATATTCGTCTTCTACAGAAAAGTTCCAAGTTAGGTAAAAAAAATCTGAGGTGAGCACGCAGCTGGGCAACTATTTTATATATAATAATGCTGAGCAGATGTAAACTTTGAATTGATCAACTAGATCCTACATCTGTCAGTAGCAACATATGTTTCTTCATGAAAGTGAGATTCTGCCTTGCTAAGGGATATTTTCTCCAACCTTATCTTACAGCTTGCTAGAATTAGCAGCACAGAAGCATTTATGATTTCTCAGAGACCTGTCTAATATTACAGCATAGACGTGACTATATTAACTGTTAACTTTGTTATTTAGACTGAAGCATACTTACATCATTTGCGCATACTGCAACTCTCTTAGTGGGGGAAAAGTCAGCCGAGACTTCTAAAAGCAGAAGCGTAGTCCAATGCTGGCCACTGATGAAAGCTCAAATCTGGAGTCAGGCATTCATTTGATGGACCCTCAGTAGGTGGTCAAGCACCTAAAGGTGTGTTGATGGTAAAAGTATTTTGAAATTTTGTTAAACTTTAATTACTGGCTTGTAAGGGAATGAACACCCTGGGCAGAATGTAGTTGCCCATCTAAACAGTCTTCTGTTGAGGCCACAGTCAAACAATTTAGTATTTTGTATGCGTTTACGGTCCCACTACACCACTCTTCTTTACTGCCAAAACCCTGAGATTGTTATGGCTTCTGCTGTAGAAATGTGCCTGTAGAGAAACAACAATTGTGTTGTTTTATAGTAAATGTATGCAGATTAATTTGATGTTGGAGAGCTTGACTATTTATCCTACACAGAATCCTCTGGGATTGTGTTGGTGCCCAACACATGGCCTACTGACTCTCCTTGTGCAGCCCACCAAGTTGAGTCTGCAACCTGTTGGACACTTTGCAGAGTGGCTGTGGGGTGCTGGGATGCTCTCTGCGTTCCCACACCCAGCACTGAAAATAGGCTAATACTGACTTGTCATCTGTTAAGACAACACTGTGGGGAGTTAAATAAACCTACTACTGACCACCAATGTGGGGAAGTTAACAGCACTGCCACTGATCATCAATGTGAGGGGGGGTGGGGGGTTATGCACTGCCACTGACCAGCAATGCAGAGAGATTTACAGCTCTGCCACTGACCAGCAATGCAAAAAGCAGGTTTTAATTTAGACTGCCATTGACCACCAATGTGAGAGGGCAGTTCATTGCACTTTCGGTGACCACCATTGCTAAGGGGGAATATAGCTATATTCCTTAACCTCCTGGTCTTTGCTGGTTTCGCCTTCCAGCAGACACTTAAACTGTGGAGGAACATATCATCCATCAAACGCTTTTCTTGCATGCCATCGTTTTCATACACTGCACTGATGGCCAGTAAAGTCTAAACAGTTTTCTGCTGTTTGGGATCATTGGCTCTATAATTTTAGACTGTGTCTGTGCTATTCAACCAGTGATTCTGGATGCACAACCATTTGGTAAAAAGGAATGATTTGCATGTCACCACCCACTACTCTGAAATGAGGAATCATTTTATTATTGCAATTTGTAATGTAATGATACATGAGTACCTCACAGGTTAAAAAGTGTGTGTGTGTGTACATTTGGGTACTTTTTATGTAGGCATATTTTATTGATGCTTATAGCTTTGGAAATATATTTTTGAGGTTCACTTAGTGGATACAGGCTCTGCTCATGGCTGTCACAGACTAATGATTAGTAAACCTCTACATATAGTAGACTTCAGTTTGCAGTGAGAACAGTACATTATTTGTATTAAACATTTTTTTGAAAGTATCCAGTGATCCGTTATCCCATGAAAGAACCAACCAGTGTAAAGCGAGCATCTTTGCAGCCCCTCCATAGGGAAATAGTACCAGAGCTGACCTTCAGATGTTAGCTTGGTTTGGCAAGGGGAAAACAAGCTTCATGTTTTGTCCTGTCGATTACAAGTCAGCTGTCACCCATTTGTAAAATGAATGCCCTACACATACTGCATACAAAGCTCTTGCCCTGCAGTGAAAAACATGTTTTTCTCTTTCATACAGATAAACACATGACTTCGTACACTGGTCCCTCCTGTGTTACTTCTCTAATGAAATGAGCACAGTTTACGTTTTGTGGTCAATGTATAAAAAGCATTCTTGATTTTCGTGGGGAAGTCTAATGGCCCATTCATGCTCTCCTAATCCAGTTTCCATGTGTTTTGCATGCATGAAAAATAAAACACATTGCTATCTATCGTGTTTCCACATTCTGTGTGCACACTCCACTGTCCATATATTATAATGTGCCATCAGTACAAGAAGCCACTTTAGTCATATAGGGAAGAATGCTAGTTATGTTTGCAAGCACACGTAAGACTTCAGTGCAGGATCAGGAGTGGAAAATTGTACTGCTAAATCACACCACACTACATTTTGTGTCTGTGACCACATTTTGCCATGCCTGGTAAACATGTTGACATTGCAGCTGTTTCACTCCCAAGGTTTATCAAATCTATTTCTTGTAGTTAAAATCAAGTTGATTCAATCTGAAAAGTCAGTAAGATTTTCTTTGGTGAGTGGTTTTGTATTGCTTATGTTGTGCTTTCTGTTTTTACCATTTGCACATGAGGGCCAATTTGCTGAAGCGCCAGGAGTCCGTCTCATAACAGAGCTACTTGTTGGTCAGAAAAATATAGTTAACTTGTATGAATCTGTTACTTGAATAAAGACATTTAAATACACATAACTATTTGCAGATTTTTTTTTTCTAAGCAGCATGCATTGTGGATGTAGATACATTTGTTTATCAAACATTTTTTCTATGTGATGAGTTCTATTGTTACCTTTTAACCACTTGCCGTCTGCCCGTAGTAAAAAAACGGACGGACGGCACTGCAGCATTGGCGGGCAGAAAAGACCCGACCATTGCACACACCCGTTACCGGGTGTTTCATTATTTCCACTTTTGCAGTCAAATTTGAGAAAATTTCAGGATGCCATCTTATAATATGTAAAAGAACATGTATAGGCCTTATTGTCCAATTCTTTTAGTCTCAATAGTTCTGACACCCCTAATATGTTATGTGTTTCCCAGTCTCATCACATCTAAAATGATGTTAAAAAAATATTTCTTAGCTTTCCGTTGTCTCTTTTTTGTGAAGGCCTTTGTGTAGAGTCCAGGTCACTCTGAGCAGTTTGAAAGTGGAAGTACAGGGACAGACTTTGCTTCCTCTCATTAATGTTCAATGCATCTAACAGGGTTATTCACAAAAGGGTCAAGTGTTTGGAATTTGCTACATACGCGACTTTTCCCGTGTTTGGCACACGTTAAGCACCCATTGAAATCAATGGGGATGCGCATCAAATGCCCGTGAAAGGAGCCTGAAACACTAGTTTACAAATGATAATGAAATCTGCCAGCACAGTACAGACAGGGTTAATTAGAGTAAATGTAACTTCACAGCCCCCATCCTTAATATTACATAGGGAGGAAGAGACAATGAGTAGGAATTCTAAGCAAGGAAAAAGACGTAAAATAGAAGCAGCAATTTTTTAAATATGTTTTTTTAAAGTTCTGCTGTGTGAATGGGAACATAAAATGAGTTCTGCCAGCACAGTACAGACAGGATTCATTATGGTAACATTAACCTGTCCTGTCACCCCCCTTTGTATTGCAGCGCAAAACTCACAATACAGACAATAACTTGTTTTTCACAATACAGCATGTAATATGCAAGCAGCCATTTGTATTTTGAATAATAATAGAACATGTAAGAAATATAAAATAGGTGTTCTCCCAATTTGGCTCCAAAGTGGAAATAGACTTTGTTTCAGGTGCAGTCAGTATCGCAGTGATATATCACAACATGTTAAACTCCAGAGAGAACAGTAAATAAAGACAACTGCTTCCAGGCACAGCCAGTAAGAGCCTGAGAGACAATGAGTGATTTACAGGCGGCCGCTTTGAGTGGAAACAAAGTTATGTATTAGGAGAACAGTGCAATAACATTGCTTTTCATGGGTAGGATTGAGTAGATAATTGTTTTTTAAAGGTAGACCTGCCATATCTCTATGAAGAATATATGGTTTTATATTTGCACAGACCAGTGTAATGCTGAATATAAAAACACCCAAATCATTAAAAAAATGCTGAAATAGAAATGCAATATGTAAATTATAGTCAAAAACTTTTTTCCCTCCCCCCAATGTTAGTTAAAGCACTTACCTTAAATTATGTCTCTTAATCCGATCTTCTTTCCTGTCGTTTTCAGCCTTCTCTCCAGCGCTGCTGCCAGTCTCCGATCCAGCGCTGACTCCTCTGTCCTTGCTGGCACTGCCTGTCCCATGGTGTCTGCATGCTGGTGCACGCGTCCATAGACTTACCTTGCGTCTCTCCTCGTCTCCCGGCCGAAAATCTGAACTGCGCATGCGCCCGCCCCAAGGTGCTTTGCGGCCGCCCGAGCAGTTTCGGATTTTCGGATGGGAGCAAGCGGCGCAGACAGGGGTACGTTTTTTTGTTTGTTTTTTTTAAAGCTTTTTGCATATATCTACTGCTTGCTAGAGGTAGATATAG
Source organism: Nanorana parkeri (assembly GCF_000935625.1). NCBI lineage: Eukaryota > Metazoa > Chordata > Amphibia > Anura > Dicroglossidae > Nanorana > Nanorana parkeri. Next base: position 2,159,368 of record NW_017306386.1, on the reverse strand, counting down.
GAAAAAAAACTGGAGGGTTTAGAAACCCTTTCATTTCTGATTTGGACCGACAAGAGCTATAACTTTCAAATACAAGTGACAATTCTTAGCCAACCTGTGGTGAACGCTAGAAAATACCGTGAGCTTGGCCTGTGATAGTAAATGGCCTCGTACAAATACCCATCAAATATATCTTTGTAAGTTTCGTCACACTCATGCAGCTCTTTATTAAGAGCATAATACAGGAGGAAGTATGCAGTTGTACAGTTCTTCGGAAAAGTATTTTTTGGACGCAAAGTCTTTTAATTAAATGTGATTTTCTCCATTTTACAAGCCGGTACGTTTTACAAACTGTTACAAAACATAGGAGACAAAAAATTTGTAATATCTGTGTATGTTAATAGCAGCTTATGTGCTCAATTATCCCAGTTGTGAAGGAAAAATGTGCAATGTTTTAAACGAGAATTATGAAACCTCTTAAATATCTTATGGTTAAATCAGTGGTCTCAAAGTACCGGCCCGCAACCGGTAGTATGTGGCCCGCAGCCAGCTCACAAGTCTGGTACGCGGTCACGGACCGCGTACCAGACTTGCGGGAGCAGCTACACTGTCTGCATTTCTGTGGGATGCAGACCGCATAGCTGTTTCTGTGCCGGCACTCGGATCCTTTCGGCCGGCGTCTTCGCTAAACGCTGGCCGAAAGGATTAGATTAGGCCTGCAGACCTTACTAATCGCCACTAGATCACCAGGGATCGATGATCGTGACTCACAGCCTTCTCCCTGCAACAAGGTAAGCAGGAGAGGGGGCTGTGTATTTCATTTACATATTTTCCGGGTGCTGGGGAAGACTGTGAATTATATTGTTATATGTGGGGGGGAGAGGGGGCTGGGAATTATATTATTTTATATGTGTGTGGAGGGACTGGGATTGTGTGTTAAGGCATCCCCTTTTTAAAAGTCTTTAAGGCATGATTGCAAGCACTGTTTTTTTAATATATAATATACATATATTTTAACCTCAAACATCTCTTCCAGATCAGATCATGTGAGACATTAGTTCAAACTATGCGCTGATTGATATCTGTAACTGGTTAACCAAAATTCTACAAGCACTCAGGTTTGTTTAAGGCAGTGCAGCTTGCTACAGACAGCTGTGCACATCATAGGCTTGCTGAATTAGCTCATTAATCTCTATTTGCTCATGTTCACAGAGGTCATCCTGGGTTTCATACGTTTTACCAGTACTGAACAGATTAGTTCAAATATGTATATTGCTAGAAGGATGTTATCAAGCCATTTCTTCCACAGCAGAATTAAACATGTAAGTCTTCTGGAAATAGACAAGCCCTACTGGAGTTTATTCAAGCAGCTGTATTATAGTGTTCAGTCAGACAAAATAAAATACTTACATTAATAGTGCTGTTACGTAATGCTAGTTATGTAATCCCAGCCTGTGCCAAAAAAAGTATTCCAGAAAATCATTGTAACAAAATACTGTACTAAAATTAAAAAATATCCACTTACGCACATAGAGGCCAATAAAAAAAAAAAACTTCTGCTTTCCTATTGTTAGCTTGCACATGTACAAGAAAGGAATGTATCAACCAAGAGTACAGATGCTAAAGTGTGTGATGAATATTCATACATTGACTTGGGTGCATCTGACTCGCTAAGTTAAATGATTGGGACTGGCTTTTAGGTAGTTTTTTTAATTGGCAAATACTACATTTTAATGACAGCTAGCCTTCTACCACTAGATCTTTAGCAAGAAAGCTCAGGAAGTAATAGGAGATCTTGTAATCTGCCCTTAGTAGACATGGCCACTGTCAGAAGACTGGGGAAGAAAAGAGAAATAAGAAGACAAGAAGGGCATATGGAGCTAGAAGTGGGAAAAGATAACATTATTAATCAACCAACACGGCCTAAAGTATGGCTTTTAAGTTGGTAGTAGAACATATATTCAAATAAATGTAATACTGAAGGACTAAAAAGTAGCTTACAGGTTTTCCACAATGCATTAATCTGTTGTAATATAAAATGTTAAACTTTGCAACCTCTGCCTTTTCGCCACTTAAGCCTCTCAGCCGTAACTGAGGGCAGGTTCTTAGTGAGAAAGAAGTACTAATTGGCTGCTCACCAGTGCTTCTGCTAAATACAAAATCCAGATGGCTGCGAGTCCGTAAGCAATTGGATTTTGGGGTACCAAGAGAAATGTGCTTGGTGAGATAGACTACAGTTTTATTTAATGGCAGCCACAAAGAGGGGCAATGGGATCTAATGCCTCTTAGAGCTTTAAAGTGGACCTATACAAACATGTTTTCAAGTGAGTTCAGGTTTTGCAAATCCTGCCATGAAGGAAAATTATTTCAGCCCTTCTATTACTCTTTATTTGTCCATCCGAGGTAAAGAGTGAACATAACTTAATGTTAAAATAAGTCCACCAATTTACAATTTCAGTTGTCAACGCAAACCCTAAGAAATGTTCTGGATTTCTGTGTAAACAACTCCTAATATGTGAGCTGGTCTTAATCTGCTTTATATTAACAATAATGTTTGATTTAAAGTACACTTGTCATGCGTTTAAGGGTCCATTCACACAGCTGCTGGTGTACATTGTCTGGCACAATGCTAATGCGCCAATTCCGACACATCGCACTGTATACTTAGAAAAAATGTGTGCGTATACAGTGCGATTATTTATTTTAGAACTTGATTTAAATGTCACAAGTGACATTTCATTAAGTTCTATAGGCACAGGGTGGTGCAAGGCAGTTGCACTGTGTTGCATTCCACTGTTCTGAAAAAAAGTACTGCATACAGTACTTTTTTTAGCACACACCACCGCAACATGGTGGTGTAAACAGGGCCTGTTTAAAACAAGGCAGATTGTCTTGTGTTGGGGTTGCACTCGGAAAAATGTCCAGCGCAGCTGCAATGCATCTGGTGTGAAACCAGTCAAAATGTAATAAACTGCCCTACGGAGTTCGTAGAAGGCACCTACATACATTTAATCAGTTCCTTGAATCGCATAGTAAATTAGAACACAACTTCAGGAATACAGTTACTATTTGTCATTACACATTTCTGTGTGTTACTATCAGTCAGTGAGGTCAGCCATTAATTATGAACCATCAGAGTGGTATTGAATCTGCTGGGGCCAAGCACTGACTTCAGGAATGAAGTTGATATTTGTCATTACTCCTTTGTGTCTTCTGATCAGTCAGTGAGGCCAGTCATCATAATAATTATGAACCATTAGAGTGTTATTCAACCTGCTGGGGCTAAGCACTGATTTCAGGAATGAAGCTTGTATTTGCATAACAGAGCTCCCTTTGTTTCAAGGCTCTCCATGGCCTGTAGATGCCTGCCATCGACTCCAGTTTAATACATTTAAATACACAACTGGTTATTTAACAAACAAACAAGGGGCTCATGTTATTAAGGCCACTGATAGAAAAAATATGTTAAAGTAGATCTAAAACCATCCCTAAAATCTTTAACATAGTAATGTAATTTCAAAAGTTGTTTCCCAAATCCTAAATCTGCAGCTTTCAATAAAAGAATGGTGATCCTGCCTTATTCAAGCACATCGTGTTCAAGGATGAAATAGGTTTACCGATTTGCGCTTCATCATGTTCACCTTGTCACATTGCTCCTGGTGGAGACAACTGGCTGTGGTGAGACACATTAAGCAGACTTGACCCACCATTGTCGCTATCAGGAAGCAAGTCCAGAGCAGTCATGTGCAAGATTTGTAGACATTTGCTTCAGTTAATGATGTGTTCTTTACATTTACCACAAAAAAGCCACACTGAACAAGAGTGAAGTTTATGGCAGCATAACTTGTGATAATTGGACCCCTTCTCACCTCTTGTGGGTAAAAACAAGTAGCTCTGGTGGTTGAAAATTTTGTAACTTTAGAAGATCTACACAGGCCTGGATTTCCCACAGGGCCACCGAGGCCCGGCCTCAGGGCGGCAGAGTGCAGAGGGGCGGCAGCGGTGACCTTGTGGGGAAGTTGCGGGCGACGGTGTAAGGTTTCCCGGCGGCGAACCGTAGTGTGCGACCGCCTTCCAATCACGACTGGGCAGGCTCC
>NW_017306386.1:1962825-2154086 GCF_000935625.1 Nanorana parkeri | reverse complement strand
CACATTAACAGGACGCCGGTGGATTCATACCTCGCTGTCTACCTTGCTATCACACAGGGGCTTGTTATCTCCTGTGTGATAGCAATAAAGTTAGGTGGAAAAAAAAAATACATTTTTTAAATGTAAAAAAAATAATATTAAATAAAAAAATAAGGTGATTAAAAAGTAAGAAAAAGGAAAATAATTATAAAAAATAAACAATTGCTGGGGGCGGAGGGCGTATTGTGGAACCTGGTCTTGGGGCGGCAGGGAGAGAAAATCCAGCCCTGGATCTACCTAGAAGTGGGACTAGTCTGTGCAGAAGAATGAATGATCAACATACTGTACCTGTACTTTTGTCACCATTGAGCAAATATATCGGAAGGTTCTAACTCTCTGGCGACTCTAGAAACCATAATAGACAAATATCTGCTCTCACTTCATTGAATATATATCTGTATCTCTAGGTCTACCCGTATTAACAACAGAATAAATGTTGTATTTTATAATTGTGAAGTCTGAGTCTCAGGTGCAGTCCTATTGACTTTGAGCAGGAAGATCACTATTACCGAAAATAATTTCTAATAGGAACGAAGGTTGTAATGTAGCCTTCCTGTTGCCTTTCGTCCAGATTGCATTGGAAATCACTAATTTTCCTATGTCTCTGTTCTGTCATATTTTACATACCAATGCTGCAACAAAGGCCAGTGTTAACTCACATAAACCTGTCTGAATACTGTTATGTTTTATTGCTTAAAATTGGAAGTTACTCTTTTACTTTAGGTCATATTTCTAACTAGGCTAGCATTTCATTTGAATGAGTGCCATATCCTTGGTGGGCCCAAATATTAGGAGTAGCTTTCCAGCAGGAGGCGTTCTTTTGACTGACAATGAGGATGTAACGTTGGCAGGATCACTACACAGCTGTAATAACAGAACTGCAATATATTCAACATATTTGTGTGACTTGAGATATATTCTTTTTATTTGTGTCCTTTCTCAACAAACGTTGTCCTTTACTGGCTTAATCTGTCACATCCAGCTGTGAAGACTTAGTGTTTTCTGCCCAAACAAAGTTTCTTTAACATTTTTATAGTAGAAATCTCTAATTTAAATTGTTTTTGGTTAAGAAGACACTTTTTTAATTTGTGGCCCATTTTTTATTAAAGAACAGCTCCGGGCAGAATAAAAATTACCCCTTGCAGTGTGGCTACCTTGCACACTGCTACACTGCAAGTGTTAACAGCTCAATTTGGTCTAGGGTCCATAATAAAAAAGATGCTAATCCGATCCTCGGTCCCTCCTAGCTGCTAGAGTGGTCCCTGCAGCCGCCTCTTCCCGGGCTCTGGCTGTCTAATGACCTGTGAGTTATACAGTGAATTAGACCTGAAGACGCCAAGGGACACCCCACTGCCAGAGCATAGGGGGGAGAGAGGTGAGTGGTCTCTGCCGCAGGATCAGGGCTTAGGTGAGTATTTCCTCATCTATTATTCGGTCCCCTAGCTAAAAACAAGTGGTTAACCCTTGCAGTGTGGGGGTAGCCCCACTATAAGGATTATTTTTTTTTCTTCCTTTCTTTGCGTCTTTAAACTGTACAAAACTGTTTTTTAAATCAATATACAGTATATGATCTGGTATGCTACTTCTCTAATTAAATGCAATTAGGTGCTTGTAGTTGCATACAAATAAGCACCCCTCATAACAATTAAACATCTTGGGGGCATCTGCACGATTGGAATAGCCCATTTATTCAAGCATCACATCCATAAAACACGTTTTTGGCTTAGTGCGCTCTTACTTTTTTTTCTCTATTTTTTTTTCTTTATATGTTTTACTTTTTTCCCACCATGTGGTACACAAATGCGGTTTAATACCACAGGTGTTTTCAACATTCTGGCCACTAGTATTACATTTCTCATGATCACACTTTTTTTTTTCTATATTTTTATGTCATGTCCCCCCTTTCCTCAAGACTGTATATAATGAATTCCTGCAGTCTCCTGATATATTTTATCCCTCAGACTTATCACCATTTGTGTTGCCCATCTGTTATATAAGTGAGGTCTCCAGAACTGGACACTATTCTAAATGAGCTCTAACTAAACATCTACTGTATGTAGGGAAATACTGCCGTCCTTCCTTCCTTCTGCTTGTGATCTCCCTAGTGATGCACCCCAGAATTCTGTTTGAGTTCCTCAGTGTCAGGCCACACTCTTTGCTCATTTTGCAATCATTTGATATAAGCACTCCTAATTGTTTTCCTTCGCAGTTCTGGCCAACACTGTACCCCCAATATTATTCTTTTTTTTATTTGTGTATTATTTTGCATTTACTAAGATTATCTTCTTTCTGTGCCTTAGCAGCACTAATAATGTTTGGCCTCCTTTTTATCTCTTTTTATACTTCTGTCATTTGCACCTTGTGCTTCATTGCATCTCCTATATTCTGATTTTTGTTCTGTCACTCACGGCTCCCTGCAGGGATTCCCTCCCTGCTCCAATCCTCCAGCGCTGACTGGCGGAACGGATGGGGGAGGGCGCAGGTACAGCTAGCTCTGCCTCCCGGCTGCGGCGTCTCAGTTTACCGCGAGCTGTGGCTCGCGGTATACTGAGCTTTAGGTTAACGGGAGGACGGTTGTTTTTGTCCTCCCGTTACCATTAGGAGAACTATGGGGAAAAGCCCTGACCCCATAGTTCTTCTTTAAATCTAGTTGTCTCAGAATGGTAGACTTTAATAATGCCCACTGATTACTGACTCCTGTCTTTTACTCCAACCTTTTTATTCACTTTTAGAAATTCACCCATTGCAGAAAAATGTGTCCTTTTAGAATCTAGAACGGTTTATGTGCATGAATGTTGTTTTGTTCTAATATCAAACCAAAGATATTGGTAAACACTAGAACCCATACTTTCTCCCACCTCAAAATCAGACAATCGATCCTCATTTGTCAGTACCAGCTCTAGCATATGATCTCCTCTGGTTAGGCTTTTTAGCAACCAGAGGAGATCATATTCCATTCTTTTCAATGCCTCCAACATATCTCTGCTCCTGTTTTTATAGGTGCGTGCAGTTTGAACATTCCAGTTAATGCCCAGCACGTTGAAGCAGCCCATAATTAAAACCTCTTTCTTCATTTAATTTGAGTTCTCTCATCATCCAACAGGTTATTACATTTCACAGACTGTCCCGGGAATCTCTTTACTACACTTATTCGAAGTTTCTTTGGTTTGTAGGCAGACCCAGATGGTTTCAAGTAGTTCATTTGAATTAATGTTAATGAATTTGCTACTTTTGACTTGAATGTCAACTCCACATTCCCTCTTTCCTTCAGGGCTTGTTCACACCAGGTCCAAACCAGAAGGTTGTCTTTTTTCTGTACCTGAAATGCATCCCAATGTATTCCTTTGGTATTTCTGGGCTTTGTTCACACCAGTGCAGTCTGTTCCAGTGCGGGGAAAAACAAAATGCTGCATGCACTATTTTTTCTGGTCAGGAATGCACCAAAATCGCATTCAAACGCACTGGAACACACAGGACTGCACCCTTTTAAAGCCTATTATAAGCTTTAAAAACCCACACTGGAACGCATAAAAAATGCACTGCACCACATTTGCAGATCTGATCAGATCAGATCTTGTCCGGACTTGGGTTTACAGGGTGTTGATTCCATGCATAGTGCAGTTCAACAACTTTTTTATTAGGTACATTTAACTAATGGAAAATCTTTGACCACTAATGGAGAACATGTTTGAAATTTTATATTGTACTTTATCCAGCACATATTTTGTAATGGCACTCACAAAATAATATTTCTTACATCTACCACTATTTTCCCATGTGTTTGAATGCATTGTGTGCATATTGTGATCAAATAGTAAAATACATTTAAGTGTGTATAGTATCAGTCGCTGATGTATAACCGTTCAAGAATTAGTTGATAATGTGTTATCTAATTAATAAAGTAAAGGCCTGCACTTAACTGTTTTGCCAAAGCACAGTGAGGAGTATCAAATCAAGACATATTTCCAGTCAGATATTTTACACTGATCCCAGCAGGTATAATCTTTGGAATACCTGCTTATAAATTTTAAAGGGGATAGAGAGCAGGCTCCTGTTATAGCTGCACATCAACAGCAGTTTCACAGGCAGGGTTTCATCTGTCTTCTGAAATCTGTGTACATGTGGCCTTAGTTCACTAATTGCAGCAAGCAGTAGGCTACCTAAGAGCTAGCCATACACGTATCGACTTTTGGCCATTTTCCTCCTGAATCAGCCAAAATGTGATCCAAAAAAACTTTTGTCAAAGGAGCCTGCTGTGAAATAGTCATTGTTCTGGTATATTTACAGCCAAGGTTGCTGTCATAATACAATGGTGAAACTGAGTTCCTCTTGGTAAGCTTATGTTGGACACCTGTAGTAACATGGAAAAACTTGTTGACTAAAGCCAAGGCCACAGAATAGTTTAGCAGGAATATAATATACCTCAGTATGCAGTGAGTGGTAAGTATCCTCCAAAGAACAATAATCTGTACACAAGTCATCTACTCTGTTCAGTGTGAACAAATTTGTTGGTACCTTTCCATGAAAACACACAATTTTCTCTCAAATAAGTTGAAACTGATAAGTAAATGACATCCACTATAATTTATTCTATATAATCTATATTTAATAAAAATCACAGTTTGCTTTTGTTTTTTTAATGAGAATTCCTCTTCAGCCAACAGTTTGGCTCACTTTTCTTGGGCGACCTGCACCAGCATTCTCTGGTTTGAAGGGTGCCTTTTCCAGCCTATATGCTCTTTTTTTGTACATGTTCTCTAGGTCAGACCTCATAGATGGTCACTTTAGAATAGTTCAGTGTTTTGCTCTTAGATATTTGTTAGTCATTAGATTTCAGTGTGCCTTGCACCCCATGCCAGATGCAAAAAAAAAGCAGCCCCAAAACATAACTGAGCCTCCTCCATTTTCATCTGTGCACATAGAGCCAAGGTTGCCAAATAGCTCCTGTGTTGTCTCCTCTGTCCAAAGGACATGTTCCCAGAAGGATTGTAGCTTGTCAATATGCATTTTAGCAAATTACAACAGTGAAGTCCTCCTGGGTCTTCTTCCTTTAAGCTCACTGATGCTCTAAAAGCAATCATGCCCCTTGACCCTGGAGTTCAGCTTCTATCACTTTTTTTTGGCTCTTTGTCTACCATTCAGACTATCCTTCTTCTGTTTAATTTGGTCGCTTTTCCTCTTGCAGCCATGTCCAGGGAGGCTGTCTACACTCCCATAGACTTTAAACATCTCAATAGTATTTGCAACTGTAGTCCCAGGAACATCACGTTTCTTGGAGATGGTCTTATAGCCTTTACCTTTGACAAGCTGGATTATAATTTTATTTTGTCCTCTCTTCAGACAACTTTGCCTTCTCTGGTACATTTACAGTATGGTGCCTTCAGCAGAGTGACTACTTTTCTTCATTTAAATAGGCTGACTGACTGGGTACAAGATTGACAACGTGTGATGCTAATTACAGAAAAGTTAGTTTGAAATATCACTATGATCCAGTTATTTATAATCTTATATAGGGGTACCAACAAATCTGTCCAGACCATTTTAGAATACCTTTGTACAATAAGCAATCACTTATCTATTTTCACACTTGTAGTTTCATGATTTTCAGGAGGAATAAAGCATGGTTTCAATGTAAATGTACCAACACATTTGTTCGTGTCTGTGTTTTTAGTAGAAGTTGCAAATTGCTTTAATTAGTGCAGCCAATTTCCTTTGGGAACAGCCTAGTTTTATATACCAATATGTTTTGCCTATGATTATAGGTTTTCATTTTAATATGATTTCTGTGCAATGAACTTCTTCATGTGAGCTCTCTCGTCTCATAATGATGACACCTTTAATTCATCTGCCTTAATATAATTGTGTTGGTTTTTCCCATCCAGTTTTAGATCCAGTGGGAAATCTGTTTCCAGACCTAAATTGAATATAGAGATATATTTGGGAGTAAAGTGAAGTAAATTAATGCATTGGGGTGACATTACAGGCTCAGTGTAATAATAATCCTGTCTACCAAAGAGGCCTTTTTCATAATAAGACTAGACTGTCATCAGGTAACATGAGGAACTTCTTCACTGTACATGCTTTAAGTGTAGGCTTAATTTGCTACCTGTATTGGTAAAACATTGTGTGTTACATAGTTGTCTTTGTGTGGCAGCAACCATTTTGGTAGAGGTATGCTTCCCCATATTAGAGCTTCCCCCAATTACTGGTGGGGAAATATTGAAGTAGCCAATCCACAAGGTACATGAAGCAGAAAGAGGGATCCTTGCACTGCAGGCCTTCTGGGACAGCATGACTGAAGTGATATTACCAAATCTCACTCCTAATCTGTTGAGACTAGCAGTCAGAGGCACAGTTGTGCAAATAAATAACTGAGGCTCAAGGCACAGTTATGTTTTTTAGGGGCACTGCTTAGGTACAATTTACATTTCTAGATGTCCACTGATTGCTAATCTTAACTTTTTGAATTCAAGTCCACTTCAACTCCTCATGCAGTTTTAGTTCAGAGGAAGATACAATACTACAACTTAAATTCTCTTGCTACTACGGGTCCCATTCTGATATGTGTGTGTTGGCTACTATTGTGTTACCCATCACCAGAAGCTGCTGTGGATACAAGTACCATAGTTATTACCAGCCAAGGCATTATCACTTCTTGGGAGTGTTAGCATTGCATTGTTTCTGTGTAAAAGACTACACTAATTGTGCTTTTTGCTATATTACTGGGCACTCAGCAACATTGCTACAGCCCCCTCACCCTTCCTAGAGTGTGTTGGAGGTTAAAGCTCTGTCTTCTTCTAACCTGTGATCTGGAGTATTACTGGCCCCTTGTTAGCTGTCATAGTTTAGCAACCGCATGTAAGGGTATCACTAGCTGAGTTCTTTGCCACTGAACTGATATATTTTTAATACCAATATGTTTAAAAGCAAATTGTTGAAACATGTTAGGTACTGAAGAAAGCAAACCATTTGGAGTAATAAGGTGGTACCTTTTTACTCACTTTTTAATATTTTTTAAAAATAGGTACTTCCCTTATTAGGTATAATAACTTCATACTTCTACACTTTGCACATTTATAGCTCAGTTTTTAATATATCTAAAAAATAAACTTGAAAAAGTTAATTCCTCAGAGCTTTCTTAGGGTTAACACAAGATCTGGGGGTTTCTAGCAGAAAAAAAGCTGACATTCGTTTTATTCTTACGTAGAGAACAAGATGGGTAGTTCACCTACTATGCATTGTGATAAATATTTTTAGTTGGAATACTAGGTAAAATTCCATTTATGCCTGTATTAGGTATCATTTACATGTGCAAAATTCAAGATATTAACAACCTCTTACAAAGCAATCCACAACTCTTACTCCAGCTCTATCTCCAAACTTGTCTCAAAGTATCGCCCTAACCGTCCTCTCCACTCTTCTCAAGACCTCCTGCTTTCTTGCTCCCTTGTCAACTCCTCCCATGTTCGGCTCCAGAGTCTCTTCCATCCCCAGGAATGCCCTACCCCAGCCTATACAGCTTTATACTACTCTACTACGACTACTCTGCCTTTAAGGCCCGGTTCACACCTGGGCGTTTTGTAGCGCGTTCCTACGCTCTGCAGAACGCTCAAACACCGAAATCCCATTATTTCCTATAGGTATGGTTCACACCTGGGCGTATTACAGGCCGTATGAACACGCTACAAAACTTCCTACGGCCAAAGAAGTACAGGAGCTGCTTTGGGGCGTTTTTGTCACGCGTTTCCATTGGGATACAGCCAAGTAGCCCTCGGAAACGCGCGTTTGTCGTGCGCTTTTAGACCGCTAATCGAGCGACAAACGCGCATATTCGATACGCCTAGGTGTGAACCCAGCCTTAGAGATCCATGAAAACTCATCGCTTCAGGAAAGCCTATCCCTCCTCTATCTAATCACTGAACATATACCTTCTCCAGCAACTTATCCCCACACAGCTACCACCTTTTGTATTGCAACTTCCTTATTTAGTAAAGCGCTGTGCAAAGAGGCGCTATATAAATCATACATAACAGTAATAAAACAGTCCAGAAGCACATTGAAGCTACCACATTTGACTTTAATTGGTGTCTGTGTACATGAACTCTAAAGGTACACAGTGAGCAGTGTTTCTCCACAAGGATACATTTTCTTCTCTGTTATGGGAATACAATTATTTAGTTGTGCTTTGGTTTGCTTACAGTATACGGAACGGTATACGTTCTGGAAGAAAGAAACTCAGAAGAATGTCCAATGGCCTCCGTATGCATTTAAAAAAAAAAGTTTTTTTTATTACACCTGAAATGACAGCTTAAATCTAGTTATGGACAAATAGAAACTTTTCTTGTATCTATTGTTTGTACAAGTATATCGTATCATTTTTGTTGTTACATTGAGTGGTTAAAAATGGTGGGGGAACTTTTGTAAAATACCCCAAACCCCATTTAAAGCAGAATTAAGTCTCTAAATATTCACCTCCACTTAGCAATGAAACATCTGGAGTTAACTTTTATCAGCACCATGCAGAAGCAGGGATTGTAAACTAAGCTGCACATGCGCAGCTTACTGTACACTAGTCATGGTTTTGGTCTTGGTGCAATCCTAGTTCACCTGAGCTCGTCGTCGCCTCCCCCTCCTTTGTAACTTATAGATGCGAGACGGGGAATGACCCTGCCACCATTGATTGGGCCAGGAGGGCGTTGTTTCGGTCACAGTTTTGAGTGGGCTTGGGCGAACTCAGGCAAACTGGGTTCACACCAAACACAAGCTCATCACTACTCTGTATGCTGAGAAGAAGTTTGCAGAGAGGTAGGTGGAAGGCCTTTATTACAGAAGAGACATAGTATGTGTCCTCTGCAATTTAAAACTTTCCTGCTGTCAAATGTTGCACGGTTTGCTAAAGTCTCAATACACACATATAGGAATACTCTTTTGTACTTGATTGGTTAATAACATTATTTTAGCAATGTAGTATAATCTACCCAGACAATGAATGAAGATGAGTAGTTTATGCTAAACTAAAAAGGCTAAAATTTTAACATTTTGATAGCCTTCTGGAATACAGCATGCCATTTAGTAGAAATAATAGATGAAATATAACATGTTTTTTTCTTTTTATAATTAACCTTTTTAATGAGTGGGCATAAGAAAGAAGCTGTGTCTGCAAGTGCTATACTGTATAATTTATGTTGTTCTTTGCCACATTGCCAGTTTCCCTGGAGGGGCGGCCAAAGAACAGTGATGCCTGGATTTGTTCTACTACTCTGCTGCTGATGAGGAGGTGGATCATTATATCACAATGCGTATGATAGAGTGCTCGAATCTGAAGTTACATTGTCTGCACTGTAAGCTATCTTGTATGTGTATTGATCCAGGAACACCCAGGGGTCCTCTGTATGAAAGCAGTATGACAGTGCTTGAATAGTGTTGGAAAGGCAGAGATTATAGGGCTGATACCCTTCTTGATGCTGTGAAGAACTAAATCTGGTAATTATTTATTGTGTTATAACAAAGAGATGCAAAGAAAGAAAAAACATTAGTTGGATACAGTGAATTAAAGTGCTTACAATATTCACATTAAAACTGCTTCAGGTGACACAGCATAGCATGTTGGCTGATTGACTATCCCGACATTCATTTGTGTCCTTTCATTCACTTTTAACACCCAGCTATCCAAAGACCTAAATACTTAGTTACGAATATGTTTATCTCCTGAGTGGTGAATCAGAGTCTATAAAAATGCAGACTGAAGCTGGCAATACACCAGTAGAAATTGTGTCTTTGAAATGTTTGTTTAATTTTCTAATAGTTATTGTGGTCTAACAGCTGATCAACGTCGGCCATAGTGATGGGAAAAAACAAACCGCAGAATGGACAGACAAACAAAATTCTAACAGTGAATGTTGTCTTAATTCTTGGAATTTCCATTAATTCCAAAATTGAAGGTTAAAAGTTTCAAACACCTTTTGACAAGCATTATCGAATGTTCTAAGAAGATTTTTTTGTATAAATGTTTGTACACAAATCTACCATTGCATGGCCAGTTTGAGTGTTCTTTGGTCTGACTACCAGACACACTATGATTTTATTGGTCTCCCTGTTGCTACTGGACAGGTTGAAATCCCAAAATGAAGCATTATGAAAAAATAAATCTCTGATTAAGGTAAATTTAAGTGAACTTTCTGGCTTTACCACAGAATTAGTAGATTGTCCAAAATAATTATGACGTTGGTAGCGAACTTCACTTAGTCTTGTGGCAATGGGTAGCCTTTTGCCATGCTAGATACAATTTTTAATGTCCAGTAAAGCACACTTTTCTCAAGGGCACACAAAATTTGACTCCACAGAATAGCCACTCTCTCAAGTTCTACTATATCTTTTGCATGCTGGTTTCAGTACAGTGGTTGGTGTCTGAGTAACCTATCCACCTGAACACTGTGATGGGGAGGGGGATGCCTAGCTATATGCAGGTACTGACTTTCATGATAAGTAGGAATTTACATAGCATTTTTTAGAAAGCTGTACTAGGGGATTTAGACAGTGGGCAGGTACATCAAAAGGGGGCATGCTATGCAGTTGCTTAGCCACTTTGCTTTTTGTGAACCGGTGCAAGTTTAGTTTGAGACACTCTAATTAATAACTCCTGGTAAAAAAAAAAGTTTTGGTTTCAAGGCTTTATTATTTTCTGTTGAAAATATTTCCCTTCACTTCTTGCCTCAGTGACCACACAGGAAGTAAGTGAAATTTAATTATAAGTAGGGATGTACCAAGTATCAATATCGACACCTTTGTGGCAGCCTATTGCATCATTAGCAAATTGAATGAGACTTAAAAAATCAGTTTATGTCATAATCACAAGGGTTGAAACCATACAATCAGGGAACTCATTTTCCTGCTGCTAAGAAAGCTTGTACTGCAATACCTGGAAATAATGCATTGTCTCGCAATCTATGAAGTGCCTTTGATATGCAGTTCAGCTTTTGACTTTGTTATGCTGTTTTTGTACTTAAAACACAAACCTTGATAACTATGTGATGAAAACATACATAAGCAGAGGATATATGTAAGCTAACACACATCAAAGCCATTAACAGATCTGAGATATAGGCAGCATAAAGCTGAATATACATGCTGCGAATATCGGGCAATTTGTAATGAACCAGACATTTGCTCTGTGGGTGGTTCTATCTGCTGGTTTTCACCCGACGTCCTTTAATTGAATTGTCATCAGAAGAGGAATAGATGGGAAATCTTCTAATGAGGGCACCAGTTTTGGAGAGATTTCCCGTCGCTCCCTTTTTATGGCTACTGGACAGGAAGTGAAGGGAAAATAGGGAAGGGTGGTTATAACCCTCCCACATACTATGCAAAACTGAAACAAAGCTTCAGATCCAAGATCTACTTTAATGGGACATCTCATAGTGGTCACTGGGAAGTGTGTTAAAGGAACAAAACAGAGAAATCAACATGAATTGCAGAGATGTGCGAAATATGTGGGTTTTTTTTGGCACACTTTAATGTTATTGTTGTTGACATGTTTTTTGGCTATGTTCCTTATAATTAGGGATGCACCGATACTGGTATTTTGGTACCAAGTACGAGTACCGATAATATTTTTCCGCTACTCGCCGATACCAATTACCGAGTACTGGATGTCCCATTCAGGAAGCCAGGTGGCGTGTAATGACTCACCACCTGGCTTCCTGATTAGCTGGGAAGCTGGGCAGCGTGTAAAGACTCACCACCCAGCTCCCCGATTAACAAAAAAACGTGTCCCCT
Organism: Nanorana parkeri; assembly: GCF_000935625.1. Lineage (NCBI taxonomy): Eukaryota > Metazoa > Chordata > Amphibia > Anura > Dicroglossidae > Nanorana > Nanorana parkeri. Next base: position 2,142,272 of record NW_017306386.1, on the reverse strand, counting down.
CTCACCTCAGCATGTCCAGCCTGTCGCCCCCGGGGCATTTCCAGCCAAGAGCGACCTTTCTCCGGTACCCAGCCGGAGCCGTCTTGCTGGCCAATCAGGAAACCGGGCAGCTTGTAATGACGCGCTGCCCGGCTTCCTGATACAGTACTCGCCCAAATGCTCGGTATCGGCACCGATATCGATACTAGTATGTATTGGCCTGGCCTGGGTGTGGCTAGAGAAATTGAACTCAGGTGTGATAAACCAGAGTTAAGTTATGTTTTAACAGGGGGGGTTGGGGGGGCAAACACTTTTTAGGCCATGTGGGTTTGGATTTTGTTTTCCCTTGATAATAAAAACCTCCCTTAAAAACTGCATGTTGTGTTTACTTGTGTTTATCTTTGACTAATATTTAAATTTGTTTGATCTGAAACATTAAAGTGTGACAAACTTGCAAAACAATGAAAAATCAGGAAGGGGGCCAACACTTTTTCACACAACTGTACATACACAGAAGTTCATCTTCAGTCAGTTACAGAAACCATAAAAGGAATCCCACCAGTGTTGGCATGTCCCGGACATAGATGTGTGTGGAAGGAAATGCCCAGCAGAAGTGGGACAATAATAAGGCACATAAAGCTTGGCCCAGTGGGAGATTCCTCCAGCCACACAGTTTAGCATAGATGGAGGAATCTGTTTCACTTTTTCTATCTGACCATAGAAAATCTGCAGATAATCTAGAGGTGTATGGCCAGCTTTAATGTAAACCTTTCCTGAACAAGCTGGCTGCTTAATTAGTGCAATCAGTGTCGTTATCCCACTGTGCCCAGATGTCCATGGTGACTTTCCCACCTGTACTCAAAGTGGACATATATGCCTGGAAACTAGATGATTTCCTCTAAAAGAGAACTGTGGGAAGTGGTGTACACAAGCAAAGTACTAAACAGTTTTATCAGAGATAAGTGAATGGCTTCGTTTCTAAAGGTCAAGTTGTATATTTTTAATAGTTTGTTTTTGGAGGATATTCACCTCAATTTTTAAAATTTCTTCAGGGATGTTTAGAAATTGTTTATAAAAATAACATTTCTTTTAGGTCTCGTTCACACCTAGGCGTATTCATATGCGCGTCTGTCGTGCGTTTTTTTACCGCGATTCGCGGTAAAAAAGTTGCGCGTTTCCGAAGGCTACTTGGCTGTATCCCAATGGAAACGCGCAACAAAACGGCCCAAAGTAGTACATGTACCTTTTCAGGCGTGGGCCGTTTTGTAGTGCGTTAGGGACGGGCGGAAATACGCCAAGGTGGGAATGAGACCATTGAATACAATGGGATTTACATTTTTGAGCGTTTTGTAGAGCGTTCGTCGAGCGTAGAACGCGCTACAAAACGTTCAGGTGTGAACGAGGGCTAATACATGCGAACCCTCCCTACATGAAATATAACTTTTTGTAAACTTGTTGACTATTATGCCCTAGCATAATATGCCCTAGCAATGAAGGACTCTAGGTAGCTCAAACTGCCTGCATCCTAACAACCAAGGAAATTAGGCTGCTTGAGATACCTGTATCCTAGCAATGAAGAATGCTAGGCAGCAAGGGCCTCCTGCATCCTAGCATCAAGGGATGTTCCTTGTTTCTAGGATGCAGACAGCTTCAACAGAGTAAATTTGCACTGTATGCATGTAAATGTTAGTATAAAATGTTTAAATGTGTAAAATACAGCCCATACGCAGGACAATGGACATAGTTTATTTTATTTTGTTTCTCTTCTCTTCTTTTTTTTTTTTTTTAGAGATCTAAATGCAGCGCATTCACAGCTGTGCCCATGGGCCCACTGAAAACAATACACCGTTGCTCAGATCAGTAAAAAAAAAATGATGTACTGAGAAAAATTCTGCATTTTTTTGCGGCCATGTGCACAAGCCATGTAATAACTCCTAAAAGTGTGCTACTTTAAACTTGCTTCAAAGCTGACACCCATGTACACTAAATTCGATATGCATGTATGCTGTCATTGAAAAACCTAAGTTATATCATGTCTGAAAGATGCACCTCTGTTTATTTTTAGAACTCCCGTCCTCGGAACACTTAAGTGTAGCAGATGCAACATGGCTAGCCCTCAACGTGGTCTCAGGTGGTGGAAGCTCGTCTAGCTCTCAACCAATTGGAGTGACCAAAATTGCCAAATCGGTCATTGCACCATTGGCAGACCAGAATATCTCTGTGTTTATGCTATCCACCTATCAAACAGATTTCATATTGGTAAGTTATTGTGCAATTTATATAGTAATTAACACAACAAATAAATTACAGGAAGTATAAGTGCTTGGTAATCCTCTAAAAAGAATGCACTTTATATCTAATGCTAGCATTTACAAAGGTCATAGTATTGTTCTGCTCCACATTGAAAATTTTGTGTAAAAAAGAGTTTATGGAATTCATGTATATCAGTATTGCTGTTAAGCTGATTGGTGCATAGTCAATGTCATAAGGTGCCAGATCTTAACTTATTTTTTGTAATATGCCTGCTGCGTTAACATTTATTGTAACAAGTCGGACTAGATCCGGCACCTTATGTTGTCTGCTATGCACCTGTTAGCCTAATACATTTTCCAAACCTATCTGTATGTCAAGTTAAATCCATTATGTCACATTTCGATCATCCATTCACACAGCACTGCAGGGCAATGACCCATCATTAGGCACTACCTGGAACTCCATAAGCCTATAACTGCCTCATCTGGCTGGTAACTGAATTTAGCATACAAACTTTTACACTTCCGATATGGTCATCTTTCCAGTTGGACCATTACTTCTGATTCTAATATTGTCCTTTTTAAAATACAACTTATTACACAGTGGTGTAGTATATTAGGAGGAGGCAGCAGCTGCAACAGGGACTTACTACAAGAGTCCTCCACAGCAGCAAATATAGGCACAAACTATGTTCAGTGAAAGCAACTGTATCCTTTACAGCTCTCCCATTATGTACTTTTAATATTACCAGAAACTTTTTTATGCAGGAACCTCTTGAAGCTAATGAGAAATCAACTGTTGTTAGCTCATTATAGACTCTTTGAAACAGTTATATGATTCTTACTATGGTTAACGCCCCATTATCCGGAATTAGCTACCCACTGAGCAGAGAAGCGGACCTGAGAGAGAACATTCTCAGGTCGGCTCCTCTGCTCAGTTGGTGGGTGCAATAGCCAGCCTGCTGTTGGCTATTGCAATTTGAAATTGCCAATAGCAGTCTGGCTATTGCTCCTGCCCACTGTTTCCATTCACCTGCCAGCTGCGGGAACTACCCGGCAGATGAATGGGGGTTGCTTGAGAGTTTCCATCAACTCTGAAGCATTCAGAGACTAAAGTTATCCGGCACCTACCAATCGCCATAACTTGGAGTTTACTGTACTTGGTACTTAACATTGTTATCAAGTGAACCACATATATAAGTTAAGCAATGCAAAAAGAATAATTAGCAAAATGCAGTAGTAACTGCTAATAACTTGTGTACATTGCAGTCAGATAACTGAACAAAGAAGTCTGATTGGGTGTCTACACTCTACAGGCCATTTTGGCTGGTTAAGTAGATATGTTGTATGAAAGACTATGTTAAAACAGATTGTTTACCTCATCCAGTAAAATTTTGTAGGCTCCGTATTATGAAATCATATGAGAAAAGCTGGGTAATGGAGATCTATCAATGTCTTGTTTAATGCCCTCCATAGAATTACTTGATTTCATGTGCTATATCTCTTCCAGGTACGCGAGAGGGATCTGCCATTTGTAATGCATACGCTGGCAGCAGAATTTACTATATTGCAGGTGGTGAATGGAGAGACTGTGGCTGCTGATAATCTTGGGGTAACAAATGGATTTGTGAAACCCAAGCTTGGTAGGTGTCTTGCACAAAAATCTAGTCCTATAAGAGCATTTTTTAAAAACTCCTCCACTGCTACTTTAGCCTTAGACAGCTAATATTGTCTATCCAAAAAGTGGCAAACGCCATGTAATAGTTACTCTAATGGTAACATTGCTTTCACATCAAATACATTTTTTGGCACCAATTTATTCTGAAAAAGAAATTAGGTGTGCATGCATGGTACCTGCCTCGTGCATCTATACTCCTATACTTTTTATTCAGTAATTCTTTACACATTATATCATGAGGCAAGCTGTTTGTTTTTTTTGTTTTTTTATTGGAATAAGTAATTTGCTTAACAACATTGTCTTCTATGGTGCTGCCCAAAGTGTTGCAGAGAAGGCTAAATAATGAAACGGAATAAAAAAAAACTGAACAGTAACATATGACACAACATGAACCATAGAAAAAATGGAAACAAGTTGAGCAAGAACCCTGCCAATCACATTTATAGTCCAAGAGCTGGTCAAAAGAAAGAGTTTAAAGGAAAACGTAAACTACAATATATAAAAGGTGATAGCCTCTGCCATATCAGATAGTGGAGGAGGAAGCAGTGGGGATCAGTGAATAGAGTATCTAGGCCATCTGAAGGATTACGTAGTAGTAAATGGCACGAAGAAGTCGGATAGTAGTAATATAGTCGGATGTACACTAGCAAATATTACAATAACAATATGAGCGTTTGCCAGCAATATTGAGTATTAATCTGCCCCCTATACTGACAAATTTTATGTATTTAATTATATCAGGCAGTCATTGTGAATTAATCTCACTATTACTGCTTGATAAATTAATACATTTTTTTTATTATCAGGCTGCTTCAAACTTCAGAACAGCCGATAATAAGTTAGTGACACTGATCCTGCAGCAGTTCAGGATTCAGCTGTCAGTGAATGTTTCAGAAAACTTAAACATTCTACTTTCAAGAATAGATACATTATGTGTCTAATACATAACATTTTGTATCTATTCTTGAAAGTCAAAAGATAAAAAAAAAAAAAGCCAGTATAGCTTGAGAGAGATATCTCTCGATCTATACGAGCTGTCAGAATGCCGGCAAAAGCCGACATGTGTGTCTGCTTTGCTGTGACTCTCAGACACCCGATATTAAGGTATCGGGTGTCTGAAAAAGGTTAACCCTTTCAGTAATGGATCTCTAGATAGTTAGACATCCATTACTGAAAGGTAACCGCTGATTCTCAGCGGTTAGCAGCCTTCTAGTGCAGCAAATAACTCGTCACGTACAGTGTACGTGACGAGTCATTTGGTCCCTTTGTGGCTGGACGTACAGTGTACGTCTCCCGTCACGAAGGGGTTAATGATGGTTCCTTAGACAGCAGTTTGTAAAGTTATTTAAGTCACAGGGATATCGGAGAGGAAACCAATAAGACGTAGAATCTGAGCAGAGAAAGTAAAGGTGTGGAACAATGCTGTTTCTGCTGTTATTTTTTCTTCAAAAAAATGTGGAAAAATCCTTGGATGATATTTAGGTAGAAGGAAGTGCCTGAGGACAATCTGGGGAGTTCAAAGCACTAAACAGCTGTTTGGGATTGCTGAATTCCATTGATTTGGAAAAGGAAATGTGTGACTGCAAGATGAGTACGGCGGCATACCTGGATTCCTTTAGAACACGGTTGCTTGCAGGAACTTCTCTTTACTATTTTATTTCCAGCCTCTGGAAAAACCTTTTCATCAGTTTAGAAACAAATAGGAACTACTTTATTTACAGTCATAGAATGCAAATCTATATAATAGGCTTCCTCTAGGTGGCTTTTGGGATACTTCAGATTCTAGTGATGGTTAATCTTTAAAGCACAAGAAATTATTTATTTTAGATATAGCAGGGAAGCATTATCTCCGTGATGGAAGCACAGACCACAAAAAATAAACAAATGGGAGAAGTTCTAATCCTTCCTGCTCTGTCCAAAACTACAAAATAAACATGTTCTAATGGAGTTTGGGGTTAGATTTGTGTTTTTCATTTGTTTTTGTTTTTTATTATCAATTTAAAGAAGATCTTTAGTGAGAAAATTATAGCTGACTGGTGGGCATGCTGATGCAGTGGTTGTAATACTTTTTTGAGGCGCTAAACATTAAAACAAGCATGTATATGAGGAGTTCTGTCTTCACTTTGACTTTCTAATCCGCATGCTGGTTCCTGGCCAGTGACTCAGACTACTAAAGCCAGTGGCATTTGGCCATCAATGACCGCAATCCATGCGTTTGACCATCTTTCAATGACATAACCCAATATTATATGTCTTCTGTGGATTTTGTATTGACTTGAGTTCTGCAGTTCTTTTTTGAAAATGAACTTGTTTAGTAGGTAATTCTGTTATAGAGGTATCAGCCAAATTATCAGACTAATGGCAGTGTGCAACTTGATGTTTACTGAATGAATTCAGGATAAATTGACAACGCAAACAAAATGGTAAAGTGGTTTAGGCTAATCACAGGAAATGAACAGGCAATGCAACATTTGTAGTAACGGGCTGCCTAGTAGCACTTTCCCATTAAGAGCACAAGTGGCAGCACAGTACAGAATAACAGATTCCTATAAAGAATAAGGGAGAATCACTAGCACCTACACTGTATAGTACAGTTACGTCTAGTACAAATGCAGTTACTTGCACTTCCCTGGGGGTAACACTTCATCTCAAAAGGAGGATGTCCACCAGGATCCTTGTAAAGGATGCACAGAGGAAAGGCAGGAGGAGTTGCTGGTCTGGATGCTCAGGTGGCTGTAGAAGTCTTATGGATAGAGGAAGCAGAATCACCCCACTGGAAAGTCAGTCTTCAGAGCCAGCTAGCACAGTGTCCACCACAAAGACTGGGGCTGAAGATGAAGCTATACGCTCTTGCGCTTTAATCCAGCAGCCAGCAAACAAAGGATGACCCAATGCCTGGTGACAACTGATGTGCCCCTGACATCGCTGTCCCATCAGGAGCAATCTCCCTGAGCCCCAGAAGTGGAATTTATATCCTCTAGCTGTGCCCTGGGAATGATGAGAGCCCAAGGGATTGTGAGTAGTGGAGTTAAAGGAGCCATTGCTTGCCACTAGGCAAGGTGGGCTAAGGGGGCACTCCACTATATTTTTACTGTGAATCTGCATTAGTGCCTGTGTCAACTGGCTTTGGGCTTGTGTTAATGGGCAAATAAAGTTCACTTTCAAGTGCATTGAGATCAGTTTGAGATGCTGCTGAGATCATTCACAGTTCATTGACAAGTGCATTTGACCTTCTTCCAAGCTGCATCAACTTGCAAGCTGTTTTTGCAATTCTGTTGGCTAGTATGGGGAGAGAAACATTTCTTCTGCCAAAAACAAAACAAAACTGTCAACAAGGGCCCTAAGATAGGGAATACTCTGAAAGGGAAATTATTTGTTTAGCATGTTGATCTTAAACTCAGTGATTTTTCTTGTCTCTGTATAAGAAGTATTTTTTTTTTCTCCTTCCAGTTCAGAGACCAGTTATTCATCCACTTTCAAGCCCCAGCAATATGTTCTGTGTTACCAGCCTGGATCCTTATACACTTCCAACTGTGACTACACTCCTAATGGATGTTATGTTTTACTCCAATGGGTATGTACCTGGAACAGCCCACATCTGGCAGACACATGCTGTATTATTCAGTTTTTTTCCACTGATGTGTTTGACCTAAATAAAGGAGTTGTGGTCAATTTGTTTTTTAGTGCTACTCCAGTAAGGTGTGTCTGCAGAGTTCACGTGAGCAAATACAAGAGATGCCAGTAGTTTGATTTCATGTAGCTTTTCGAAAACATAGTATAAACCTTTTTATTTCAAACTACCTTTTCATAATGACTTTCAGTTAGCCTGTACAGCCCTCAAATAAGGGGAAGGGTCTCTAAGCTCCTTTATATCCGTATTCAAAAGTCATAAATAGTTGAAATGTTTAGAGAGCCTATGAATATAGTTAACCCCAACAGGTTCTTTCCTACAACTGGCTTCTTCATTAGGGTCTGTGGAGAAAAAGGCCATATATCCATAATGCTATGTGGCATGCCAGTTAAGCGGAGAGAATTGAAGAGCCATCTGAGTTTTGTTTAGACAAGGTAACCCACTGATCTGAGGTCTGTAGTAGGCACTAGGCCCTGTTGTTAATAAACTATTGTTACCTTTAATTTTCTGGTAGGCAAGTATGCAACAAGAAGCATCCCGAAAGCAATTGTTCAGTTTAAATATATAAGAACTGGTGTCAGGAAAGCGCACCAGAATCGTTGTTTGTGTGATTTTGCATTTTCTCATTTGGACTTTTTTATTTATTTATTTCAATCTTGAAGACCAGACTGCGTCATGTACATTTTATGTTGTAGAGTAAAAGATTCGGTGGTGGGCAGCGAAGAATCTGGTCATATCCGCTTCTTCTCCTTTTCCCTCATTGAGGGTTACATTTCCTTGGTGATGGATGTACAGACGCAGCAGAGGTAAAGCTTGCTGAAGATTTGTTGCAGGCATCAGCAGATGTCTGTTAATTGTTTATTGGGACCTAAGACATAAGATTGTATAGCATCAATGTTGGTAAGATTATATTAAATGTGGACCATTGATTACTGTAACTTTTTTTTAAAGAACAACTCCAGGCAGTAAAAAAAGCCCTGCAAGTTTCAAGTGCTCATTTTGGTCTAGGGTCTAAAGTAAAAAAGATATATTCACCAGATCCTTGGCTCCGGCTGTGGAATATCCCTCATTGTCCTCACGTCTAATGCAAGTGAATGGAAGTGAGGACATCACGCGTCCTTAGGGTCACCACACACACCTTACAATGTGACCATATATTTATTTTACAATACATTTTAGATTTACCAAAACTTTGTAATGGGAGGACCGACTTAATCCATCCAATCAATGTACATAGTTGTTGGTAGATCTAAAGGAGATTGTACAATCAGATTGTAACGTGTTTGGGGAGCTTTAGATCGCCGGAGCCTAGGGGAAGAAGAGGCTGTGAGGAATGGCACTGGGGATCAGGTGAGTAGATCTTTTTTTAATTTTAGACCCTAGACCAAAACAAGAACCTAACCCTTGCAGTGTTAGGGTAGCCCCACAACTAAAGCTTAAGCTAAACTCCAGGCAAATGGCTGAATACACAGGTGAAATAACTGTTTCACCTAACAAAGGATTGGTATTTCTGTCAATCAAGCGCAGAGATTTACACAGCGCTGCCTCACAACACAGACCTGCCTAGCAGGAGAGGGAACCTGTTCTTTCTCTGCTGCAGGCTCACTTTCACGTACAGGTCTCCTGCGCATGGACAGTGAAAGGTAAAAGCAGCATGCTGATGAATTCTGTTCTCGTCTGCTATCAACATACTCCTTGTACTGCAGCACACCTGACTGGCTCCTTGTGCTGCCTCTTCCCCCTTGTATTTAAGAAAAACTAAATTGAATAATGTATTAATAATTTCAGAGCTGCAATAATTGGTGCCATTCCTATCTACCTGGTGTTCAGCTTTAAGTTGTCTTTATTTGCTATTCGCTGTTTGTAAACGTCAGATTACATGAATATAATATACTCTGCTACAATTTCAGAGTTACACATAAGGGCTCATTCACATAGGCGTGCACATCTGTATGACATGCACGCCCGTTCAGAGATCTGCTTCCGAGAGGGACAGCTGTTGCATGTAATTGCTACACGTTGACCTGAATGTGCAGGTCCGGATGCACACTGTCTCTGCAGCTTTTGGTTGGCGTGTGGCCCTATGCAGCCCTGTACTCCCATAGGGTGGTACAGGCAGCTGCATGCAATCACACAGGGTCCCTTTCCCTCCTAGGAGCAGGTCTCTGCATGGGTGTGCATGCCGTACCGATGTGCATACCTGCGTGAATGAGGCCAAAGTGTTGTCATTTCTCTCACTTGCTGTCTGGTGAAACATTTGTCAGCAGAAGAGAAAGTGAGGAGAAATCACTCTATTGGAGTTCTGGATACCTGTAAAACCTGAAAGGGGCTGTAGTAACCCCTGGGCAGACATTATAAGACATGAGCAATGTGCAAAGTACAGCAATCAATAGCAATCAAAACGTAGGTCGTACTGAATTGGTTAAAGTGAGCGCAACTTTGATTGGGTACTACAAATTACAACAGTTTGTACATTAGGATTGCAAACTTCACTGCAGTCTTAAATAATCCAAACTACATTGCCAACCAAGAGTTTCGCTGCATTTGCATTTTCTTGGGGCTACGTGGCTTTAATAATAATTAATTTATGATGTATTTTGTTGGATTTTTTTGGTAAATATTATGACCCAGTTTTTATCATTTTAACGCTTAGGTTTCCTAATAATTTGCTGTTTACAAGTGCGTCGGGCGAGCTTTGGAAGATGGTTCGTATTGGCGGACAACCTCTTGGTTTTGGTATGTATTTAAAATGCTTCCGTCATATGTTTATGCATGTAAGAAAGTATTCTTATTCTGCAGCTTTAAAAAGGTTTGCGGAAATTTAGACATTTTTGCTGCTTTGCCACATCTACTGCTGTGGTTTCCATTGCTTACACAGATCTCTATGTGATGCATCTGGATGTGCCAAGCCACCTGCAATGTGCCCATTAAAATGTGTTCCAATTATGCCAACATGGCCAATTACACTGAGCATAATATAAGATCACCTGTGATAATTAAAATACCAGGGGTTCTGAATTTAGGTGGCATTTTCTAGCAGTCTCTGATTATTGACTCTTCAAAGGGAGAGTTGCAGAAGTAATGGAAATATCCAATGTTTTCATTTTTTACCCTCTCATTAGTAACAGATTAGGTTTGCATTGATTATTTTTGGTTCCAGGATCTGCAATTACCGATTTTCCCCTGTAACGAATGGTGGATATTGTGTCACCAACAAATCAATACATTGGTTTGCTATGAATATGTAAATGGGTATCACTTAATCCCACAAGAACTGTAAATGGAAACAGGAGTAGTGTTACCCTCTTGTTTAAAAGAGTACTGCAAATGGTAAAAGTCACCTAAAGCCAACTGGGTATTTTCTATTCCTAAATCCTCCTGAAAAAGTGCTGTAAAAGAGAAGCATGTCTAAGAAAAAATATGTTCTTGGTGACTATTCCTTGCTGCAGTTTTATAGTTAGTCCAGTAGTAAGAGATCAGATCAATATCTTCTTAGCATTAAGTGCAAGAAAGGACTTCAGTTAAATGACATGTTTTGATGAATGTTTAGAATTAGCATTGAAAGAGTTCAGCAGTAAACATAGATTTTGAGTAAAACAGAGGTGTGGAAATGTAAGAAAACCATCTTTTTTTGTAATTTCCCAAAAGCTTTCTACAAATTGTCTTTTTCCCAATTCTAAAGTATTTGAATGTCCATACTTCGGTGAAATAATTTTCATACTTTGGTGAAATCAGACAATTGTACAGCTACTATTTTGCATGACATACATAGCAGGTTGGTAGCTTTGTGTTTACTGTGCCTGTGCATTTCAACTAATGAAAGTCTCCCCACACAAGAATAGCATGTAGATGGGGGTTTTATTAGACCATTTCCCAAGTACACTTGTGGCTAGTATTCTATTTAATAAATTGTCCATATCAGTCATAACGGTTTTCAACTTCCATTGTTCACTCTTAAGTTGTTTTTATAATGTCTTCCTCTTCTGTAGCTGTACCCCAGTATCTAGTTCATGCTTTCTATCACATGGCCCCTTTGCCTCCAACTCCCTGAATTTGTGTAATATTTTTTAGGGTGGGTGTGGAATGCTTTAAAAATGGAGTAATGATAGTTTCTAGATTTAATTAGTAATAGGAAAGGTAATACTTTACTGAATTAAACATCAAGTATTACTGTGAAAACACAATACCTAACCCCGTCTCTTTCCAGTATTTGTATTGATCTGTAAATGTTTGTTTTCAGATGAATGTGGCATTGTTGCCCAGATCTCAGAACCTTTAGCTGCTGCTGACATCCCTGCCTATTATATCAGTACCTTTAAGTTTGATCATGCACTGGTGAGTTTTGTTATGAATTACATGTAGCTGTTATATTGTAACTGGTCTCTATGTACCTTTTTTTGATAAAAATGTAGTTAGTTAATGGTAAGATAAACATGACTTTGCACACTGAAAGTGACCCTCCTTTAGTTACCGGAGAACCCCTGAATGCTTTAGTATGAGAGTAGTTATTGTCAGTCTTCCACTTTATTGATCTACCATTTTAGAAAATAGTGGAATTGATTCATCATTACACCCCAACCTATTCCCCATCCTCCCAAAATTGTGGCCATAAGCCTTTTCATCAGTTCACTTCGCGTGCTCTGCTCCATTTTAGGAAGTCTCAATATTGCATGTCCTGCATCAAATAATTAGGATAGTTGGTGGATTTTCACAAATCCAGTTGTGTGTAATAATAATGTGGAACTGAATAAGTGAAATCTGTAGTAAAGCAAAATACCTGCATGTAAAACCTCTGGTTGTTACTGACATTTTTTATTTGGAGTACTAGATTTAGAGCAGTGATATCCCTTGAGAACTAATATTAAAAGTCACATGCTAGTCAGCAGATGGGCTTCAAGTTGAACAAGTAACGAGCAAGTGATTACTAAAGTAGTAATTATTGTAACACAAGAGAAGAGTGAACTGGTTTGCATGATTTGCATGGTTACTGTGCACAGTGCCCCTCCCCAGTCATCATTATGTGTAAGATCGATTGGAGATGGAACCTAATATGGAAGTGTTACAGTTCCATAGCAGTTATATCACCAAGGGGCATGGATTTTTGCTCCATGACCGCCTGCAGTGATCTAAGTGGCATTATAGGTCACCAGTGAAGGAAAGGAGGCTTGTGCACCAGTGGAATCTAAGCTTTATGATAGGGTGGGGTGGGCATATCCTTATTAGACCCAAAACTGAACTAGTCGAAAGTCCCATGAAGGCTTCTGTACTGGTTTAACACATGCTAAATCATTGGAGCAGAATTCCTGTTGTTAATTTATCACTACAGGCTGTAACAGCAGAGTTAAGTTCTTCAAATAAAAATAGAATTCTGCAGTTACCTCTTCTCGTGGCTTACACAATCAGTGTTGGTATTCCTCCCAGGATGCTACAGTTTCAGCTTGCAGCCCTTGATCACTCTAGCGGTATGTCACCTTAATTGCCCTGTCTACAGCTGCTCTCTGGGAGACTTGTTTCCTCTAATGTTCTCACATGGGTGTTTCCTGGGTAACTTTGCACTTGGTGTATTGAGTATAGACCTTTGTGCACATGCCTGTCCATCAGGTGCCATCTTCCTGTGTTTTCTGGGAAATCCCACTGTAGATAACTCTGCTCTGCTGCTGGTCCTTGGCAACCAAGGATGTTCTTGCTTCCACTGCCCACAGTGAACTGACCACTCAATATACTTGGTTGACTAGCACTATGGGCTGTTCTTACAAGTGCCTCTTACACTGTTATGCATCCTGGGAACCAAAGTAGCTTCTCACAGCAGGTACTTTGTTGACCAGATCATTTCCATATGTCTCCTACCCAAATAAGACCGTTACCATTTCATTTTCAAAAGCTAAATTTGGCAGTAATTCACAGAATTTATGGTGCAGAGAGTTAGTGTGCCTAATACAGTAAACTCCCAGTTATCCGACACCCACGGGGATCGGTAGGTGCCCGATTACTGTAGTTTCTGGTTGCTTGAAGGTTAATAGTAACTCTTAAGCCAACATCCCCCGCAGCGCCCCGCTTCCCCCCAGAACCCCATTCACCTGCCAACTAGCTTCTGCAGCCAACAGGTGAATGTAGGCAGCCGGGAGCAATAACCAGATTGATATTGGCTAATTCAAATTGCGTTAACCAATAGCAGGCTGCCTATAGAAGCCCTACCCACAGAGCAGAGGAGCGGCCCTGAGAGAGACATTTCTCTCTCAGGTCCGTTCCTTTGCTCAGTGGGCGGGAGCAATAGCCAGCCATCTATTGCAATTTGTAATAGCCAATAGCAGACTGGCTATATCTCCCCATTGTTTACATTCTGCTGGTGACCGTGGAATCTAGCCGCCGGCCGGCAGCAAGCTGTAAGCAAACAATATAGTTAGCAACTTTAGTTGCTAACAAAAAATGTTTAGTGTGTACCAAGCAACCAGCATTTTTTTAAAATCTGCATCAAGACACCGGGAAAAACAATCAAGGACATATGTTCATGATTTTATTTTTTTTTTGCTGGTTGCTTAAATGCTGGATAATGGGGTGCTTACTGTATGTTGTGATCTATTCATCAGCTTTTTTATCATCTTTGGATTTTCTATACATAATGCCTGTGCTATTTGTTACGGTTGTGTTATACACTCCTATTTGATTGCTGCTGTGACTGAACCTTTTGCCTGCTTTGTCATAAAAAATGCAGCTGTGTGGTTTAGCCACAAACCTCGAATACTGTTTGCTTCCTGTCATTCAGAGACTTCTGTTTTATAGGGTCAGTTCAATAGTGTAAAACAAAACTACTAGTGCCCACAGCAGATATTACATATTGTTGGTTGTTGGATTTCTGATGTATTAAAGCCTAAAGAGACTTCAGCACTTACAGAAAACAAAAGGTTGCTGACAGGTATGTAATGCAGGCCTACAGAAATGCCAGCACATACTTACAGCAGCTTTCCTTACCATCTGCTTTGCCTCATGCCGGGCCATTTTGACTGGCAAGGCTTCAGTAACAAAGCTTTGCTGCCTTTTGCATATTCTTGTTGGCCATTGACGCTGCCTGTAATAATGATGGTCCGATAAGAATATATAGAAACAGAAGGCCGCATGCAACCTATGGATTAAAAATAATAAAACCACCAGGACACTACTAGTAGTGACACTGTACTGAATTAGGTAGGTATAGGGCTGTAAAAGATGAGGGACCAGAAATCCAGATTGCTAGGAGTGTTGCTCTGACCGCAGATGGAGTATCCACAACTAGAAAATAAAGGAGAAAAAAGACAAAAGTGCAATAACAATAACGTTGTGTGTGACAGTATCCAGAATAAAATGATAAAATACACTCACAAGAGTGGAAAAGGGTAGCGCCTAGATTAATCATGCACTGGTCCGGCAGGATAGACCTCAATCATCAAAATAACATAAGTAAGGGAATGACATCTTCTGGAGATACTCCAACCATCGGTGTATGTATGGGGGAGTGATTAGGCTAACATTAGTGGGAACATTAAAGAATGACCAGGGAACTGATCGTGTGTAAAAACTAACATAGTTTTATTAATACACAATGGTAAACATATTGCAGTAACTGGTTAATGGAGCTGTTAGTCAGGGTAGACAGTAAGGTAATCCAGACTCAGTGAAGACCGTTGATCCAGTAGAGCTGACTGGTGCTGCTGCAGTGACTCATGGCAGTCAAAGGAGCCATGACTACTATGCAAACCTCTGTGTGGGTGTAGAAAAGATCAGCAATGACACAGCCCAGTGGTCCCATCTTCACTGGTAGGAAAAGTCTGGTGGTGTGGAGGGACTCGGTGACGACGCATTTCGAGGGTTTTTCCCTCTTTTAAACCAGGGAAGAAAGAAGGTGACAGGTCTGGATGGTGGGAAATTATGAATTCACAGGAGAGCGGAAGGAATTGACGTGGGAGGAGCTAGGGGACAGCACCCAAAAGGCATCCACTGGGAACTAGTTATTCATATATGTAAAATTATTAAAAGGCAGTGAGGATAAATGTTCATAAACATTTCTATAAATTGGATATGAACTACTCACAAGTGTAAGTGAGATTCATTTCAAACCAGCCTGGCTGGAGTACAATAGGGAAAAGCAGAAGGGCTTATGTTTGGATAGAACAATGTAACTAAATGATCCAGTTGCATACAAAGTGGGCTAAGGAATTACTATGAAAAGCGATAAAGTATAAGAAAAGTGATTATAGTTAGTTGCTTTTCATAGTAATTCCTAGTTATCTGCTGTTGAGTCAAAGTACTTTCCAGTATGCATAGGACAGAAAACCTCTCCAGCTGATCTCTACTTTAAGGTGACCACATAAATAGATTTAGCAATACCTTGAGCTGGCATTTAGCACTCTTTACCTACTGGATTTTTAATTCTCAGGTTCTGCAACTACATTTCAGCTCATATTACCACTATTACCCTCTTAAAGCTGAACTCCAGCCTGGAAAAAAAATACCCTTGTAACAAGTTAAATGCTCATGTTTTCCTAGCAGTAGAGTAATAGTGTGAAATGGGTACCTTATTCCTTCCTCGGGTAGGCCCTCTCCCTCTGTGACCGGCCCACTAAAGCATCCTCTTGTTCCGGCCTGCAGTCAATAAACATACAAACCTATGGCACTCCTGACTCATTATCTGTTTTGCCTGAGGAAGTGACTTTGTTGTTCCGAAACGTCACCTTTGATGATGTGACACCTTAGAAGTCAATAAATAGTGACTATTCTACATGCTGGAGTGCTTGTGACTTTTTTTTTTTTATTTCCGGCCTGTAGTCACACACATGCCTCCTCCAAATTCAGTGCAGTACTAATAGTCTTGCATTGAATGTGAGGATACTGAGGGACTGCCCACAGCATGAAGCGTCCGGGAAAAGGAGAGCACCAGAGCCTACGGGATGGTGGTTAAGGAGATGTGTGGGAGGGCCTCCACTGCAAGGGTTTTTTTCCAACATGGAGTTCAGCTTTAATATTAAATACAGTCATTTTCTTGACTTGCCTGTTTGATGTTTTTTATTTACACATAATTTTGCTGATAAAAGCTTTTAGAGTGATGTATTTGTTTTAATTTTTTTTAGTGCTCCAAACATGTTTAAAATAAGGGGCCATACACATGTTTGTAAATGTTTGCATATCCCAAGAGAACTTGCCTAACATCTGCAGTAGCTAATTCTGTCAAATCAAGTTAGTGATGCAAAACTTTACAGTTTTAAACAAGTTACTTTTTTTCAGTTTTCGTATTCCAAAATATACATGCAAAAAGGCAGCAAAACAGAGTATGAGACACAAAAGGAACTGCAAGCACAGCAAAACAATAACAACAAAACATTTCTGCCCAAGTCATCCTCACACACTGCCAAACAGATACAGTGCACAATTAAACTGCTGAGGTTGCCATAGTGAAAATGACTGTAAGCCAAGTTTTGGTATAAAACACAAAACAAATGGAATCAACCAAAAATGGAGAAAATATCCACTTAGGTTCCATTGGTAGGATCAAAAAACAGGTTATGGATTCTTTCAGGGGTTGTAGGCTGCATGGGTGTGACCAGGCAAATTGTAATGGATTAGGGGGCTGCTCTGTAACAGCGCCAAAGCTGCTCACATAGCTTTAGACTGGTTTTCTCTTCACAGTGTATGGGTTGGTGATCAGTATATTTGTTCTTTATTCAGCAGCACATTATAACAGAAGATTTCATCTCCATATTCTGTTTGATCTTTGCAGGTACCTGAAGAAAACATCAATGGTGTCATTAATGCGCTCCAAGTCAGCCAAGCGGAGAAACATTAGAAGTCTTCTGCCCGGTGGCTCTGTCTCTCTTTTTTTTTATTTCTGTGCAGTATTTCAAGACTAGCTGAATCTCAAGAGGTGCCATGAAGGATGAAAGACACTGAAATGGAGATGAACATGAGAATCTCCAGCAAGTTTTTTTTTTTTTTTTTCGTTTTCTTTTATTCACCTATGGTTTCTCTTATGTTTAGTTCCAAAGTGATCTGTAACCTTCCTGCTAACTTGGTATAGGATAAAAAAAAATGAAACTGAAAAAAAACAAAAGAAAAAACAAAAACAAAAATTGCATTGCACTGTTGCAATTAGTTATTACCGAGATGCAGTGAAGCCTTGGCTGTAGACGTATGATCTGCACCTTTTATAGACGAGTGTGAAAGTTTCATTCTAAAATGTCTTTGTAGAGAGGTTTGCAAGCCTAAAGTGGAATGAACATCACACAATGGTAAAGATTATTGCACTGTATTCATCTATTCCATTTGAAATGGTGTCAGACTTGCATAAAGATTGTATTACCATAACTAGTACTACATATTTGAATAGGTCTCTCTAGCTTCTTCCCCTTGCCAGTTCCTGAGAGCAATAGTTTGAGGGCTGCTCCTGCCTGGAACATGGATTGGAGGTGATTGTCATCAACTGATTTCACTGCACTTTCCATGTAGAAATGAAAGAGGGAGTGTTGGCAGCTTTGTATAATTCTCTGCACCTTGACTCTGCTTTTACCCCCTTTTTATTTCTTTGCATGGTGAATTGTGCTGTTTTATTTTATATCTTTTTATAGTGACTCTTTAGTCTAAAAGAACCTTCTGGAAGATTTTAAATTGTGAGCCATGTCCATGCTTATCATACAAGCTACAACTTTCTCTTTGGCCTTGCTTCGAAAGCTGACTCTAATGCAAAACAAGTGCTTCATTGTGGGGAGAAAAACCGTTGTTTTAGCAGTTCATGACAGTGATTCGTTAACTGGTTTCTATTAATTGCTGACTGAAAAGAAGAACATTTTGCATGTCAAGAGTTCTTTGTCCTAAGCATACATTTTCACTGTTATGCTACAAGCACTAGACTTACCCATTATGTACTGTCACCTTTATCATTTATGAACACCTGCCTTGAAGCTCTTGCACCTTTTGTAAGGAGAGATTTACTAAAATAATAGTAAATGTGTATAAAATAATGGCAAATCACCGGATTCATGCTACGTGCATGACTGGAATAAGCGTCCCAGATTTGAGTGATTTCCAGATTGAAGTGTACTGGCCACCTTTACCTAATTATTGGAGGCTGCCATTTTGTGAGCTGATCCAATATTCCTGAAAACTCACCCTACCAATTTGTTGTAGTGTGATTTCATTGGTTCCTAAGGAACTTTATAGGCCACATCCTCACAAATATAGGGAAAGTCCATGTTGTGGAGGAGACTGGATCACAGTAAATATAGGGTGGCCCCAATTAAACTGAAAATATTCAGGATCATGTATCTTAATGCAGTGATCGCGCAGACAATTGCAGTAAATTGGGTATGGCTTTTGGTAGGGCCTGGAGGGTTGTAGTGACAAGCTGTGGAAAGTGCTTCTCCAAATGAGCAGTGTGAAGCCATTGCCTGAGTGGCATGTTGCCAACTCTGAATTCTGTAACCAACTATACTAAATCAACGACCATTCTGAAATCAAAAGTGTTTGTCGCAGTAGGCCCTGAGCTTCTGCCAAGAACCCCACCCAGACTAGATGTTTCCTCAAATGTAATATTTACAGGTTTTTTTCTGGTTTTTGTTAAAGCTAAACCCCAGACAAATTAAAAACACCAGTTACTGCAGGCATATGTTATTTTAAGCATTTTTAAATGCAACTGGCATAAGTACTTGAATTTGATTTCATATCAGCTTCCTGCAAGCCTTTATACATCAGCACTCAGACTGGGAGTGGGAATGGCAGGACTGGGAACCAGTCAGGTGCTACAGCGTTTGTGAACTTAGAAGGAACATGTTGACTAACGGAGATAGCAGAGGTACGAGCTGCTCATCCATTTTGCAGTCACATGCTTGGGGCAGGAAGTTGACCAAGCTAGGTTGTTTATCTGCAGTAAAAAAAGGTCATGAAGCTAACTGTGCTGTCAGGCAAGACCGTGTAAATCTTAGGATAGATGGATGGACATACAGAGCCCTGGGCAATTAGGAGCTCCTATTTATGTATTTCCTTGTGCATTAAATGCTTGCCTGCAGGTTACCTTAAAGTTTTTCACCATTTTTCCATGTGGTCCTCCTGTAAGATCATCACCCTGAATACTGTCAGTTTAATTCTTGCCATCTTGGATATGTGTGGCCTACCACACATGTATGCAATAACAGTTTGCACCAGTGTAAATCTTAAGTCTGAAAATGTATTTGCATTGTAAAATGTAATTTTTGTCCTTGGACATCATGTTTGATCCCCAGTAACAGTGAGGGGCGAGCTGTTAGGTCAGGCGTGGGTTTGCTTCTAATATAGTATTTAAACAATTTTCCTTCACTGGCCTTCATAAATGATTGCTAATTCTGAGCAACCTAGCCCACCAAGAGCACAGAGTGCTTTAAATTTTCATGCATCTATTTCAGTACTGTAAAATCGTGTTGAACCTCATTTTTTTAACATAGGCTGTGTAAACTTTTTAAAACTCATGTTTATAACATATCATGACAAGTCCGGATAAAGCTCCTCACTTCTAAATGGCAGTCCGCTGCTAAAGACTTCATATTTTAATTAAAGGAGTTTCTGTTAGGATTGCATTGGGTTTCTGTAACTGATTTTTATTTTCATATTGCAAGACATATATCCAAACTTTAGAAGAAAATGGGTTTAAAATGCTGACAATAAGATAATTTCACTAGGTAATAATTAACAGGAAGAACTCACTTTAAGTGGCCATACTAACCATAAGAAAGTCCCTTAAATAATTTTCCTCCCTTGCCCCTCCTTATATAAAAAGGGCTTTGGTTCACATATGTGATGGACCTTCTTCCAAATACAGTTGTGCTGGTTTAGCCTTAACATACAGCCATAAAAGTAAATAGAAAAGATGCAAAATTAACTAATTTTCTTAGGCACAAAAACTAAAAATACATTAATGCATATTTTATATGAACTAAAGCCTAATTTCCGTAAGCACTTAAGAATTTTATAAACTTTCTGTAGTCTATAATTGTAATGGCTATAGATTTATTTCCTGCACTACAGTCTTAGAAATTAAGTAATATTTTGCTTGCTTTCCTCTACAAGTTGTGGGAGGAACAAACACCTTGTGGGTTGGTTTGAAACAGACAAATTATAGTAGGCGTTGGAAACACTTGGCTCTTACACTTATAGCGGCAAGGTGGCAAATAATGACCTCTGAGGCCCCAGAAAAGCATCATTAACTATATAATTCAGTATAGATCGGAAATGCAGTGCTCTGCTACAGATACACTCACCAGCACAACTCCAGGTTCCAGTGCAGGCTTCTCTAGTAGTTTGTTCTTCACATCAGACACAAAAATATAAAGAAGGAAAGTAGCTGTGTTCCGGAATAAAAGCCACCATAGTATTTTATTGAACAGTCCAATGTTAGACTACCTGAAATCTTGGACTAAGCTCATTGTGAGTGAAGCATGTAAGAGGGTGGAGTTGAGACCTCTCTTGCACTGGACTGTTTAATAAAACTCCTATGGTGGCTTTTATCCCAGGAATGCAGCTACTTTCCTTCTTTCTAGTTTTATATAATTCACTATATTCTACCCAAAAAAAAGATTTTCAACATTACAAATCAAAGATAACTTTTATACTTTGGGCCCTTTTTATATTGGCAGTGACACCGTAGTGTTTAAGCCACTCTTCACCTGCATTTATTTGAGCTATTCATAATTGTACGGCATGTTGAGGAGCTCTCGGTGTCCTTCAAAGTGTTTATTGCATAACACGTCGGAGAACACTTCAACTGTCCGCTCAGTCATATGAGCAGGCCCCCAACACTTTTTAATTTTTCCCATTGATTTTAATGTTCCAAAGCAAGAGAAGCACACAGCTGTGCATTTTCTTTGAAAAGCAGCGGTGTGGCCATGATAAGGCTACTGCTTTTATAAATGGGCATTATTACCCAGTAAGGTAATAGCAGTCATAAAGCTCCGATAAATCCCACATCTAATAACTTCCTGTATTTATTTTTAAACATTACAATTTACTGTATATTCCATTGAATCGTTCAGACCTGTAATTCACCCAATTTTATGCTGATTACTCATTATTTCCAGTGCTGACAGCCAGCAGTTTTCTGGGGAATTGTATGGAAATCCTAAAAACCTGAACAAAAGTGAATAGCTACTGACATTTTAATGGTTCTGAAGCAGTGGATCATGAGCAGGTTGCTTGTACAAGACAAACAATGAGGGTAAAAATGCTACCCTCTCCTTCTGAAAAGGACTAGATGTCTGCTTTTATGATGATCCTTTTGCTTCAATACAGTCCCTGAACCTGACCAAGGATGCAGATAAGGAGTTCTGATTTCACTCTCACTTTTCTGATCTGTATTTTGTTGCAGACCAGAGACCAAAAAGCATTATAAACAGATTGTTAGGCATTTTCTGAAGGAGGCCAACCAGATCCTATATCTTCTGACAGGTTTAACTTAACTTAAATTATACTTATCAGTAAAACAAAGAGGAGGCATCGAGAATGTTTCACTAGGTGCAAAATTACCGCCTTCTTTGTATTCAGATGACAGACTAGCTTAGCAACTGTCCCATTCTTCCACCGGGTCTCAGTGGATTAAAGATATGGATCTTTAGTAAGATTAGTTGGGATGATCTACCCATGCTTTAAAACAATTGGATGGTATGGCCATTTGTCTTCAGTTTATTGAAGGACCCTGTTGGATCTTTAGATTTTGGCTGCTGGGTTATATTGTCACCAACCAGAATAGAATGCTGGGTACCCAAACAAATTTGTGCTAGTCTCCTAGATCCGGTATTTTGTTGATGTTTATATTGTTTTTGTTTTCTCGGTTTGGGGCATCCCATTGGTTAAAATCTAAAGATCCAGCTGTGTTCTTCAATGAACAGAAGAGAGAATAGGCCATTTGTACTCCCTGTAAAATCCTTTTCCCTGCGTTTATTGAAGGAAACAGCACCAACCCTCGTGTGGTTCGTCTGTGTTTTCTTTATCCTGTGTACTGCTTGCTACTACATAAGCTGGTTGTTGCAGACACAGGGTTTGACCACCAGCAGGGACCGTCCCAGGGTTTTCTTTTTGTTTGTGTACCTTGCATACCACTCCTGCAGGTGACAATATAACCCACCGGTCAAGGTCTAAAGATCTAGCTGTGTCGTTTAATTACCACAGAGCAAAGGATTTTTTATCAAATGTAGACTTCATATTAAACTACATTTATGGGAGTGATTGGTTAGTACAATTGCCCATGGAAAGCATGTTTCAAGGTGACACGTACATCCTGTTGTGAAAAATATTTTATAATATGCATGAAAAGCCACAGCATTTTATCATTGCATATTTTCTTGCTTTGCCAAAGACTTGCTCATAGAAAAGTTGCATAGGTTTCTTTTTGTGGAGGAATTACTATTAGAGTATTTACACCAGCAAGTAGTGGATTCTTGTTGCTGCCTTGAAGGACCATGAAACAATGGATTACTTGAATCTTGCAGCAACTATTCTGAGCCTTAAAGGATTAAAAAAATAATAAAAAATCTTTTATTTTTGTAAACATTGCACTCAGGCCATTTGTCTAACAGAATGTGTGGTGTGTGCTTATTTTTTTTTTCTTTTCTTAAAGGTGATGCCTTTTTTTAAGTACTTGTCCCATGAGAGCCTGGCCATCCGTATACAGACTTGTTCCCCTGCACACCAGCAAAGTGGAGTTATAAATTTGGCCATAGTTTCTACTTGTGTAGTATAATACATATTAGCAAACCTGTTTTGGCAATTCGGAGCAAGTAACTAAATATTCTAAGGATTTTGTATACAGAGCGCATGTAGAAAATACAGATTGGAGATACAATAAGTAAAGCCTTGAATAGGTTAACTGGTGATGGTGTATGTGACCTTATTGTGTTCAGGTGACATAAACACTTGTCCTATTATAGTTAGTCTCTAGTTTTCTTGATTGGATTCCTATGTTATAACCATGGCATTAACATAATGATACCCCAGTGAGTACTATTTCAACCCTATGACGTTTTAGTGTAATATTTCTCAAACCTGTCATTATGTTGCACCAGTAGTTCGTGCTGTACTGATAACCACACACTTCGCTGAGGGGAGGCAGGTGAGCAGACCCTCACCTAGAATTATGGAGGAAAAAGCTGTCCGCTTCATGTCTGAAGCTGACCGCTTTTTCTCCATTCAGATCGGCATCTAACAGGTTACACAGCAGGGAAATCCTCCCGGCTGTGTAACGTGTCATGGACGGGAGCGCCTTAGCAGTGAGGAGCAAGTGAGGGACAGGGAGGTTCCTCCCTGTCTCCTCCCTTCCTCTTTTACACTAGTCTGGGGGCGGGGCTTTGTTTGACAGGGGCGGTGCTTCTGCCGACGGGTGGGGCTTCAGGGGGGCGCGGGGCTGGGGAATGTCTCACTCGGAGCAAGAGGTACCGTCACTGGTGGGACTTGAGGACAGGCTTTGGAAATGCTGTTTTAGTAGATAGCTTGCCAGAAGGTACTGTTATGTGATAAACTATGTACGGTCGCTTTGGATTTAACACTCAAGTTTCACTTTGGTGTTCTTTAATATATCTGCACCAAAAATGTCTTCAAGTAAACCTGCATCTGGATCAAAGAGCTTGTTATGAACCCAGTGCTGGTAAGAGGCACCATTAGGTTCCCTATTGTTCTTTTGTAACTGAAATCCCATTTCCTGTGCTGCAAGAGTTCCTTTAAATGCCTAAACCTCCTGGAAAGGGGAAAAAAGAAACACCCCACCCCACAGTCAAACATTTGACGACAAAAAGGGTGTGGGGTAAACTTTTACAAATGACAAATTTAATTTGGTATTTGTATAGAAAATTCTGCTCTGCTCCGGCAGTGAAGGCAGGGGAATTTGTTCTACAAAAGAGGAATGGTTAGTCACCTTATCTCACTTCTTACCCAGAGCTGTGCTTATCTTCAGTGCTTTACTCCTGATAAGGTTTTACTTTAACTGGGTAATTACAGTTTACATTATTTTTGAGCACTATGCACCAAACGTTTTTCAGCGGTGGAAATAACCTTGTGTCTGGAATGGGTTGAGAGTAAAACTGACCATACACAAGAGCATTCATGTGAAAAAATCTTGTCAGAACATTGGATAATGCCATCAGACACCGGATTAATGGCATTTGACATTTTGTTTGATTTTAACATTTGATTTTCGGATGAATGGAGCTTCCCAAATGCAAACCGCATTCACTGAATATAGTTTGCAAAAAAGTTTCCATCCTGCTCCTTCAATTTGCTTCATCACTACCGTCAAAAACAATCATCAGTGTGACCCCGCTAACTATTAGAAAATTGTAAAAACAACATTTCTACTGGTGTATGGCCAGCTTTAGGGTTTAGATGGTATAAGTTGGAGCTGGGATGGGTTGAGAATTAGGATTTAGATGTTGATTGGAACTGCCCTCCTCTTCATAGGAAGCGTTTACACTACATATTTTTGTCTAATTAATAAGATTTAAAAAAATAAATGTCCTGCAGCATTAAGTCAGATGTCATAAACCTGACTGCCTGAACTACTGAAAGTTGAAGTCTAATGCATCAAATGATACTTCCTCATTCCTATGCTTAAATTACATAACTCATCCACTGGAGTCAGGTGTCCATGGCTATGCTAATGCTATGACACTATGGCCTCCTTACCTGTCTTTATAAAGTATACATTGTACATGTTTTGGAAAGTTATTAACTGAACACGTTTGTGCATATTGAGTATGTAATGCTCATATCAAAGAGCAGTAACCCATTTCAGGCAATCAGAGTTCACCCTGCTGAAACTAGTCTAGTACTAACTTGATTCATTTGTATTAGGCACTGCACTTGGTTCCTTGCACTGTTTTATTTAATACGTCTTGCTGGCTGGCTTTTACTCCTGTGTGCGGGTTTCATGTGACATGGAAATGGTAAAAACTGAATATTAAGAAATTATGGCATCCTTTAGAACTATAGACACAGGCTGCATTCACACTACTGTGTTGGTGTAATGCACGGCAAAATGCAACACACTGGTATATATGCAGTACACTGCTATTTATCATAAATGACCCCCAACACAGATACAGTCATATAACAAACACACATGCTTTATAGGGCACCACAATGCACAGATGTGAATTCTTTGCGTATTGTAAGGCATTGCTTTGGCAAGAATAGTATAGGTGCATTTTTTCTTTTATTAAGGTGCAATGTCAGCACATTTACAATGAATAGGCTGCCTAAATGTGTAAATGGACCCTAATATTTCCATTTTCAGTTTGCATTATGCATTTCCTTATTGAATAAGCCAATCACAAATGTGAAGTACCAGCAACCAGATCCCAATTTGATGTTGCATCATGAAAAAGACGGATTCTGATTTGGTTTCTATGTGTTACTGCACTGTACACACTCACAAGCACTTGAAGGGGGGCGTGTCCAAGATGGCGACCGGAGCATACGTGTAGTAACTGCTCTGCCACCTTTTCTATCATCCTGACTCTTTAAGCCCTGTGGAGCGCTCGGGTGGACAGTAGACCGGGACCGGACTGTTCCCTGATCCGGGGGGTATGTCTCGGGGGCGGCGTAAGTCATCTACGGGCCGCCCTACGCCTCTGGCGGCCCGTGGACTGAAGCAGCCGCGTGGCAGGATGGCGGCCCAGCCGGAGGCCTCAGGGGAGGCCCTGTCGGGTCCAGACCAATTTACAGCGGTGATGGCTGCGATCTCGGAATGCCAGACTGCACTTACGGCCAAGATCGATCACCTGCAATCGGATGTGGGCCTCCTCAGACAGGACCTAGACAGATTCCGGGATCGGATGACTGCGGCGGAAGGTAGAGTGAGTGAGGTGGAGGATGTAGTTGGGGCCCATACGGCGACTCTGCGCATCCTGCAGACCAAGTCAAGGCCTTGGAGTCCCGGGCAGTGGATGCCGAGAACTGAAACCGGCGGAGTAATCTCTGCATACTGGGGCTGCCGGAGGGTCTGGAGGGCCCTGACTCGCTTACCTTTGCTGAATCCCTGATCCGGGCCCCGCTCCCTAAGGCCCAGCTCACGGCCTTCTTTGCGGTCGAGCGGGCCCATCGCATGCCTTCCGTCCAGGGTCCCCCGGGGGACTTTCATCTTCAAACTCCTGAATTTTCGGGACCGAGACGCTATCCTACGCGAGGCTAGAGTGCTGGGGGAGCTTAAATATGAAAACAGCAAGCTTCTTATTTTCCCTGATTTATTCGGTGGAGACTCAGAGGCAATGCAAG
Organism: Nanorana parkeri; assembly: GCF_000935625.1. Classification (NCBI taxonomy): domain Eukaryota; kingdom Metazoa; phylum Chordata; class Amphibia; order Anura; family Dicroglossidae; genus Nanorana; species Nanorana parkeri. The sequence goes on along the minus strand of NW_017306386.1, from coordinate 2,115,481 downwards.
TCTTTTAACGCCGCGAAAGCTGCCCTAAGAGCACAAGCACTTGAAGCTGGTCCACAGACCACTGCCATCCTCCTCTCCAACTCATAGATGCGCTCTCCTCTGAGGTCCGTTCCTCCTATATATCATAATAGTTTGTGAGGAAGTTGCACACGAATTCATCAACTTTATTTTCCAAACGCCAGAGCTGTTAGACACACCACCCTGCAGCCTCTCTTACGTGTTTCGCCTCCCCCCCTAATGGCGTTTAATTAAATGGTGCTATATGTTACTTCACCATGCCCAAAATCATTGCCCTTTACAATTTCTTACTGAAAAAAAAACAGTAACCCTTCCATAGATATGTTCACATCTACATCATATTTCAAGATGTTTTAGTTCAATCTGAGCGGTCATTGATTTCCATGTTCCTAATTACCATACCAAGACCCAATATTTAGGGTTGTGGATTGTTCTAAGCTTTCAGTTTAATTGTGTTTTCATTTATTTTCATGTGAGGAGCCCTAGATAATAAGGATGCAGTTCCATGATATATGCTTGAAAAAGTATACAGTATATACATGTTGCAGTAATGTGTGTTGCTATTGCCATTCATTTCAGAAAGGTTTGTTTTTTTAGGAGCCCTGTTCTTTTGACTCATGATGAAAAATGCAAATCCGTACCAAAATGCAGCATGAAGGCTTTTTTTTTTTTTCTAAAGCACCTCATTGCAACAAATGGGTGTAAACAGGTGCTACTAGAAATGCCTTTGCTGTAAAATACATCATGTGTGAGCAAGCCCTAATTACCAGTCAGATGTATAAGAAAAGATCCGGTTGTCTTTCTCCGCATACCCATCCATCCACTAAGATCTAGAACACACTTGCTTATCTTTGCAGTAACTGGGGAAACAGCAGTCTGTTGGCTAAAAATGCATCCCAAACAAAGGTCTCCACATCCATCTGACTTGGCCACAAACAACCTGACTGTCACTGAATCAGACAACAGTTCTCTAAAATCTATACAGGCTCCTTTACTTACTGTTATGTTTCTCCATTGATTGCAGGAAGTAAAAAGATGATTCCCAGCAATTGATGAAAAGGAGAAGTTGAGGTTGCCCACAACTAGCAGATTTCAGCTGCTATTTGTCTATCAAAGGTTAAAACTGGTGGAAACACCCTCCGAAAAGTTTTGTTTAATAACGTGCAGTAAAGAACTGCAATTCTTAGATTCCAATAACAGATCAGCATTCATTTAGCCACCCTAAACCGCTCAGGTCTGCTGCGGGAAACATGGCTTTATTACTGCTTACAGTAAATAATTACATTTGTTCCAGACTGAAAAGTTCTATCACTTCTGGTTTTTAAAGTTGAGGCCCTATGTTTCTAGTAGGTTGTCAATGCTTAAGAACACCAGGTGTTGGTAAAAAGAAGATTGGTTTATTTTTAAATATGGTGCAGTTGGCAGAACATGCTGTAGAGATTATAGCAAGGAAAGCTCATTTTGTTACAGTTTACACCTTTGTGGCCACCAATCAGTATTTTTAAACTGGCCATCTTGATTTCTCATACAGGAGCATCTTGTGTTCCAATCATTTGTGTCATTCAACTGTCAACCAATGTTTACTATTCTAAGCTGTCTACATATTTCTTGCAGTTCAATCAGTTTTACATCCTACGAATATCAAGAATACACACATCAGAGTGGTTATAAACACTAAGGAAAAAGAATGGACGCTGTTCCATTTGACAATTTTTGATTGTGTCTGCGTTACTCTATAATTACTAGAACTACATTTCCCTGAAGTCAATTAATTTTGGGACAAAGGCATTACTATTGTTTGAAATCATTAGACTTCTTCAAGAGGGTGCTAACAATCGTATGATTGAAAATGACTGCTCTTAGTTGAGAGAGAGAAACCCAGCAGCTATGCGGTGATGAAGTGGTTTTGTGTATTCATGAGTGTGTTTAAATCACAGAACTCATGAGCTTACTGACAGCTGAGACACCTTTTGTAAGTTGGGTCCTCTCTAAAGGGTCAGGACAAACAAAACTGATATTTTAGTTTAGTGTAGATTCCGGCAGGCTGAACGACAGCACAACTTCTAATATCTTTTGGGAGATAGCTACATCAGAATAGTACCAAAATTGTCCTTCAAGAATGGGGGTTTCACTCTACTTGCCGGATTTTCATCTGCAGAAATAAAAAGACATCGGAAGGAAAATAGACCTAGATGGGGAGCTAGTGGGGCACATTTGACACAACAAACTCTTGTGGGATAAGAAGCCAGTGGGATGATTTGGCGTAGTTAAATAATGAAATATCAGTTTTTGGTGGACTGACCCTGCACTTCTCTGCATACTGGGGCTGCCGGAGGGTCTGGAGGGCCCTGACTCGCTTACCTTTGCTGAATCCCTGATCCGGGCCCCGCTCCCTAAGGCCCAGCTCACGGCCTTCTTTGCGGTCGAGCGGGCCCATCGCATGCCTTCCGTCCAGGGTCCCCCGGGGGACTTTCATCTTCAAACTCCTGAATTTTCGGGACCGAGACGCTATCCTACGCGAGGCTAGAGTGCTGGGGGAGCTTAAATATGAAAACAGCAAGCTTCTTATTTTCCCTGATTTATTCGGTGGAGACTCAGAGGCAATGCAAGTCTTTTAACGCCGCGAAAGCTGCCCTAAGAGCACAAGCACTTGAAGCTGGTCCACAGACCACTGCCATCCTCCTCTCCAACTCATAGATGCGCTCTCCTCTGAGGTCCGTTCCTCCTATATATCATAATAGTTTGTGAGGAAGTTGCACACGAATTCATCAACTTTATTTTCCAAACGCCAGAGCTGTTAGACACACCACCCTGCAGCCTCTCTTACGTGTTTCGCCTCCCCCCCTAATGGCGTTTAATTAAATGGTGCTATATGTTACTTCACCATGCCCAAAATCATTGCCCTTTACAATTTCTTACTGAAAAAAAAACAGTAACCCTTCCATAGATATGTTCACATCTACATCATATTTCAAGATGTTTTAGTTCAATCTGAGCGGTCATTGATTTCCATGTTCCTAATTACCATACCAAGACCCAATATTTAGGGTTGTGGATTGTTCTAAGCTTTCAGTTTAATTGTGTTTTCATTTATTTTCATGTGAGGAGCCCTAGATAATAAGGATGCAGTTCCATGATATATGCTTGAAAAAGTATACAGTATATACATGTTGCAGTAATGTGTGTTGCTATTGCCATTCATTTCAGAAAGGTTTGTTTTTTTAGGAGCCCTGTTCTTTTGACTCATGATGAAAAATGCAAATCCGTACCAAAATGCAGCATGAAGGCTTTTTTTTTTTTTCTAAAGCACCTCATTGCAACAAATGGGTGTAAACAGGTGCTACTAGAAATGCCTTTGCTGTAAAATACATCATGTGTGAGCAAGCCCTAATTACCAGTCAGATGTATAAGAAAAGATCCGGTTGTCTTTCTCCGCATACCCATCCATCCACTAAGATCTAGAACACACTTGCTTATCTTTGCAGTAACTGGGGAAACAGCAGTCTGTTGGCTAAAAATGCATCCCAAACAAAGGTCTCCACATCCATCTGACTTGGCCACAAACAACCTGACTGTCACTGAATCAGACAACAGTTCTCTAAAATCTATACAGGCTCCTTTACTTACTGTTATGTTTCTCCATTGATTGCAGGAAGTAAAAAGATGATTCCCAGCAATTGATGAAAAGGAGAAGTTGAGGTTGCCCACAACTAGCAGATTTCAGCTGCTATTTGTCTATCAAAGGTTAAAACTGGTGGAAACACCCTCCGAAAAGTTTTGTTTAATAACGTGCAGTAAAGAACTGCAATTCTTAGATTCCAATAACAGATCAGCATTCATTTAGCCACCCTAAACCGCTCAGGTCTGCTGCGGGAAACATGGCTTTATTACTGCTTACAGTAAATAATTACATTTGTTCCAGACTGAAAAGTTCTATCACTTCTGGTTTTTAAAGTTGAGGCCCTATGTTTCTAGTAGGTTGTCAATGCTTAAGAACACCAGGTGTTGGTAAAAAGAAGATTGGTTTATTTTTAAATATGGTGCAGTTGGCAGAACATGCTGTAGAGATTATAGCAAGGAAAGCTCATTTTGTTACAGTTTACACCTTTGTGGCCACCAATCAGTATTTTTAAACTGGCCATCTTGATTTCTCATACAGGAGCATCTTGTGTTCCAATCATTTGTGTCATTCAACTGTCAACCAATGTTTACTATTCTAAGCTGTCTACATATTTCTTGCAGTTCAATCAGTTTTACATCCTACGAATATCAAGAATACACACATCAGAGTGGTTATAAACACTAAGGAAAAAGAATGGACGCTGTTCCATTTGACAATTTTTGATTGTGTCTGCGTTACTCTATAATTACTAGAACTACATTTCCCTGAAGTCAATTAATTTTGGGACAAAGGCATTACTATTGTTTGAAATCATTAGACTTCTTCAAGAGGGTGCTAACAATCGTATGATTGAAAATGACTGCTCTTAGTTGAGAGAGAGAAACCCAGCAGCTATGCGGTGATGAAGTGGTTTTGTGTATTCATGAGTGTGTTTAAATCACAGAACTCATGAGCTTACTGACAGCTGAGACACCTTTTGTAAGTTGGGTCCTCTCTAAAGGGTCAGGACAAACAAAACTGATATTTTAGTTTAGTGTAGATTCCGGCAGGCTGAACGACAGCACAACTTCTAATATCTTTTGGGAGATAGCTACATCAGAATAGTACCAAAATTGTCCTTCAAGAATGGGGGTTTCACTCTACTTGCCGGATTTTCATCTGCAGAAATAAAAAGACATCGGAAGGAAAATAGACCTAGATGGGGAGCTAGTGGGGCACATTTGACACAACAAACTCTTGTGGGATAAGAAGCCAGTGGGATGATTTGGCGTAGTTAAATAATGAAATATCAGTTTTTGGTGGACTGACCCTGCACTATAGCTTGAAGGATTGGAAACATATTCCTGTAATACAATATTCATTTTCATTGATAATCACAGGTTTGCCCCAATAAGACAGGCAATATGAAACTCTTTGTGTAAGTTGGGTGTTAATACCTAATTCTTTCTCTTTGTACATTTTTCAAGATAATTTTCACACTCCTTGTCAAACGGTTACCTTTAAAAACATTACTTTGGTGTTAATTTGCACAAGGCACAAGTCATCCAAAGAAAAGAAGTATTACTTTTATAATAAAAGAAAAGTGAGTCTTTTCTCATTATTTTGCTCATTCTCTTAGTATCAGTGCCTTTCTCATACCTGTATTTTGAAATTGTGTTTTTTTTATTGATGATTATACCCTTGGACTTAGTCTCATTGTGTAGGATTTGTGAATGAATAGATAAAAACAAACTATTTTACTTTGTTTGAAAGACCATATTTATGTGTGCTGTGTCCTTATTTTTGCACCATACAGTGTCACCGATACATATACTACTGATCATGAGCTCCATTTACAGAGCTTTCCCAGAAGGATAAGATTCCTATTTTCAACCATGTGAGTGGAGTTTTTAAATCTTATTGGACTCAGAGGAAAATAAGGATCTGTATCCCCAACATGTTAGCTTTGTGAATTTAGCCCTTATATTGAATGCTGGCTGAAAGCTGAAATAATTTTAGTTCCTACATTCCTGGTTAGGAAGTTGTAGCCTTCCATTATTTACTATCTGTATTTGAACCTCACCTTTGCTGAGAAAAATGAGGCAGCTGCCATTGCGGACTATCATGTAAACCTAATCACTTCAGTACTTTGAACCACTTAATGGAGCTCGTAGTTATGCCTTCACTTGTCGCATGTTTGGCCTGGTTCAGTTACTTACAGAAGCCAGAGGATCAGCATGAGAGACAGGAAGTTTAGCAATGGCAGCCTCCATATTTATCCCAACACAATTTTCCTTAAAGAACTCCAGGAATTTTTTTTTATGAATGCTACCCCTGAACTGCAAGGGTTACGTGCGCTTTTCTGTCTAGGTGCTTTAAATAAAGTTATGCTCGCCCAAAGTTCTCAGCCGGCCTCTACTTAGACTGGTCCTTCCAGCTTCTCTTTCCCTCATCTGCAGAAGGCTAAGATCCAATAAATCATAATGTCTATACACAGTGTATAGACACTAAATACTTAGGCTGTCATTGCTGATTTCTGGAAAATACTGGGTCTCTGACTTCAATAGTTTCTGAGTCCCTTACCTGACTATGTAAACAACTAGTAAAGTCACAACTTGTTCTTGTTTCCTGTAAGTGACTCAATGTTTTTACACCCCTGGATCATTATGACTCCAGCTAAGTATGTTAATAACCATAATTAATTTAAAATGTTCTCTGACTACTCTCACCTGATGAAACCAAACTTTGATTGGGAGTTATGGATTATTGCACAGAAATCGCTCTAATAATCAGTTGCATTGCCTCATTTTGACACGCAGGCTTTTTTTGCTAACTGCATACCTGCTGTTGCTAATAACAAGCAGTACTAATAATGAAGAGAAAACCAGCACACCAAGAAGAAGATTCTGAACCAGGATTTACTGATCCCATATCAGCAAAAATGTTACACCAACATTTCAAGAGCACGGTGACCCTCTTTATCAGGATGACAAACGTATTATTCTGACTGATTACTATGGGCTACAAGTTGGACCGGGTTGTACTGTAGCATATGCTGTATGTACACAACTTGTAGGCGCTAAAGCAGCATCACTCTGCTACGATCATTTCTTTTACACAGAACATCTATTTTACTTGTTGTTTCCTAGCTAAAAATCTGGATATTCCTTCTCTATAGGCACAGGCCTACGGTCCCTAATGGATAATCCAGCCCTGACATTCTGTGTAAACTGAACCCAAGCAGTATATTGAATCGATACCTAACACCATTTTCCTTCTTAGAATCTATCCATGGAAGCATGCATATGGTAGTTTCCCTGTCCACTGCCAGCTACAGAACCGGTGAATATATATTAATGTGTTTGAAACCATTCCAGCCATTCTCTGTAGAAAGAACAAACTGGGTGGTAAAAGTATACTGCCAGGGAAGAGGGAATTATGGCAGGCTGATATCAGGTTACTTTGGTTTTAATATGGTAACAAAAATATAAATGAGCAAGCATGTAAGAAAGCCAGGCATAAAATTGCATTAACATGAACAATGCAAAAAAACTAAGACCTGTTACTGTTTACACCATGGGTTGGCAACCAGTTGATTGTGCCTACGTGACAGGTGAACTGTGGCTAACATTCTATCTGGCTGAGATGACTCCCCTGCACTCAGGATTTCTTGTGCTTGTGTAGTATTTAGAAGTCTGCTTTAAACACAGCCTGCAGTGAGTGTAAGTGACACTCCTAGCTCTGATCATGATAGGTGTGAATGTGCTGTGCACATCATGCTGGCTGTAAGCCCTCTAATAATGAAAGAGGGGTGCAGATAGATGGGTATTACTGCTGCAAAAGTCTGTGTTTCCTTTTCTAGATGACAATTATTACTTTCTGTGCTGGGTGCTTGTCAGAAGTGTTAGTGATAATGTAACTGAGAGTCATAAAATGCACCACACACAAAGAGGCTGATCATTGGTTAGCATGGTGCAATGGGAAGTTCAGATTAGCAGTAATGAAGGGCTTTTATCTTGTAAAATAGATCTTCAGTGGACTACTGAGCCCTGCACTCGGTGTAGCATACACCTGACCCCTGAAATCTGCATTATATTTTACTGACCCCTGCACTCTATACTCCAGAGTCCTGCACCCCTATTTTCCACTCTACTCTTTATATTTAGTATATAAATATTGTCAATGTGCATGAATAGTACACAAGGTGCAATGGCTGAGAGGTGTTCTACATTAAACCAAATAGCCAAATACCTGAAAAAAGAGCTCATTGAACTATTCACTAGACACACTAGACGAATTTTCGGACATTCGCATGTATCCGAATAACAGATATAACGAATGCAAACGAATCCGAATTTCCATTTCCGAAATTCGGTAGCGGTAGTTCGTTCGAACGTTCGTTGGAGCAAAGTGACATTAGAGAAGGAGAAAAACATTTTCCCCCTCAAATGTCACTTTGCTGCAAACGAACGAACTACCTCTAACGAATTTCGTCCGAGTCCGAATTGACTTTCACACCCGAATCCCGAAAAACGAAAATAACACAAATCCGAATTTAAAACGAAATGAAACTAAACACATTTTTTGGCAGTGCACATGTCTACTATTCACCCTATGTGAAATCACTCACACAAAAAATTGAGATGTACCTGAGGATTTTTTTCAAGCACTAGCCACACATGTACAGGCCCTTAGCCCTCGTTCACACCTCTGCAATGTGACATCACAGAGGTGCTGCCGGGTACATTATGGTATGTCCCATTCACACCTTTGTGATGCGACATCACAGAGGTGCTGCAGGGTGCATTGTTGTGCACTGTGGCAGGGAAGCCCATTCTGTGGTAGGGCAACTAAATCACACTCAAAGTGCAAGCACCATTTTTAAAAATTGCATCATACCACATTGCATAGCTTACCATGTGATGTGATGGGATAAAATGCACATGCAATGGCTAGGTGTGTTGTGGTGGGATTAAGAGATAATGGCACTGCAGCACACCGGACATTGCAACAAGTGATGAGGTATTGTGCGCAGCAATGCACGCAATCCCTTCATTGCAATGATGTGATCAGAGCCCTAAACCCCACCAGGATTCAACATGCAGCTACTAGGGGATACACACTAATTGTAGGTTTACTAAAATTCAAATATTAAACAAACTATGGAAAGATTGTAATATTCGGGCAAGAAAAAACAAAAGATTGAACCCAACTTTTAGACAAAATATCTCTTTCTGTTCCTGCAGCTTTTATAAAGACAGCGCATTCAAAAATAGTAAGCAAGATGTTTTCTGGTACCTCAAAGTTTTTTGGGTGTTCTTTAAATTGTGATATCTGCTTTTTTTTGTCAGACTGCTCTTTACCAGCTGGCATGATCATAATCTCATTCCAATGAATACAGTCTGATAGATAATTAGAAAAAAATATTACTTAAAATTTGGAAAGTCAACTTAACCTTGGATTGACACGAAACCTGACATGTCATCTTTAATGAGCTGCCACTCCTTTATTGACAATAGGGGACCTTTTCTTGCAACATGATAAAAGTTCACAGATCGGACACTAGAAATGTTGGCAGCCGTTCAATCACTTGAGTTAACTGTATAGTCAGCTGCTTAAGTCCACAGTTGTTGTATATTCCATGATAGCTTCAGACAGTTCTTTGAAACAGTTGCCAACTCTAACATAAAAAACACTTGAGCAATCTGCATTATTCTGCAATGTTAATGGAATGCTCACATAGACGTGCAGGTCATGTATACCATTTACTGAATGTCATTTCTAGAACTTACTGTATATGCAATCTAAAATAATATATGCATGTGCAAATTATATTGCATTTCTTAAAGGAAAACTTTACCTTTGGTAAAAATATTATGACCTATATCAATGGTACACAATCTGCAGCTAGCTATGATTATGTAACATTGCTGCACATTTACATTTTTCCTCTGTATACAGAATGATCATAATAACTAGCAATTCAATGAATGGCTTACTGCTTTACTTTTCTCCTATGACAATGCAGGGACTGATCATGTGGGGACAGACATCTTCCACCTCTCACCCCTAGTGCTCCAGGAAGTCACTAAAACAGCTTGTCTTTATCTGCAGAACAGAAGCAGGTAATGCAGTAAAGGTGTTTGAAATCCTTGCAATGGAATAAACCTTTTCTGTATTAGAAATCTATTGAAATTCATTGGCCTAAAGCTAAACCTTGGTGTACGCAATATAATACCTCCCACCCAATGAACATGCAAATTCTGGCTTTTCAATCAAATAATTTTGTTTTTAAGAAATACCTGTTTGGAGCCCCCGTTATGTCATCACTGAATTATATCAGAATTATATGAAATAACACTTCCTTAAGATCCCCTTAGGGATCATGCACACAGATATATTGCAAAGCAAATAAAGGTGTGTTTTGATGCAGTGCATATTACGTCTGTACTTGTGGTGCCTGGAAGCCAGTCTATAGCAATATATTGGCAGGGGGGCTGGAGTTTTAGTACATAAAACCGCCGCATTTGAAAACTTACCCCCCAGTGTGCGCACAAACCGTGCCAAATGAAGACAATTAGAGTCTTGAGAGCCAAGATGAGACATATGCCCCTTTTTGGTTTGGGAACTAAGAAAAGGTTGGAACGAAACCCCTAAACCTCTCTACTGCAGGAACTGGAGCAATTGCCCCTGATCTAGAAGACCTGCAAAAGCTGAATTAAGGGATGCTAACCTGTGTGGTGATACAGGAAGGTTGGGAAACATTAGAGGGGAGGGGGGATGAAAGCAGAAATCTAGAAGCTTGTAGCCCTTTGAAACCATGTCCCTTACCCAGACATCTGAGATATTGTCTTTCCAGATGTCCTCAAAGTATAACAGACCCCCCCCCCCTATGGAAAATGGGGGCATTCCTTCAGGTCAGAAAGCTAGCCTGAAGGGTAGTCAAAAGGCATTTGCAGAAGAAGGAGAACTAAAGAGTCTTCCGCATGTTCACTGATAGGAAATATTAGGAAATAAGTACCAAAGACCTACTAACCCACTCTATGAATAGGGATCAGCATGAATGGGGAACTGGATCCTTTTTGTATGAGTTTAATGTGTTCCTCTAATGTTTGACAGACTAACATCACAACTCTGTCAAAAGACTCCTCAAACTATGATTGCTAAACGTTTCGGAGCCATGAACACTTTACCAGGAATTTCCCAGATTCTGTACAGGATGTCCTGTAGTAGTAGGGTGTGCACCGGAAAGGTTTCTGAAGTCTGATGGCCTCTAAGGCAGTGGTTCTCAACCTGTGTACCCTCAGGACCCAAATTTGAAATTGGTCATTAAGTCGTGACCCGTCGCAGTAGTGCACATTCAAATGAATGGCAACGAGACGCATCTCCTGCACCAGAACTCGCGGTTGGTGCCATTGCATAGTATAGTGCATTACTCGCACAGGACTGTGCCATTAATGTACCAATAAGAGCCAAAATAGTCTAAGCCTGGGAGCAATGGTAGATATCTGCGAGTCCTCAGGGCTAAAATCACCTGGCAAGGGTTTTAAGACTTTGTCAGATAGAACACTCAATGCAGCCAAGTATGGCTCTGAGAAATGTAGAGACTCAAGCAGGGGACAACATTTCAGGCTGCCGGTCACATGCCCTTGTACTGTAGGTATCAGTAACCCAAATGTCTCTTAATTCTGTGTCTGTCAGTGAGTGAGAAGGAAAAAGGTTTGTCTTGGAGTTGGACTTTAATAACACCTATTATATACACACACTGGCATGACATAACAATCCTTAATACATTTAATGGTGTAAGTGATCTTGAATCATAATTTGAGAGCGCTGCCACTAAGATCGTGAACCCAGCAGCAGATAAAACGTCTGCTACACCAACATTTAAATAAGAGTAGGTTCTGGATGCATATAGGATTAATGAAAAATCATCTTGTAACTATACAAAGTTGCTTTGTCATGGTCAACACTTCATTGGAAATGCAAAGAGCATAGTACAGTACTAACTGCAGTTTTGCCTAGCAATCCAATCAAATTCTTCTTTCTCTTTTCTTAGTTTAGTCGGGTGCAGGGCCAGTGCTGCCACTAGGCAGCCGCCTAGGGCACACTGCTGCCTAGGGTGCAGCCTCGATCACTCACACCCCCACCCCGTCTATTTCAAATTACAAAAGCCAATAGCAGGCTGGCTATTGCACCCACCCAGTGAGCAGAGGAGCGGAACTGAGAGGCAACTCTCTCTCTCAGGTCCGCTCCTCTGCTCAGTGGGTGGGTTTTCAATTTTTTTTTTATTGAGGGTTACTGTATATAGCTATCATCATAGTAAAGCTTTTCATTTTACTTCTACAATTACAGGTAATCTAGAAGTCACATATTTCACTGAGGCTACTGCAGAATACCCAAACTGCACATTATAATTTAATGTATAACAATATACATTTGCATTTCAAGTTTTTTTCCCCAATAGCATATCGGCTGGACACAGATTTACTGTTCAGGCGTTCTGTTGCTGCTTAGAGCACTCTCTAGTGGCAGATAAGAATATTGCATTCACAAATCACTAAGCAGAGCTAGTAGAGCATCAACTGCCCACACATAACCTTTCGGCTAGTGCAAGCTGGAGCTCCTTAGACATTTTTTCACTTCTAAATTGTGGAGATGACCCCTGTTCTCATTCCACAGTACCTGATCTGATATCTGAGCATCTGTCAGCAGGCCCACGGCATTGCAATATGGTAGGTGGTGCCTATGTTTATGTAAATAATAACTTTATAAGGAAAGCTGGACTAGCAGGTAATTGGGTGGTGCAGCACAATGGAACCAAAAAAAATAAGATCTAGCCAGTGTTAAGTTAAGAAACCTAGAGGGCTTGTTCACACCATGTCCACTGAGATGCATTTTCCTGCACACCACCACACATGTACAGTGTTAACAGGACATATAGAAATCAAATGTGAGCTGTTGACACCATATATGTGCGGTGGTGTGCAAAGAAACGGACATGATGTAATAAACTCATTTGAGCGCTATAATAAGTCTCTGTAACAGAACTTCAGTCACATCTAGATTGATCAAATATTAAATAGAACTGCTAATTTCTACTGAGAGTTCGCAGCATCAAACTGTGACCACCAAGTGGTATATGTCTTTGATCGACACAATATAATCATTGTTAACATGGAAAAAAAATAAATCTACATAGATTTCTAAATGATTTCTTCAAAAAAAGCCTGACAAGTCTCAACTGCATGAATAATGTCTCCCTTTGCTGGAAAACCCCATAGCACACTTCCTCTTGGGGTGGTGAGATATGATCACAAGTAGTGTGGCAAGCTAACATTTCGGTCCTAGGGTCTGGTCCTTGGTGCATGGCAGTGTGAAAGATAAGTTGGGTACCAGTGACTTTTATAACCTGAAATGATATTTTATAAAAATATTTCTTACCTTTTAAATGTTTCTTTAGAGAAGACCTTTGTGCAGATTCCAGGCTACTCTGAGCAGTTTAAAAGTGAAAGTAGGGCAGACAGTATTCTAATCTGATAGTGAAATCTGCCAGCACAGTTCAGACAAGGTTCATTAGAGCAAACGCATCTTCGCGCAGCCCTCTTAACATTACAGAGGGGCAAGGAAGGCAGGATTTTTAAGCAAGTAAAAAGCACCTACAAAAGGTAAGCAGAAATATTTCAGTAAGTTATGTAATGTGAATGGGAACATGTTGCAAATATAAAGTAGGTGTTATCCCAAGTTGGCTGCCAAAGTGGAAATACACTTTAAGCCAGGATGTAAGTAAAATAAACAAGATCCAGTCAAAATAGAATAACTGACATTACATTATGCTTTAATATTGCAGGAATTCATGATAAAATGTGCATTGCATTTCTCTACAAAATACTAAAAGTCATAAACCGAGTTAGTGTCATTATAAGTTTGGACATTGAAAATATAAAATGTCTCCTAATGTGATCCGAGTCATTTTTGCTTGATAATTTATTAAAATGCAGTTTTCACGAGGACCTTAAAAGTCTTGCCTGTGAATCCTACCTAGAAATCCCAATAGCTGCCTTCCTTTTATATGGGAATAATGGCCACTATGGAGGTGTTTCGGATTTTGACGCAAATCATTGACCAGTGTGTGGAGGTGGTGCAAGGGAAAGATTCTTTCTGGGGTCTTCTCATGGTAACTGAATGCTGTTTTCACAAAGAAGACCTCTCTGTACCACAGCTCATCCAGAAGCATAACTATGCCATGAATAAAGCCATAAGCACAGCTGTGTCATGACTGTACTAAGCCGACACCTCAAAGGCCTGGAGAACCAGGAAAATCGAAGTGCTCTGAAATGGATATTATTATATAGGATTTATATAGCGCCAACAGTTTGCGCAGCACTTTACAATATAAGGAAGACTTTACAATACAATTCAGATGGTAAGGAGGGCCCTGCCCCTGAGGGCTTACGTTCTAAAAAGGAATATGATCTGATGTATTGTAATAAGTAGGATGGGGCTGAAATCACACCAAGGTCAAGAGTTTTATACCGTCTCCAGTATTTCTTACACTAAGAATCAATTTTCAGCACACATACAGTATATAGATTGTTTTATAGTTGCTGCAACAAAGTTAATGCCTTTTTTTATTGTGCCATGTAGCAACATAACCTGGCGTCATTGGAAATTACCGATCAATATATACAGTTAAACTGTAAATGTGAATATAATTAGCTTGGACGTGCTGACACAGACTTTAATGGGCCAATCAAAATGCCCTTTACTGAAGCCAAGATGGATTTTCAACAATTCATATTCAGGAGGTCAGCAATGGAAGGTTTTCTTTAAATTTGATCATGAGACATTCTGATATGCCACAGATGGATCATATGCCCATACAGCCATATTAGCAAAATTTGGTTCAATGAAGATGCAATGTTCTGGACTGCAAAGCAGGTACGGTATTCACATGCATTTTCTGAGCATATCATACATTCAGCCCATTCAGTATAAAAAGATCAAATGTATGCTATTGTATACATGGAAAGATAGACTGCAAACTAGGGCAGGTCACATGGTCAATGAGGTCAATGAACCCCTGTGATTCTTTTCCTCTTATATACCATTTGTATACTCAGACTAGATTTGTTTTTCTTTCTCCTGTGCAGCTTGTTAGATTGATTTGATCAAATAATACAACCATTGACAAGTGTTCGAGAGTACCTCCCTAAGACGGGAGAGAGAGAGCTGTATCTCAGCATTGTAACAGCTACCAGCTGTCCTATGATGGCAGCATAGCCAATGCTCTCACATGCTGAGCAAAGTTTGGAAGATGATCCAGCACATACATAGCAGAAGCGATCCCACAAGGAGCAGTTAGGCCCACTTGTGTGTTAGCAATGCTTATGGAGTGAATAGGATGTCCTTGGGGGCCATGCTTATCCAGTGAGTGAAATAAAAGACTTGCCAAAAACTGTTGTGTTATTTGTCAAATCTAGGACTTTGCAGCATGTTGTAGTGTGTTGTAGTGTGTTTATTTACTGTTTAACAACAACTCCTTACTCTTTCACAATGGGGGGTGGGGGGGGGGCTTAAGATTCGGATAAGCCCCCTTGTCCGCAGACCCCCAAAACCCTGGCTCTTGTCCTCATCAGCATGGAAACAAGGTGCTTTTTGCCAGTGGGTCCCTCCCCATGTTGAGCGAATATGGCCTGGTATGGTGCAGGAACACCCCCCTTTCCTGCGCTGCCAGGCTGCTGCTCAGATCAAGGGTCTGGTAAGAGATTTTAGAGGTGACCCCCACGCATATGTTTTTGTGGCATGAGGTCATCCCTAAAATTCCTACCAGACCTAAAGGGTCTGGTATCAATAGGGGTGGGAAACCCATGCTGGGTTTTTTGTTATTTTCATATTTTAAAACAACCTAACTCCATCCAAATAGATGCGAATTCCGAAAATGAAAACATCAGATGGATCCGAGTAACAAATAGACCTGAATTTCAGAAAATGAGAAACAAAAATCAAATAAAAACGAAAAAAAAATTTCAGCTGTGCACAAGTGTACTTTCAACAACGTCCTGCATTCCCTGTGTGCTTTGCATCTCTTTCCATGCTGCTTAATGTAATGCAATTTTAATATTACATATCCCATCGTGCATTGCTTCCAGCAAGCAATGATAATGTTACATTTTTTTAGACGTTGAGTTGTAGCCCAGAAGGTAGACTCTGTGAGAGCTGGGACACAAGTGTATATTCACAGGGCTGAGTGAAGTGGTGTCAGAGCATTGAGGAAGTACATCCTATGGACATCTTCAATAAGTACGTTTACAAACTTCTAGATGGATATAATTATTAGGAGATAGAACTTATGGAAATTCAATACAGAAATACATTCATTTTTAACCATTATTCTAAATTATTATTATTAACCTTTAAGCAGGGCTGATAGTAAGCTAATTGTGTACTATGAACAGATCATTCCAGTCAGTGGAATGTTGCATTAAAAATAGAATATATACAAATCATTCACTTAGTACATCTGTACAGTAGTGAGTGAGTAAACCATGAGAGGTTTCTACATAGTACATCTTATCCCAGTTAAGTAAGGTCAACAAGTTTGATTATAGTACTTCACAAATGAGGTATTAAAAACATTTCTGGGAAGAAACAGTAAATTACTTAGAAACTCAGAAGCCACTATTTACTCTAATTATCTGCAAGAAGCATGCATGCCTCCAACAAGAATGAACATGTCGTCTCAGAACTCACCAGTTCATACAGGGACTGGCCATTGTGAAGGCAAAAACAAACCTGCTTTGTTAAACCAAATAAAAGTGCACTGCGCTATTATTATAAATATGATTAAACTAGGAAAATATACCAATAATTTCTCAAAGCATTAAAATTAATCAAAGTCAGTTAAAGGAGGAGAACTATGGGGTTAAGGCTTTTCCCCATAGTTCTCCTAAGGGTAACGGAGGACACAAACTAGCGTCCTCCCGTGACCTCAATGCTCAGTATACCGCGAGCTGTAGATGGCACAGCCGGGACAGATCCCGACATTGCTTTCGAGATCCACCCAGCTGCGGGATTGACAGCTGGCTCTGCCTATCCAGAGGCAACAACAGAAGGTTAATGGCTTTTTTTTACATGATTATATAGTTGGGCTGCAATGTCTTATTGTCTGTCTCTGGACTTCACTAGTGATTAAAGCTCATTGTTACTGAGAAATGTAACTGCTTGCCGACGGTAATCTCATATGAGGCAATGACCAACAAGCAGTTAAATCTCTCAGCAGCAAAGAGATGTATCTGTCTGTGTAGCCCTAACCACGCTGACACAATAGCATCCAATCCAGGCAAGCACATTAAATGGCACTTCAACTTTAAAACAATGCTGGAGCCTCGATACTGGTTTCCCAATACTTCGATCCTGAGGAATCCTCTTCTTACACTCCCTTACCTATGGAAAAGCAATGATGAAAATATATATTGATCTTTTGGCTGCCATAGAGACACTTGTTAGAATAGTTCCACCTAAAGCAGAACTACACCCTCCTATACTTTACAGCCAAGGAAGGTGCCATCTTAGCCTCTATTTGGATTGCAGTTGCCATGGTGCCACACATCTGGTCAGCTATGACACCAGCCATTTGAGAGCTTGAAAGTTCGTCAGAGCTGAAATAAGCACACTGACAACCCTGACAGTTGGCATGCCTTGAAAGTAACGGTTTTGAAAGACTAATAAATCGGTGGTAAAAAGTTCTTCTTTAAGCTGTTACACCAGAGGTGGGCAAACTCCAGCCCTCCAGCTGTGGTCAAACTACAAATTCCATCATGAATCTGTCTCTGGAAGTCATGCCTGTGGCAGTGAGAAACTTGCAATGCCTCATGGGATTTGAAGTTCCACAACAGGTGAAGGGCCGGAGTTTGCCCACCCCTGTGTTACACCATGCCATAGTCTACGGGGGAAGAGGGGAGGACTCATATTGTAACAAAGGAAAAAAAGAAACTTTGGGAGCTGATCCATTATTCCTTCTGTTGACCAAATAGAAGATGCTCTCATTCCATATGCAAAGCAAAAATGTCATAAAAACCTGAAGGATATGCAGACCTTGTAGAATACTGTATGCACTGCAGGTACACAGCCACTCATTCATGAAACAAGCAAAAAAATGTCAAAAATTGCTGTCATTTTAGTTCAGAGGTACATGGATTGTAATGAAAAATAGCCCCTTAGATGTGGCACCTTCTCTTACACCAGGGGTGGGCAACTCAGGGCCTCCATCTGTGCTTTAACTACAAATCCTATCATAAATCAGCCTCTGGGAGTCATGTCTGTGGCTGTCAGTCTTGCAATGCCTCATGGGACTTGTAGTTACCCACCCTTGTCTTACAGTGCTATCTTAGCTTGAATTGAAGCAGAGTAGCAATGCACATACGTCACTTTTGTGGGGTGCTACTCCGTTTCATATTTATGATGTCTTTGGATAATACAGGGTAATGCATTTTGCTTCTTGTTTTGTTAGATAAAATGAAGTCTCGTTGAATCAGTAGGCTGTAGCTGGTGGGTGTCATCTGCTGGTCAATTTCTTTCCCAATTCAATACCTAAATCGCATTCCCAACAGCAAACTGACTTCCTACAAATAAGATCAATTTGCCATCATCTCCCCAGGTAACAACTGTTATTCTCACCTATTCACACACATGCCGGATAGAAAATGTCAGCTTGTCCAGCTATCTTACTTGTTCCCATCTCCAGAGGCCATGACTTACAGCAGCTAGAAACGTGTACAGGCGCAGTACCACTAATCACCTCAGAACACGCTTGCCAACCACAGAGCTCACTGCCATTCTATTAGGACAAAGTTATCTGGATGTTATCTACCTTTATTTATTAAGGTATTTATATAGCGCTGACAACTTACACAGCACTTTACATAGCACACATTCACATCAGTCCCTGCCCTCAAGGAGCTTACAATCTAAAGGTCCCTATCTTACATGCATACATAGAGGGCCAACTTAGAGAGGAGCCAATTAACCTGCCAGCATGTATTTGGAGTGTGGGAGCACACAAGCACAGGGAAAACATGCAAACTCCTTGCAGATTGTGTTTTGATCCGGATATGAACCGGGAACCCCCAGTGCTGCAAGTAAGTGCTAACCACTGAGCCACTGTGCACTTCATACACATTGGGGGAAACAAAACACACTAAGGGCTACTCCACCCCTAAACAAATTGCTTCCTGCAAGTGATTTATAGCACTCACAAATAAAACGCTGTTTTCATGCACTGGTAAAACATGGAGATACTTTGCATCATATTCCAACTTGTTTAACAAGTACAGTTTTAGGCCATCTCAGGCTGAGGGTGGGAAGCTTTAATGGAGTGCAAAAGCAGCTCTACTTTCCAATCAAAACTGCAAGCGGAACCTAAATTGTTTGCTGTTGGAAACCCCAACACTTCACACTTTTTACACATAAAAGGGGTATGTTTATAAAATGTTCACTGTGCCAACATCCTTGTTAGGTTCACGGTGTTGGCCCGAGATGATGAGGAGGACCTCCCTTGCAACCCTGTCTGATGAGCACTGGGGCTGAAAACAGTGTGTGTCAGGCAGGGGGTGCACGGGTGCCGGATCAGGATACCAGGTATCGGCAGATCAATAGAGAAGTCAGACAAGCCGGGTCGGTAACAGGCGGGCGACAGGGTACAATGCAGGATCCAATGGAGAGTCGAGAGGCAAGCCGGGGTCAGTAGGATGTAGGCAACAAGGTACAGAAGGGTTATCCAGAGGGAACGTCAGGGAGGAAGCCGATTCACAAGGTTACACAGGAGCAGGATCAACAGACGACTGGTGCTGGCTGATAATCACACAGCAATGATTCTCAGTCCTGTGGGGCTTTAAATAGGCTGAGGGCGTATACTGCGCGTGCGCCGCCGTGATAACGACACCCGCGCACGCCAGTGCAAAGACGTCACGCCGTGCAGGGCGGATCCTGCCGGGTTACAGGGTGTCTGCGCCTGCGCGGCCTATCGATGCTGCCGGGATGTCTCCTCCGTGTGCGTCTCCGCACCGCGGCTTGGACTGGAACACCGTACGTCCTTCGGATCGGAACCCGACATGGAGCCACCTCGGACCGGAACCCGACAATCCTAGTCACTCTGGATTATGGACACTTGATGGAGCCATGGACCATAGGAAATTGCCATTCAGCACAGCTCCATCTAGTGGCCATAACATGGTGTAAATCTAAAACTACAACGAACAGCTCTGTGAATGTTTTATAAATACTGCTCTATGTGACCGTACAGGTGAAACTCGAATAATTAGAATATCGTGCAACAGTAATTGCAGTAATTGCTGCAAAAGGGGCCCAAACCAAGTACTGAGTACATATGCATGCTTGTACTTTTCAGAGGTCCGATATTGTTGTATGTACAATCCTTGTTTTATTGATTGCATGTAATGATCTACTTTTTTGAGGTTGTGGATTTGGGGTTCTTGGGGTTTTCATGAGCTGTAAGCCATAATCATCACAATTATGACAAATCACGGCTTGAATTATCTTGCTTTGCATGTAATGAGTCTATCTCATATATTAGTTTCACCTTTTAAGTTGCATTAGTGAAATAAATGAACTTTGCACGATATTCTAATTATTCGAGTTTCACCTGTACTGTATATAAGTAACAAAATCAAGAACAGAGAACCAACTTCCCACTATTTTCCATGTAGATTATATGAATTATCTACTATTTTGTACTCTTACAGGTCCCTTACAAGAACTTGACATACGAGATGTCCTGGTTTTGTTGTGGGGAATGGCATCATCTGAAAAGCACACTACACTTGTCACCTGACTCCACTGAATTCTCCACAGGAATATTAAGAACTGGGCAGGGGTGAGTGCCACAGCTACAGAACATAGTCACATGAGCCCTGTCACAACAAGAGAAATGACTCCAGGCATGCAAATACAGTATAACAGACATCTCTACTAAGGTCCTATGGGAGCTTTCATTTAATGAAATCCCAGCAATACATGGTCTAAAAAACATCACCATTCCAACCAGAACTTCACACATCAGTTGTCTATGTGTGGAGAAACGGTAACTACGGTAAATGCTTATCATGCAAGTGTCACAGTCAAGCATTATCTAAGCCAGGGCTGTCTGTGGGGATCTCAGTGGGGCGGCAGTTAGGACAGGTTGATATCTTTGCCACAGCAAGTCTGGATTAGATTGGCTAACATCTATGTAAACCCCAACAACAAATTTGTCATATTTAGCCCCTTTTGGTCTGTTATAAAAAACATATTGCAAAATTCTTTCAATTGTATATTTAAATGCAAAAATTACTTGATTGTGTAAGAACTGCAAAGCTTTCCTGCATCTTATGCACACTTTCCGAGTCATTAAAAGGAGTCCTTCTAGTTCTTATCATGACTACAGAACAATTTTGTTGTGGGGATTAGGAGAGTGGGGAATATTTAGTAGTTTAAGGGCTTGTTCACACCAATTCCAGTGTGTTCCAACATGGTTAGCTGCTGGAACATACTGGATCGCATACTGTAAGCCTCCCTGCATTCTGGGGCGGGAGGGGGCGTGGTTGTGCATTCATCATGTACAGAAAATACTGCTGTAAAAAAAAAAAACAATGCTGGGAAGGTAAAAATGTATTAGCCTATATGGCTTTTGATGAATGCTGTGGGTTTTGTGGGAGAACAGCACCAGTGGGACATGTCGAGAGAACAGCTGGCATTGGAATCTGCTGGGGTTTCCAGTTCAACTTATATGGCAATTAAAGTAGAACTCTAAAGTAAAAAAATAACCATATCTAAGACTAAGCTCATTATTGGGTGAAAGATGTTAGAGTGAAGAGGATCCATGGCAGGACAATGTGTCCCTTTATGCTACAATAACATTTTTATCAAAGTTTGCAGTGTACAGTGTCCGTGACTATGGATGTTGAAGCAAGAGGGGCTCGGTTGGTGTGCACCTGCTGTTCTCTCTAGTGGTGCTGTGAAGGAGCAGTGATACTGGGTTATGGAAGTTAGTTAAAACAACCTAGCTGTTGTATAAATAGTAACATTACAGTACTCACTAGTGCTGCAGAAAGTCCCCTCCTCCCATGCCAGATGACTCTCCATCAGGGCTGCAAAAGAAATATGAAAAAATGTATTCCAGTCAGAAGAGAAGTAGTCCTGGTCCCTGAAACACGTTGGCTGTTTTATGAATCATAAAAGCTATTTTGGACTCCTGTACGACTTTGCTCTGGCACTCCATATTTGATTCATGCTTTGAGTGACTTCTGGGTTGAATGACTACCAGCATCGTTTGACCCACTTCCTGTCAGCCCAGGCTGTAATGGGTACACTCTCTGGGGATGGGTCATCACACTGGACTTGTCTAACAGGACTTCTGTACTACATGGTGTTCACATGTCATTACTGTACAGGAGTGTCGTTCAGTGCAGCAGTCAGGGAGCGTTGGTGGAGGAGTACCTGTGAAGTTGCAGGATCAGGCAGAAGATCTTTGGAAGAGTGATATGTGTCCTTTTAATAAAAAAGGAATGAGGGTGAAGAAGGCAGGTGGTGGACTGTAAGCATGCCGAGTATACATATTTGGAAATGA
Source organism: Nanorana parkeri (assembly GCF_000935625.1). NCBI lineage: Eukaryota > Metazoa > Chordata > Amphibia > Anura > Dicroglossidae > Nanorana > Nanorana parkeri. The sequence continues at coordinate 2,093,237 of NW_017306386.1, read as the reverse complement.
CTTTCTAAAGATCTAAAACACACTTCTAACAAAATGTTATGTTTATTTATAAAAAGCTCGAGTTGCATTGTGAGGTAATGATACAGTTAGACACACACAGCTTTGTCATATGAGAAGGCATGGCTTAGGGGCTGGGGTTGAGCTCCTCTTTGTTTTTCTCATGTGTAACAATATACAACAGACTGTCCTGTAAAATTTTTTTCTTCCCACTTTCAGGCAATAGATTTCACAAGTGCTATCATGTGGTCTACACCACAGGCAACGTCCACCACTTCTCCAGGAACAGTTACCTATAAAGAAACAAACAAAGCTATAAAACAGTACTAATCAGCAGGTTCCATTCGGAATTTGTCAAATGAAAAGAAAAGATTAAGGCTGGATTCATACTGTTGCATGTGCATGCATAGGTGTCAATGGGCCCATAGAGTTTACCTTTCTCTAAGTGTGAATGGGCCCATATGGTTTACCTTTCCCTAGGTGTGAATGGGCCCATATGGTTTACCTTTCCCTAGGTGTGAATGGGCCCATATGGTTTACCTTTCCCTAGGTGTAAATGGGCCCATGTGGTTTACCTTTCCCTAGGTGTGAATGGGCCCATACATTTGACTCCTCCCAAGGTGTGAATGGGCCCACATCGTTTACCTTTCCCTTTCCACTAAATTGCAGTGCATAGATGTAAACCAGCCATGGGAAATAATGGCACTTCTACTTGTAATGCATCTTCGTGTAGCAAAATGCATGAAAACAGACAATTGTGAATAGGCCCTGAATAATAATCATCAGTATCTAAATATAAACTCAGCATTTGCAGAATGCATACTAAAAAGGGCTGTGTATGGAAGAGCAAATAATAAAAAGAGGGTGGAAATACACAAATGAGGAGAAACCTTGATAATTCAGAGAATGCCCTCCTACTCTGTGCACTGCATTGTACAGGAGGGGATTCTTGTGAGATTTGAGACCTCAGCTTTCCCAAGATGCAATAAACTTTAACAACATTACTGGCGCTTAAAGGAAAACTATGGGGTTAAGGCTTTTCCCCATAGTTCTCCTTAGGGTAACGGGAGGACGCTAGTTTTCACCCTAACCTCCCGGTATACTAAGACGTCGCAGCTGCAGCGGATCCCGACAATTATGCCAGGATCCGCCCAGCTGCGTGACTGACAGCTGGCTCTGCCTATCTAGAGACAGAGCCAGCTGTACACGCCCCCTTCCCCGTCCGTTCCGCCAGTCAGCAGAGAGCCGTGACAGGATCGAGAGGTGAGCGAACGCCGGTATATGTTCGCTCACCTCCCGATCTACTGAGCCGACCTGTGACAGTCTCATTGTCACAGGTCGGCTAGAACTAGGAGGTGAGTGAAAAGCACTCACCTCATAGTTCTCCTTTAAATGAGTGGGCTGGAGGATTAGGGTAGGTAAGTTCCCTTTAGTTTTTCTATTTTTTACTCAGTGATTTTGTTTGGGATGCTGTGCGGTCACTAGATCGAGCTTAGATATTTTTAGGTGCAAGGTTCGCTTTACGATTTCACCCACAGAGGGAGTGCATAGTTTTCAAAGGATCGTCTGACTCAGACTCATAGGACAGCATTGTGAGAAAGAGGAACATAGCACAACCATTGTGTGCAACTGCAAAGCAGAAAGAAGATTCTACATAAGTAATGATGATTACAGAAGAAGGTTTTCAAGAATTGAGAAGAATATTTAAGGTAAGCCAATCTTTTTTCATGGTTGTGTAAAAAGACAATTGAAAGGGTAGATTTCCATCAATATACGCTTGCTCAACAGACCCTGCGGGTGGATTGTACAATAAAACCATTTCAGGTAAGCACATCATCATTTGCCCCTAGGGAGTGCTTACAAAACAGTGAAGGAATCCTACGGCCACCTTACCTCTGTGTAACTAGGCAAAAACTTTATACCATGGGTCTCTTAAATTAAGAGGGATTACTGTCAGCAGCCGCAGTCATATTCAAAGCAGTGCAAAGAGCATATGGGCCCATATGGTTTACCTTTCCCTAGGTGTGAATGGGCCCATATGGTTTACCTTTCCCTAGGTGTGAATGGGCCCATATGGTTTACCTTTCCCTAGGTGTAAATGGGCCCATGTGGTTTACCTTTCCCTAGGTGTGAATGGGCCCATACATTTGACTCCTCCCAAGGTGTGAATGGGCCCACATCGTTTACCTTTCCCTTTCCACTAAATTGCAGTGCATAGATGTAAACCAGCCATGGGAAATAATGGCACTTCTACTTGTAATGCATCTTCGTGTAGCAAAATGCATGAAAACAGACAATTGTGAATAGGCCCTGAATAATAATCATCAGTATCTAAATATAAACTCAGCATTTGCAGAATGCATACTAAAAAGGGCTGTGTATGGAAGAGCAAATAATAAAAAGAGGGTGGAAATACACAAATGAGGAGAAACCTTGATAATTCAGAGAATGCCCTCCTACTCTGTGCACTGCATTGTACAGGAGGGGATTCTTGTGAGATTTGAGACCTCAGCTTTCCCAAGATGCAATAAACTTTAACAACATTACTGGCGCTTAAAGGAAAACTATGGGGTTAAGGCTTTTCCCCATAGTTCTCCTTAGGGTAACGGGAGGACGCTAGTTTTCACCCTAACCTCCCGGTATACTAAGACGTCGCAGCTGCAGCGGATCCCGACAATTATGCCAGGATCCGCCCAGCTGCGTGACTGACAGCTGGCTCTGCCTATCTAGAGACAGAGCCAGCTGTACACGCCCCCTTCCCCGTCCGTTCCGCCAGTCAGCAGAGAGCCGTGACAGGATCGAGAGGTGAGCGAACGCCGGTATATGTTCGCTCACCTCCCGATCTACTGAGCCGACCTGTGACAGTCTCATTGTCACAGGTCGGCTAGAACTAGGAGGTGAGTGAAAAGCACTCACCTCATAGTTCTCCTTTAAATGAGTGGGCTGGAGGATTAGGGTAGGTAAGTTCCCTTTAGTTTTTCTATTTTTTACTCAGTGATTTTGTTTGGGATGCTGTGCGGTCACTAGATCGAGCTTAGATATTTTTAGGTGCAAGGTTCGCTTTACGATTTCACCCACAGAGGGAGTGCATAGTTTTCAAAGGATCGTCTGACTCAGACTCATAGGACAGCATTGTGAGAAAGAGGAACATAGCACAACCATTGTGTGCAACTGCAAAGCAGAAAGAAGATTCTACATAAGTAATGATGATTACAGAAGAAGGTTTTCAAGAATTGAGAAGAATATTTAAGGTAAGCCAATCTTTTTTCATGGTTGTGTAAAAAGACAATTGAAAGGGTAGATTTCCATCAATATACGCTTGCTCAACAGACCCTGCGGGTGGATTGTACAATAAAACCATTTCAGGTAAGCACATCATCATTTGCCCCTAGGGAGTGCTTACAAAACAGTGAAGGAATCCTACGGCCACCTTACCTCTGTGTAACTAGGCAAAAACTTTATACCATGGGTCTCTTAAATTAAGAGGGATTACTGTCAGCAGCCGCAGTCATATTCAAAGCAGTGCAAAGAGCACTAAGAATGTACAGAGTGCAGTAAAGCATAGCAATCAGATTCAACATCTAGCTATTGTAAAAAGACATTCCAATTGTTGAACTTTAAATATTATTGTTGCTTGCTGCACTTCTTTAGGCTCCAGTCACAATGTTGCAGTATGTTAACATATGCATGTTAATGTGCATTATGACACGTGTTAACACATTCTGTTAACACAAACCATTCAGATAAATGTGTTGCCTAATGCATCAAAAAAGGTGAATACACTATTTGTGTAATGTGGTGCCAATGTATGCACCATTGTTAGTACGAGAAATGGTGTCTGAGAGAAATAAAAACACTGCAAATACAGAATACACGTTGATCCAGCCAGACGTGCAGGAAACTTCAGACTTCCACGTTACTTCTGCTGCACTGTAATCCCAAGCAGTGTTATCACACCTGCCTGAGTTCTCCCCTGCTGGACTACGGACTCTCCCCCATCTCCAGAACATAAGGGAGAGGCGTTCTGTAGTCCAGCAGGCGGGAACTCAGGTAGGGCTGACAACACTGCCTTGGATTTCAGTTAAAGCAAAAGTATAGTAGCACACTGGATAAGTAGCTAACCAAATGGTATTTGTCTGTACAAGCAGTGTTTTTATAGCAGTAAAACAGGAGGAAGCGTGCAGGAGGAAGCATGTATTGCAAAGATATACATTTTAAAAAAATTTGCCCATGCATACATGTTAATGAGGACTGCAGAGTCCTGATGCTCATGAGCGTAATGAGAAGACGGACAAATATTTCCCCGCCTGACATGCTATAGGAGATATCTGTTGATTTAAGGCCAACCTAAACACGCTCTGCAATCAGACATTTGCTATCAAATATTTACCCCTGCAAACAGTGCTTCCAAACAAAAGGCCCAATAGTTATATTAATGATGACAGTAATTCACACTTTTTTAAATGGTAGATCATGAAATGGTAATGAAAAGCACTACTTGCCACCTATGTGGTGCTGGACAATCACTCCCTCAGCGTTAGTAGAAAATATTAATCTATAAAGTTGTAATTAGGCATTTCAAAGATTATTACTTTTTACCCTACAACATTTGCCTATTATTTTTATGGAACGCAAAGACCCAAAAATGATTAAAAAAAAGAAATGTCAAAAAGAAATCAATGATCAGAAAAAAAAATATTCTATGTTGCCCTATACATGTGTTCAGATTTTATGGATATATACATTCACAAAGCGATCTATAATGTTACCTTACCCGCCATGGAAAATACTGATCTTCCAATCTTCCTGTTCCTAAGCAACCTCTCAAATTTTTACCCCAGACATAGACATCTCCGACATCTGTAGATACATTGAAAATAAAACTGAATGGTATCTGACGAAAGCACTAAACTTACTAGGAATCAAGTGAACAGTCACTATTCTTATGTTACTAGATTTAAAGAATAACAATTTCAGGGCTACTCACAGAAGGGTGAAGAGTTTGGAGAAGGCAGGAGAAGTGAACAATCTAGGCCAACATAGCTGAACTGGAAAGTGAGCTGTATTGGAGAATTCTTCCAAATCAGCTATGTTGTCCTAGATTGTTCACTTCTCCTGCCTTCTCCAAACTCTTCACCCCACAGGGAATAACCCTGATTATTTCACTAGCTTACATCACTGACCAAGAATCCTACATACTGTCTATTGATGAGTTAGTATTGTCCAAACAATGTTTAGAAATGATTTGTATTTATCATCCAAAAGAAAGCAGCAAGAGACGCTTGCAAGATGGTCTTCTAAAACCCTAGCTTTAGCTGGTGCGAAGGAGCAGTCAAAAGCACAGAAGACAGGTCAGGTGTAAACAAAGCACAGAGAATTAAAAGTCTATTTCTGCTTTTGCACCCAAATTGGGATGAAACCTATTTTATATTTGTTATGTTTCTCATTCACATTGCATAACCTAAACCGCTGCTTGAAAAACATGATCAATTCTGGAGGAAAACTTGTTCTACGTACTGAATTTTTCTCTGGAAAGCAAGGGGGGTGGGGAGGCTAATGTTTGTGATAATTAACCCCGTCTGTACTGTGCTGGCAGATCTCATCATCAGTTGTGAACTTGATTTGAACACTGTCCTAACAATGGGTTAAAGATATAGAAGCATTGCATGTTAATAAAAGAGGGGTCTTGCTCTTGCTTCTCTCGTTCCAAAGGCTACTGAGAGAGCCATCTAAAAATGTAAAACATTTTTTTTTTTTAAATTACAAATTTGAATTTAAATTGACTGCAAAAGTGGAAACAAACTTCAAGGGGAGTAATCTGTTTTTTTTGGCGGGGGGTGGGGGGGTTAGAGGTGTATGTATGTATGGAGGTTTATGTTGGTGGGCCCTTGACGTCCAAGAGACCAGCAAACCCAGTGAAAAGGTGTGGCTTCCCGGTTGTATGGTTGGAAGGACCCCCACCGCAGCAAAGAGTGAGGAGTGTATTGTTCAACCTTAAACCTTCCGTAGGCTAAACAGGTATTTAACACCTTGCTTGCCGAGTGGGGAGGGGGCACAGATTGAAAAGAAATTCGGCTTTAAGCCTTCATTATGGGTCCATGGATATATTCAGTGCCTACGGTCTGGAAGGCTGACTCTTACAAACCCATCTTGGTAGCACTTACTTGTTAGAGCAGCAAAGTGGCCGAGTCCTGAAAAGATCTTCATGACCCTGATGTTTTTGTTGAAGTCATTCTGACCAAATAGTGTTGGAGGAATCATCTCAGGGACAGCAGACTCCAGAAATGTTGGCCCTTTCCCCAGTATTCCATAACCCCAAACAAAAACATTGCCATCATCTAAAAGAGGAACCGATATATATGAAATATGTTTAACACCATCAGTTACCACAAACAAACTATGGTCTTAAAATTACCTAATTATTAGGCATTTTCTCTTTGTGCAAACATTTGGAGATATTATTAACCAGGCTATTAAAATCTCACTTTCAAAGCACACACTTTAGTAAAAGCATAAGGTTACTAAACAGGCAGAAGACAAGGAAAGCAGACACCTAGAGGTGCTTATTTATAAGGTCACATATCATACAGGAGTTCCCTACGGAGACAATAAAGCATGAAAGCTCTATTATACAAGTACAACGTCAAACTGGGGACCAACCCATTCCTACCCCTCTTTAGCAGTTCATGGTTATGATGGGTTGTCTCACTAACCAATAGTGAGCTGTGGAAAGGGAACAGGGGTGGATCCAAGCTTGACCACATGAGATTTACAAGAGTGTGTGTTGCGCCCTGAGGCCCCATTCACACTGAGCGACATGAAAATCGTGCGACTTTGAGCGATATTGCGCGACGAGCGATATTGAGCGATATTGCGCGACGTATCGCGTGACTTCGTCCTATTGGGCTGTATGCAATCAGGAGCAATATCGCTCAAAATCGCTCTAAAAAAGGGTCATGTAGGAGCGACAAGCTACCAGCGACGAGCTACAAGCGATATTGAGCGACGAGATGTGAACAGCTCCATTGAAATGTATTGGTGAAGCTACATAGAGCGATATCGCGCGGAAATATGAGCGATAAATCGCTCAATGTGAACGGGGCCTGAAGCTCCTAGGGCTGCTGTACACGGTATGTGACAGTACATGCAGGAAACTCTTGGTGTGTGCAGCCAGTTTAGTAGACTGTTTTGTCCAACCGAGCCACAGACATTTCTGACTCAAAGATGCCCCAGAATTGATCAGAAGTAATAAGGAATAAGAAACATGGAGATAGACTTTAATGAAAAGCTGTGTTTAAAAGAATATGTCACAAAACAAGACACCTTTGTGATTAGGCACTGTTGGAAGCAGCCAGTACCCAATTAATGTGCCTCATACTAGTTCTGGGGCAAAAAAGCTAAACCTATTCAATGACTCTTGATTTAATAAGCAGCACGGGAGTTAAAGTGGACCTTTACCCCCTTTGACTAAAAATCAAATCAACACGCAGCTCTGCCTGCTGATATGAAAGCATCTTACATTCATTAGCTAAGCAAACATATTTTTATTTTACTTACAATTTCTTTCTTCTACTTCCTGGTCCACTTTGGCACAAATTATGTAATGTGCCCAAGCGTTGCATCAGCAGAGCATTTCTGGGAATCTGAGATACAATATGATAAGATCTCAGGGAAAGGGATTTTCCTCCCCTGAGATGATGTGCACGGTCACATGTTCTAGTCACATGTGCCAGAGTTCCAGGAGGTAAATGAAGAGCTTCCCTTAGTTTACATGGCCACTGTCAGAAGACTGGGAAAAAGAGAAACGAGGTATGCAAAGAATACAAAGCCGGCAATTATCTAGAGGTATGTGTTTGTAGATTGTCATTCCTAAAAACATTTCTAAAAGGTGCATTTGTTGTTATTTTAAAGATATGGGTAAAGTTCCTCTTTAAGAACCAGATGCTTCCTTTAGACCGCAATCACACAGGGTGTTCTTCTTAATGACAGATACACTCATTTGTTGTGTTCTCGCTTCCACAATATTGGGATCACCTACTTTACTGTCACCAAAGTTGCTAGTAACAACTTGGTCAGTGCATGACCACGAGGAAGAAGGACTGATTAACTGTATAGTTAGAGACCTAGTTCTACATCCTGATGCAGAAGGGCCCATCTTATCAATAACACACAACTGCTATTCTACTACTGTTGGATATAGAAGGCCCTGAGTCATAAGCTGCAATGGAATGTAATGAGCACTAAATAGCGCTTCAGGTATGCTAAAATAATTTAAGCTAACTTTGACTAAAAGTTTTCCTTTAGCATGCCTTACTATTGCAGCTTAATATATCAGTCCTTATGATACAGCTGATCTTCCATGGTGACAGTAACAAAAAAAGCAGCTCAATTGTAACTCTTCTTACATGACAAATACTGTACATGCATGCAGGCAGAGTATATATGTCCGCACACAAAGTATTTTTTTACCTGTTCAGATTGTTTTCTAAAGAGTCAAAACTCCCATATAAAGTATGGACAGCTTATAATAGACTGGTAACCTTATACAGATAACTCATTTCCAGTTGACATTTTTGGTTTGAGAAGGCAATAAAATGAAATGTCACCTGTGTGAAAAGAACATAACATAACCCTTCAAAATGAACATGGAACTTTATACTCACCATTTAATAATGCACAGCTTGTCCCACCACACGCCACCTGCTTCACCTTCCCAACGTGCTGGAATGGTAGGCGCTGAGGAACATTGACCTACATAAGGGTCAGTGCAAGAAACAAAAATATGTTGAGAACTTTATGTGAGACTTGCAGCTTTTCTGCTAAGCTATTTTTTACTACACCATGGATCTCATTTTCCAAGGTCTATTCATCTTACACTGTGCATTCCTCTTAATTCCAATAAAACAGTTCTTGTACGGAACCAGATTATCCCTCTAGCACCATACATGAAGTTATATAATGCATTTTACATGCATTCACTGTGGGCATCACAGTCTGTATGCCAAAGGAAATCTTTATAATGGAACAAGCTTGATTTGACTAGATGTACTGTATGAATGTGGATATGGTATTAGAAATTACGCTTTCTTATACCTCCAGATATTAAAAGGTTATAAAGATTTCCATTGCGACTGCTAAAAGGACTGCACATTACGGCTTTTGGTGTGAAGCAGGCTTCCTTATTTATCACCCATTGCAGGGTTTCTGCTAATAGGCAATCAACACACTGCCCCCATTAACCATAAAATAAAGACATGTGCAGCCACTGCTCCTGTTTCTGCAATAAAGAACCCTCAGCTGGAATGTGGGACTTGCTAATATACTGACTCATGGACTGACCTGTGTTTGTCAAAGAAATGAAACTAAGTTTTGTTTAGAGTGCACACAAACAGGATTATTTTTGCTACTGTGGCTAAAATATGTCAGAAAGAGAAATGATTGCTACACGCTGAACTGGTTTTGCTGAAGCTTTATAGTAAAACAAATGCATCATACCTCAAAGTTGTAAGATGAAGAACAGCTATTTTCAAAGTGTTCCGAGTGCACCATATGTCATTTACGTTCTGTAAACCCTATAGTCCACAAAATGCTAAGCTTTTATAAATATACCACCGTGCCAAAACAAGAATCCTACCTGTGTGAGGTCAGTGATGGATGCAAGCTGTAGGTACTCCGAATTTCCCCACCCGTACACTTGACCTTCTTCTGATATCGCCAGACAACAATCTCCAAAAGTAGCCAAATGGACCACATTCACTCCAGCCAAATCCCCTGACAGCTTTGTAGGAACACTGCAGATATTGTAATGACCAAGGCCTACGAAAACAAAACACAATAGTAACCTATTACTTGAAAGTGCACTCATCTGACTTTTTTTTTTTATATACATGCAAAAGGGTATATATATATATATATATATAGTAGTCACTTTTGTTGCCAGCGGTTTAGACATTATTGGCTTTGTGTTTTATATATATATATATGTTACCACATGTAAACAAAACTAAATAATAAAGTTATGCCTGGTAGATTGTAAACAGTGCACCTTCAACCAAGGCATTTCTTTGCCAACAATACTTTCCCTGCTTCTCCAATGTTCTCAGCATACACTAATAGAAGTCAATAGTGGGAGAATAAGTGACTAGTCACCACTTTCTGGCTCTAACATGAGCAGCGGAGGGGCAGTGAGAGATGTTTACCTGCTATCTTCTCTACAGAAGACACTCACTGTGCTTTACAACAGATGCACCCCTGAATATGTGCACCCCTGAATAGGTAGCAAATTATCAAGAGAGTGTATTAGAAAAAACAGAATCGCCCTGGTCTTAGTGTACAGTACACCACTACAACTAATGTTTATTAAAAAAATCTGAAATCTAGCTGTAATTTAGCAATGTCTTATTTAACAAGGCTGACAACGTATAGCACATAATTGCCTATAAATCAGCATGTCCATTTAGAAACAGATCCGCTGCAGACCTGTTTGGCCATCAGCTCCCCAGCCACACGCATACAGCTCTCCTTGCTCGGTCCTGAAGAAACTGTGATCTTGACCACATGCCACCTGTGAACAGAAAGGTAATAAGAATCAACAGCAGACAAGTAAAGGCACAGAGTGGATGGACGGACGGACGCACACACACGTTAGAATCAAAGTGATTTACTAGATGAATTAAAAAATGTCTAATTATTAATTTATACATTTTGTTATCGTTACCTGAACAACTCTGTTCTCCAATGGTCTTACCCTGTGGACCAACTGGCTTTCACTTAGAAAGAAAAGAAAAAAAAAGAAGAGTTTTCAGAAGTTGTAGCACTTGAGGTGGCTGCATCCAAACAAAAGCAAGAAAATTTGTTTTAGTAATAAAATGTTTTACTTTTTTGTGCGCTTTTCCTTCTCAGGGCCCTCTCCCTAATCAAGCACCATCTTGATTTTTGGTATGTGGCTCGCCTGACACCAAACAACTCCACAAAACCTTTCTGTCCTGCACCACCACATTCATGTCCCCAACTCTATTCACAATGGGAAAGGTTATCAGTTGCTTGACCAACTATTGATAGGCTTTGACCAACTATTGATAGGCTTTCACTTAAGTGAACGGAGTTCAGAAGATGCGAGGCCAGAGGACTTGGTACAAGACAAAACAGAACATGCAAACAAGATTGTTTGGAAGTAGCATTTATTGTATGCCCTATTACAAATATGCCAATAAAATGGAAGAATCAGCCAATCTGAACTGAGCCACTACCTATAAAAAAAGATTTTTCATTTCCAAAAAATTTACATTTTAACTTTCTGAGAGTGATTTTATACATTCTAACAATCACTGGGTTCCATCGAAGAAGGTTCAGTAGAGTAAACCTGTATGAGTCGCAGGTAGTAATTGTGGAAAGAACAAGTGATTACTGCAGGCTTAGTTTTAGGAGAACTGGTTTAGCTATGGGGTTCCAATTGCTTGAAATAGCGGATCACCATGGCAACAAAAAATGTATCAGGATAAAAAAAAAAAACACAACAAAGTAGAAAGGTGGCTACATAGTTAGCACACAGCCAGTGCAGCTTAGAGATCATGGGTTTGATTTGCACTGAGGACACTTTAATGCATTAGTTTTGTCCTTCCTGTGTTTTTGTGGTTGCTTTGGATGCCCCCACACACACACAATGTTTCCACCCCTGTGTATGCAGTGATAAGGGAAGTTTAGAATTTCTGCTCTTGCCGTGCTGCAAGCAACACAGAGCTCTAGCTGAATATAGCAGGTCTTCTGCTGCAGAAAGAAGGCCAAAAGACAATAAATCACTGCCAAAGTAACAGAGATAACTAGGGATGGGATTTCTCTAAGGAGTGAGCCTGTATACCCAGCGTCTTCTGAAGCCCTCTATATGCAGTGAGGAAAATCTAAATCATTTGCCTTAAACTACTTTCCACCAGTCAGCAAAGATGTGACAAATAAATGCAGACCATCCATTCATAAATCCCTTCCTAGCTTTTACTTAGAGAGCTCCATGTCATAACAAGGTCATCTGCTGAATATTTCTTACCTATAAATCTCTCCTTCAATAACCCGCCTTCCACACTGGCCATATGAATTGTTCCCAATGCCGAAAACTGGAACGATATTTCATTTCAAATCTTGGCACTTTAATTTATACAGTTCAATGATTCAAAGTGTTTATTAAACTGTAACGTCTACCCTGAAATAAAATACTGCAGAAATTCAGTCTAAGAAAGTTCGAATAGCTTCTGCTTTAAAAAAAAAAAAAAGCATTAATTACAATTTACACACACACACACACACACACACACACACACACCTTTTATTCTATGATAAAGGAAGGCATTCACTTCAAGGCAACAACGCATATTTTAGGTTACTACATTATTTCATTTTGTTCAATTCCATTATATATATTGAATAAGGTTGTTTTGTGATTACTTGCTTCCTTTAGCTTTGCATACATACTTGCTACATTTCCTGGTAAAAAGATTAGGTGAGTGGGAGGGCTTTGTGGTCAACTAAATTGGATCTTATAGTTTACTGATAGCATTGATGAGAACAGACACTCCATTCAAAATTTAACAATTCAATAACTGCTCCCTTCCTTTAAAAGAAGAAAAACTATTAATTTTATCCTACCGGGTACAGTGTTCTTTCCCTACCAATGATAGTAACTATAAATATAGTCATAGGTGAACCTCACCACCAATTCAAAATGTTGTCTCTTATGCTTTTATTGTCCTTGTACAAATACCTTGTTAACAATCTCTTTATTCACGCCGATACATTCCATAACAATTGAGGAAAATTGTACATAGGGGTATTAAGCCCTTCATGACTGGAGACGTACACTGCACATCCCCATCATGAAGTGCCCAAATGACTGATCACGTACACTGTACGTGATCAGTCATTTGAAGCTTTTAAAAGCCAGTAACCGCTAAGACAGTATTGTTGAAATCCGTCCTAGCTACGGTGCTCTCAGTAAATATACTGAGCTTTCGGTGACGGGAGGATGTTAGTATATGCCCTCCCATGACCCTAAAGAGAACTATGGGGAAAAACACTTACCCCATAGTTCTCTTTAAAGCTTTTGTAAAAGCCTAATTCTTTCATCAATGAAAGAATTAAAGGAGAACTATGGGGTTAGGGCTTTTCCTTAGGGTAATGGGAGGACACAAACTAGCGTCCTCCCGTCACCCTAAGCCCTGTATACCGCGAGCTGCAGCTCGCGGTATACCGAGAAGCCGCAGTATAGAGCGAGCTGCAGCTCGCGGTATACCGAGACGCCGCAGCTGAAGCAGATCCCGACAATTATGTCTGGATCCGCACAGCTGCGTGAGTGACAGCTGGCTCTGCCTATCTAGAGGCAGAGCCAGCTGTACCCGCCCCGTCCGTTCCACCAGTCAGCGCTGGAGGATCGGAGCGGGGAGGGGGGAATCCAGTCCCTCCCCTGTCACGGCAGAGAGCCGTGACAGGATCGAGAAGTGAGCGAACGCCGGTATGTGTTCGCTCACTTCCCGATCTACTGAGCCGACCTGTGACAGTCTCATTGTCACAGGTCGGCTAGAACTATGAGGAGAGTGAAAAGCACTCACCTCATAGTTCTCTTTTAAGCTTTCAGATCACTGCTTTGACAGCTCTGCACAGATCGGGTTCTGTTTTGACAGCTCTGTACAGATCCCGATGTGCACTGGCTTATTGCTACATATATATATATGAAGCATAGAAACATGTAGCAAAATTAAACCTTGTATCATTGTAACAAAAAACAAACATTGTCAGACTTCTGATTGTTTTAAGAATTAAAATTAAGAAAAATAATTATAATTATCAAGCAGTCATAGTGGCTGCTTAATATAATAGACAAAAAAGTGGGGGGGGAATAAAGCATAAAGTATAAAAATAATTTAACAAAAAAAAAATGATATATACAAATATCATTTATCCTATAATTATTATACAAATTAACCCATTACAATGAGAATCTGCAGCTGAGCTGCAGATATGTTGTTCACCCTAAAGGTGGTCATACGCCATCTCACCCTCGGATCAATTTTCTTACAACTAGCCCATCATGCACAGACCAATGTAGTTCACAATTAACACTAGTCAGCACTACCACCTGGCTGCTTTTCATCAATTGAAAGGACAGACTTTCGTTTGAGCATGTGCAGTTTGCAACTTGAGATTTTTGTTGTACAACCACGCCACTAACCTGTGAATTTTCATCCAATCAGACAAACGTTTTCTAGCCTGCTTGAAAGACACAAATCTGCCAGTTGTACAGTAATTGAGGTTGTGCACTTCCCATCAACTGGCAGATTTTCTGACGAAAATGCAACCGCACAAAAAATATCCAGATAATTGTAAGGTGTATGGGCACCCTAAGGGGTTAATTTTGCTATTTAACCCCCTCATGAAGGCGTTGCTCAAAGCATGTCGCTGTCACTAAGTGTTACAGTTATTGACACTTCGTTACAGTGACATTGTAGGCCACCTAACAATTATTAGGTTTTAGAGAAAAAAAATAAAATGTGAGCTTTTTGTTTTTAGGCTCAGAAGTACAAAGAAAATAATTCTCCAATCCTAGGGATGTGAGGGGTTTCCAAATAAAGGACAAAATAAATGAATTTATTTTAATGCTTTTTTTTAGCTGTACTATTTTTCTAAAAAAGAATAAAAATCAAAACTGGGAAAAAAGTGTTTTATTTAGGTTTTTTCCTATTTTTTTTAATTTTATTCATCCCAAGTAAGGCGTTAGGTACACATATGTTATATAAATATATAGCCCTATCGGTCCTCTAAAAAACAATATATAATATGTGTGGGTGCACTTAGAAAGTATATTACTGCCGTGGAAGTAAAATGTAAAAAAGAAAAAAAAAAATGTAAAAAGTGCGTCAGTCATTAAGGAACAGAAACTGAAAAAAAAAAATACACATGTGCGTGTTAGAGAGCCCTGCTACCCAGCTACCACAATATGGCACACAGTGCACATACACACACACAGAATGCCATATGGATGCATGGCTCGGAGCAGCAAATGTATCCGCAGTCCAGCACTGCTCCTCTACTTGGGGTTTGTCACTATAAAGAGAAGATTGCACAAGCTGAAGGCAGGTAATGTATAAGGATACACTGTCTATTCTAGGGCCGTAGAGTGAAGGCACGCCCTTAAACCCGACTCGCCCCCACCTCCCTGGTACCTAGCTCTCTTAAATTTTTTCTTCACTTAACTTTATTACTATCACACAGGGGATAAAACAAGCCCCTATGTGATAACGTTTGGAGGTGACAGGTTCTCGTTTATGGCAACATTGTCTCCCCTGCCCCCCAATACATGAGACGGAGCATAGCATTGTGCTCGATCTCCTGTGCAGCCCGGCTTATGACAGGAAGCGTTGAGAGATCACTTGTAAAAAATTAGAGGCGACTCCCCTGCTCTACATTTAGTCCTGCTTGCCCACAGCAACGTTAAATGTAGGGGGAAAAAAAAACACCTGCCCGGCGCACTGAACTGCATGTCTCGAATGTGGGGCAATAGGAATTTCGCATCCCTGCTTTTGCACAGCTATTACATTTTAACGTTTAAGAGTGTTTACATCTGGAAGTAAAAGCCGAGCAAAGGGAGTCTGCTTCTGTGTAGCTATAAATGCAGAGTAAAAACAAATGAATGTGTCCATGGCCACTTACCTCCTTCATTATCTGTTAGGATGAGCGAATGTGCCCTACCACATGATACTTGCAAAACTCGAGTTTCCTGTGGCCTATCCAAAGGTAGGGGGACTGGTGATGGTTCCAGGATGTACTCATAACCCTTTGCTTTAAACAAACCAAAAGAGATACAAATAAAATGCAGGGAATACACATAGTAGAGTGGATGCACAATAGATTTCTATAAATGACTTGTTCCATTACACAACATATTGCCAACATTAAGAAATCTTGCTTTAATTAAACTACATTATGTGTTTTAACTTGGATACTCACCCACACCATTATTGGAACCAAGAAAAGGAGGAACGTTTAGTCTGGTTATCAGTAATACACAGTAACATTTACTTCAGTCATAATCAACCTTTTAAAATAGGACCATTGCCTTGCAGGTGGTCAGGAGTATGGTAGCTGGATTAAATTCAAGAATCTCTATACTTATAACGTCACTCAAGGTCAGGGTATTAACATGTCCCTAAGGAGCAAATGTCATGTGCAAATGTTCATCTCCTTTATTATACAGTACATACAATCCAAAGTGCAACTGCAGCAGTGTAATTATGGATTGTTTTTTTATTTAGATGATATTCTTACTTCGATCTCTCCTGCTCCTGTGAAAGCCAATCTGAGAATCTTTGTTTAGTCCCATTCCCCAAACTTTTGTGACTTCTGTTGTCCGGGAAGATAATAGGCTAAATCCATACCCACAAGATGCAGATGAGATCTATAAAAAATAAATAAATAATCAAAAATCAGAGCAACCAGTTATTCCTTAAAATGAAACATCCCTTTTGCCCAAAGATAACGCCATCCAGAACAGATATTTCCGCTTGGAGAGATTCCATAGGTGGAATCGCCTACTGTTTGTTCTTACTCATAGATCCATGGTGCTCAACTTACAGCACTTTGCTAAATGTCCCAACAAATACCAGTCAGTAGTGGGAGCAGAATCTCTGGCTTGTAAAAAGGCCGTAATGGTAGTGATCTCTAGCAGTAATAAGTAACATGTTCTCAGTCTTTGATGGTCTGCTGCAGCATATCTCTGGTCTACAACCACACCAATAGTACATTTACAGTCTGTGAATGATATTTACAGTCTCTGACAGTCTTCTAAGCTATTGCATATGCTAAACATTTTGTATGGCCCCCTGGTGATGACAGGGGACACAGTTGGGTACTGTATTGACCACCACTGTGTTGGATAGTTCAAAGGGTGATCTTCCAGCAGTAGGGTTCCTTACGGTCACTCTCGAACAAGGCATCACTATCTTGCACCTGGGTTTTCCATCAGCTTATTTTACATGACAGAAAATTCATAGAAGCACAATGCCATAATTTGGCCTTGTATTGGTCACACAGTTTAGGCAGAACTGGGGATTCTTAAAGGGACATCAGATTGCTGGATCTGTCACAAGGCACTAGCCCACCCACTAAAACACTTCGCTTTAACGGACGGGCTAGTGTGAATGGGTCATTTATCCCACTGACCAACAATGCAAGGAGCATTCTTCCCACTAAACACCAAAGTAAAGGACATTCTTTTTATGGACTACCCATGTACAGGACCTCTTCTCCCATTGACCAATAATATAAGGGGGTCCTTCTCCCACTGACCACCAATGTAAGCTGACACTACACAAAGCACTAGTTTAAGGGAGCCCTTCTCCACTCACCACCAATAGAAGGAGCATTGCGGTTTTCTCTGTCTGCATTTCTGGTCATTATTATTTGTTTTATTTTGTTATTACTGAAAATAACTTTGTTGTATTGAGAAGCCCTGGGTGTCAAATACGCAAAGTATGCCACATTCTTAATTCTTTTATTTATTCTTATATCTCAACTCACTGTTCACACTAAGGTACTGTGAGTTGTAGATATAGTCATTATCGACAGGGGTTACTTAACACCTGGAAATTATTTCAAGGGCTCCTCCATGTCAAAGAAAGGCTGCTCTAGAAGGTGGAATATTCTAGAGCAGCCCTTCTGTCAGCAGCTATATATAAGATTATGTAGGGGAGGGGAGATGTGTGGTCAACACAGACCGTAATAAGGAGATAGACAGACAGAGGGAGTACTATGATGGTCAATCAGGGTTGGGAATGTACTAGGAAATTGACTCAAGGAAATTTTTTAGGAAAGTTTAAAAGGTTTTTATTGAAAGTAAATAGAAAATAATGTATGGAAAAGAAAAACAAAAAACACCGTAAGAATTTAAAATACTTGATTTTTTTGGGGGTTTCACCTGCACTTTTTAAGTTGGTGAGAGGGTCTCTTTAGGTGCAGACAACTGTAGGTATCTTACCTTTTCATCCATATCCAACCTATATGGAGTTAGTTGGTACCGCTTTGGCTTTTTCCTTCCTGTGTCTGGTACTACAAAGCTTGGAATGCCCAAAGCTCCTGTGTAAGAAAAGCCCCACACAAAAACTCGGTCCTTCCTTTTGGATCTTTTACCGACATACTGAAAGGTTGGGAGTTCCTCTCCAGGTTTGCTCTTCCCCACTGTGGAAGAAAGATGGCGTACAAGCACATAATTGCGGGTCACAGTGTTTAGGCAGCGTGCCACTATAGTGCACATTTTTTTCAGGCACGTGAGGCTGAAAAGAAAAAAAGACCAAAAATGAATCTGAAACATGGGGAATATAAAGAGTATCTACTATTAATAGAAACAGTGTCAAACCCAGGACCAGCCGCAGGATCCTGGTGGCAGCTCCAGGTGGAATCTGGATCTAGACCAGGGCTGGACAAATTCCAGGATCAGATAGCCAATGCACCTTACCGCTGGGTCTAACATTTGAGGTTTTCTCTTGTCCGTGTTCTTGGTGTCATTTTAAAACAGCCGGCGATGGCTGTTTAGGTACAAGCGAACTGGCGTCTATACAGCCGCCGGATCGTTTGTACAGATCGCCGGCATGTGCTGCCCACACCCCCTCCGTCGCCGCCGGCTTCCAGCAACTGATCTCTCCTCCGATCATTGGACACGGAAGTGATGTGTATTACATCACTTTCGGTGTCACTGGGAACATTCTCCAGCTATTTATATATATTTTATATTTATTATATCCAGGAGAAGAAGCTGGGGACGCAGATCTTTGCTTCCTCAGCTTCTTTGGGGTCCTTAGTCTGAAAGACCCCTGATGTCTCTATAAAGAGGACTTGTCACACCCTATCTGCTATTACATAGGGGGCTGTGATAGCAATAAGGTTAGTGTAAAAAAAATGTGCACATACATACGTAAACATGCATCGGTGCACCTACGTGCAAAAGCGACAATTGCGCTACACATGTTACATATCGCCTCGAGCATCGCAGTGAGAGCAATAATTCTAGAGCCATTAATCACTGTTAGCACCAAACTGATGAGCAGTAATAGCTTTTAAATTGTCCCCTATGGCAAATTCTGGGTATTGAAGTTTTTTGCGGCTTCACGAGCTAACGCAATTTTAAGGCTTGACATGTTTGGTATCAATTTACACGAATTGACCCCATCTTTCATATTTTACCAAAAAATTGAGTATTATATTCTGTTTCTGTGTTTTTCACTCATCGTCATAGTTAGAGCGGACCTGTGACAAAAAAGCTGTCACAGGTCGGCTCTATCGAAGTGAGCAGAAACATGCACCGATCCGCTCACTTCCCGATCATCTCCACACACTGACAGTCACCGCTCCCTGCAGGGATTCCCCCCTCTCCGATCCTCCAGTGCTGAGTGGAGGAACGAACACCGAGGGGGCGGGCACAGCTGGCTCTGCCTCTAGATAGGCAGAGCCAGCTGTCATTCACGCAGCTGGGTGGATCTCGACAGTATTAGCCCACTATATACTGAGCTTTGGGTTAGGGGAGGACGCTAGTTTGTGTCTTCCTGTGACCCTAAAGAGAACTATGTGGAAAAACACTTACCCCATAGTTCTCCTTTAATTAAAAAAAAATGAAGATTCATGGAGGTATGGTAAAACAACCTCTATGCCAGCGGTTCTCAACCTGTGGGTCGCGACCCTGTCGGGGAGTCGAATGACGATTTACCAGGGGTCGCCCGGGAGTCTCCCGCTATCTAATCGAGCAGAGTAAACCTTTCCCTGCAATCGTTTTTGTTTTTTTTCTGACATCAGGGCGCCGTAACTCAGAAAAAAACACCATAGGAATGCATAGCTAGATTCCTATTGGTTGCAATAGCTAGTTTGCTATTGCAAAGCGAAATAGCCAATACTAATCTAGCTATGCATTCCTATGGTGTTTTTTTTTTATTTTTATTTTTTATTCTGACGGCGTACGCCAGTGGTTCTCAACCTGTGGGTCGCTTTGTGATTTCTGCTGTGCTAGGTGAGAGTCCTCCTCAGCCCTCTCCTAGCACAGCAGTGTCAGTTCTCCTGCCAGCAGCCGAATCACCCCTAAATTTTACCGTTGGGGGTCACCACAACTTGGCAAATGTTACCAAGGGGTCCCAGCCCTAGGAAGGTTGAGAACCACTGCTCTATGCAATGCACATTAGATCTTTTCATTACTTGCATAATAGTGTCCAGTAAATACAGAGAAAAATAAGACTTCAGATAAAACATTTGAAACAGTATGCTAAAAAGATAATCATTTGTTTACATTAGGCTCAGTTTCTACCTTAGAATTGTGGTAACGCATGCTAACACCCACATTTTATTATGTAATGCCACACAAATAACTGCACAAAGCAAAAATACAGTTGGTTGGAACACACACACAAACACCTCATCCCCACACTGCTACCTCCTCGCGTATCACTTGCCCCACCCTTTTAGATTGTAAGCCCTCAGGGGCAGGGCCCTCCTTACCATGTTGTCTTGATTTGTATTGTGATTGTAATGTCTTCCTTATATTGTAAAGCGCTGCGCAAACTGTTGGCGCTATATAAATCCTGAATAGTAATAATAATAATAATACTACTATAGGGCACATGCAGTTGCTTTGTTCATGCTTTAAAAGAGAACTATATATCACTTTTTTGGCTTTAGTTCTCCTTTGGGTCACAGGAATACATTTACCAATGCCCAATATATGCTGTCAGTGCAGAGCCACACTGCAGCCGGGAAAGATGCCAACAATATTGTCGGGATCCACCCCTCTACCTGATTGACAGCTGGCTTCACCTCTCTAGAGCCAGATGTGCCCGCCCCTTCCCCTGTCTGTCCCACCAATGAGCACTAGAGGAACAGAGAGGGGAAGGGCAATCCCTGCGGGAAGCAGTCACTGACAATCACTGCTCTATGCAGGGAGAAGCTGTGAGCAGTTTGTGATCGCTCAGTTCTCAATCTAAAGAGCTGACAAGTACTGGGAAGGGTATATTTTACTCTCCCCATAGTTCTCCTTTAAAGCACAGCAAGAGCCCATGTAAATCAATAGACTGCCTTAATACAGCACACCTCAACACCAATGTACATGTCAATGCATGCAAAAGGCATGAATGCACCTTCAGTAGCCATGTGTTCCTGTTGGGGAGATTATTCCTGATAGAACAGGAAGTGATGTCAAATCTCTCCAACAGAGAGACAGATAAAAACAAATTTTAAATAAATGGTATATTAGGAAAGGGTTAGAATAATGACAAAGCTTTTAATGCTGTTCATGCTTTCCTGTCCCAGTGACAACTGCACCCCCATCACAGGAAGTGAGGAAAATACGATCTCAGACAGAAATGTCTGTTCTTCCCACCTCTATCCAAAACACAAACAAATGTCTATACAGACTGTAGCTGCTTCATAAACAAATAACACTAGACACTGAGCGCCTTTTGCTTTGATGAGCCCGCAATGTATTTATTTGATTTAAACTGAAGAGCCAGTTGGCCTTTATATAATGTTGAGTCACAGACCCAGGACAAGAATGTCAGAAAAGTATCACAACTCCTTATTTCTATACATATTCCAGGTCAGCATCTCAGCCAAATTCTGCATGATAGCCAGGGAACTAGCATTCTCAAAGCGAGGTTTCAGCAATGGCAGCCTCTATGATTCACACATGACAGACAGAATACATAATCTTCAAGAGCTCTCCCACCAGCAGGACCTCAAACAACAATCTCAGTGTAGTGTCGGTGCAGATATTCCCTGCTACAAATGATTCATCTACCTCATCTACTGTGTCCACATCTTCCACCTTGATGTTCTATTTCTGATCTTGGGGTCTCTCTCTCTCTCTTTCCTTATTCCTTCTGTGCTGTAGTTCCAAGCCTCGCTCCCAGACCTGAAGCCTGCGTTTCAAGCCTCGTTCTAATACTGAGCTACATTATTCAAGTTCATTGGCTTGTGTTACGAGCCTCAATCTCAACGTCTTGTGTTCCAGGCCTCGTTCTAATACTAAACTACAGCATTCAATTCCACTGGTTTGTGTTCCAAGTCTCAATCTCAATATCTTGACTTCTCTCGCCACGGCTCATTCTAATGCTAAGCTACAACCTTCAAGCTCTTTGGCTTGCGTTCCAAGCCTCATTCCCATTATTTGCGTCCCTAGCCTCGTTCTCAACGCTTTGCTCTAATACTGAGCTCCAAGCCTCGCTATCATAGTGCCTTCCAAGCCATTCTCTATATGGTACAACATCACATGATGTTCATTTATGTATAATAAAGATAAACAATCTCCTCCATGCGGTAGAAAACACTATTTATTAGAAGCTAGAATCCACACTCCCATTTTAAAGAAACAAACAAGTTTATCTTTGTACCCCTGTCACTGAGATCACCCTACAGACAAATCTCATTTCTCTTTCACAAGCTCTACCTGAACCTGTTTCATTCTTCATCATGGGAGGGACTGGTGGTCTGAGTCTTCCTTTTCCTGCAGCCCCCTTCACATGCAGTCTCTCAGTCTTTTCCTCACATACAATACACAATATATAAAAACAGTCACAATGTCAGAAATTGTAAGAAACTCCGGGAAGCACAAAAATGAACACTTGCAGTGGGGCTACCCCCCGCCCTGCAAGGGTCAGGTGCTCGTCTTGGTCTAATGTCTAAAAGAAACAAGACACACACGCGATCTTCGGTCTCGTGGTAATGAACAATCAGTTGTCTCTCCCTCCTCTCCGGCTATGGAATGTCCTTCGGCATCTTCACATTTAATAGACTCTATAGACATGATGACGTCACAGGCTCTTAGACCGCTGAGGCTACAGGGACCAGTCTAGCAGCCAGTCAAGACTGGGGATCAGTAGAGTATATCTTTTTTATTTCAGAGTAGGGGTGGGCAACTCCGGCCCTCCAGCTGTGCTTTAACTACAAATCCCAACATGCCTCTGGGAGTCATGCCTGTAACTGTCAGTCTTGCGATGTCTCATGGGACTTGTAGTTCCACAACAGCTGGAGGGCTGGAGTTGCCCACCCCTGGTCTAGAATTTAAAATAAGCAAGATATACTCATCTGATTCTCGGTCCTGCAGTGATGACAGCTCCCCTATCTCCCCCTCCATTTTGGCTGTTGAATATCCTTTGGTGTCTTCACATCTAATAGACTGCATAGATGTGATGATGTCACAGATCCTTAGACCGCTAAAGCTCATTGAAGAAGAGGCTGCAGGGACTGGTCTATCAGCCAGGAGTGACTGAGGATCTGTTGAATATATATATATATATTAGGAGGGACTGAGGATCAGTTGAATATATATATATATATATTATTATTTTTTCAAAAACCGTAGCCCAAAATAAGCCGTTAACCCGTGTAGTATGGGGGTAGCTCCACTGCAAGGGTTTATTTTTTACCTGCCTGGAGTTTTCCTTTCTTTTCGGCTGCAACCAGGGCCATCTTTAAGATTGATTTGACCCTGGGAAAACATTTTCTTGAGGCCCCCGTACCCCTACTTGCTACACCCCACTCCCTACCCACCATGCCTCATCCCTTACCTGCCATGACACAGCCACACCACACACCCTACCCGCCATCACAGGTGATGCGACCACAAACAAGATGTCAAGCAGTCATGCTATGCAGCGTACAACACTATGCAATGCCGATCACCTAGTAAACAGAATGGTGCCTCGTGGTCCCTCATATAGATCTACATAAAGTGTAGCACACAAAGTGGCACGATGCCGTCAAAACTGGATCAGACAAAATCTGGAGCAGGTGCCCAGGGCAACCAAGATTTTGGGGGCGTGGCCGGCGCATGGCGGAGTGAGTCGCATCTTCCCTCTGCTTACCTCACTGACCCAATTGGGGCTTGGAGCTCCAAAATTATGGCCTGATATAAGTCTCCATATGCTCGTGTGTGCGCGAATGGTAGACTCTCTGACCCTATAAAAATCTCAAATGGCACACGACAAGGGTGTCCATTGTCTCCTATACTCTACGTGATCACGATGGAACATCTGGCTGAGGCCCTCCGCTCAAACCCCTCCATACATGGGATATCGATAGGCTCTGAAGAATACAAGGTGGCGTTATACGCTGATGACCTCCTAGTATATTTAACTCAACCGAGCCTTTCGCTACCACATCTTATGGAGGAACTCTCCTCCTTCGGCTCTGTTAGCAACTTCAAGGTGAATTATGATAAATCAGACATGCTTAATATCTCCCTCCCAACCAGAATAGTTTCTTCCCTACGCTCTCGCTTCCCATTTTCCTGGCAATCTTCCTCCATTACATACCTTGGGATTCGCGTGCCCTCTGACCTGTCCCGTTTATATGAGCTCAATTATGTTCCCCTATTGACCAGGACAAGGGCAGATCTTCAGACATGGAGGTCTAGACCCCTTTCGTGGTTCGGTCGCATGAACGTGCTTAAAATGGATATCCTCCCTAAATTCCTATACCTTTTCCAAACAGTCCCCATACATGTACCTCGCCCTTTCTTCCTGAAATTGCTACATGTCTTCCGAACATTTGTCTGGAAAGATACCAAACCACCTAGACTTAACTCCCGCCTGCTGACCAGACCTAACGCCCGTGTAGGTGCAGGACTACCGGACCTCCTCCTCTATTACAAAGCTTCCTTACTGACTAGGGTCTTGGACTGGTTCCACGGAACGTCCCACAAACAATGGGTGTCTCTGGAAATCTCAACATCTCCACTACATCCTAAGGCAGCATTATGGACACCTCTGACGGAGGTGGGTGGCAGCGTTATATAGTCTATTGGGAAACACATTTCCATCTTCCAACATCATCTTTTATTTAAGTGGCATCTCAGAGCCACAAAATCAGACATCGAAACAGAAAGCAGTCCATATTATAATCCCCCCCCAAGCCCAGTCCTCTTCTGCAGAGAATTATCTAACATGGCTGCACTTTTATTATTAGAGAATTGTATTGCAGCAAAGTTTTTTTATTTTTTTATTTGGTAACATTCTTTAACTATGTGTAAAGGTAACAGAAATACTTTCAGTACGGAATAAAAACATGCTTAATTATTTTAAATGATTAATAGGAAGAACTGGTGTTTTGCTTTCCCATGACCTGCTAACCGTCCCAATTCTTCACACCAGTCCTTATATTTGTTGCATATGCAATATGGGTAACCTGCCAGAATACATAATCTTGCAGAGGAGATAATTATTCAAGTACACAAGAAATTATGGCAAAAAGTACAGGTAATACGTAAGATTCCCACAAGGTGTCATCATCTTCAATTGAAAAGAATGAGATATTCCCATTCCAAGTGCTCAGTCATGTATAGATGTAATATTGTCTGTATTCACTTCTACAATAAAACACAGAACCATACATCCCTTTGGTGACGTATAGTGTGCTGTATCGGCTTTTGGCTGTGTTGTGGTGCATTGTCAGCCCTTTAACCAGTTGACATCCGCGGTGTTAAACCCCCTTCCCATCCAGGCAATTTTTCAGTTATGAATTATTAACATCACATTAACTCAGCCCATTCAAAATAAATGAGCTGCTATGGCACCCTGACTTGCCTAAAAATCGCACAACCCTTTTTTGTAATTCAATGCAATGTCTTAGTGCATTGGGGGTGCCATTCAAAATGAATAACTGCAATGCAGAAGTGTGAACATGGCCTTTAGCACAAAACACTTGCACCAAAAACCTGGTACTAGGAATGTTCAGATACCAAGTACAGATACTTTTCCAGCTCCGAGATTGGCTAGAGAAAAATTCAAAAGTTAGGAGGCAGCTGTCATTTTTAAGGAGCACACGGAGCTCCTGGGATTTGAACAGCCCCATTTTAATGCATTACTTATTTTGGTCTTTCAAACATATATAAGGGATGCACTGATACCATTTTTCCAAGTACAAGTACTGATACATTTTTGTTTATTGTCATGTGACAGTTTTTCTAAAACAATATCAACGGATGATTTCAGGACAGTGGTGGAGCTGGCAGAGCTAGGTCCCAGCTGCAACCCTGGTAGTTCTCATGAAAATGCCAAGTATCTGCATTGGTATCTGAACTGGTATCGCTGCATCCCTACCTGGTACCATTAATCAGGATCTCTGTTCATTGTAATACTTCAAAGTATTTACATATGTGGAAATGGCACACCACTGTTTCCCTGCCCTTCAATGAATATTTAATAATATATCATGGTCATCTTAGTTATCATTGCTATCTAGACAATTCTTAGTTTTATAATTAACAGTGAAAATTAAAAATAAAATAATATAAAAGACATGCTTTTTATGTTGGTTGTCATTGTAGCTGTGATCGCTTTATGTTTCATAGATCGTGGTGTAGCAATTTCACTTAAAGTAAAACACCACTCTTGCCTTCAGTCAGGCACAGCTATGCCGACTCCTCTCCAGAACTGAAATTGCTTGCCCTTATTTAACTACACACTGTGAGCTTCCCACAATGTGCATTAAAAGCTTCAGCAAGTCAGATAGAGCCTGCCTCATTTCCTGGTTGGGGAATATCCAGCACCATCTACCTCTGTCCTCCCTAGCATTACTGTTCCTGACCCACCCCTTTTATTCATTGGATTACCATTCTTTCAGATATAAAGGCTCAACATCACGTGTCGCTGTAGGGCATTCTGCATGCAAGTAAAGTCTGCCAAGGAATGCCCACTTCTCCTGACTGACATTCACCCATCAACATATTGCTATTTGTAAAACACTACCCAAGATCTAGCCCACTGCCTGCATGAGAGTGTTTTCAGAACCCTGCTGTCTCCTCCCATCAGCCATGATCTGCCTGCATTCCACAGAGCAGCATGGAGACCGTGTGATGAGATCACTCAATCTAAAATGCAGTGTGTAATGAAAATAGAAAATTTTTAGTTGAACATTTCATCGGCATGTTGATGAGGGTGTAAGCGAGGAAACAGGGAAGACAAAATATAAGCAGATTAAACTTCAGCTTGAAAATATAGAAAATTCAGAAAGAAGGACTTTTAAGATACCCATATTCAAAATACCATTTTATAAAATATACAAACTTTATTTACATCATTTTACAGTTTGGGTCGATTAACCTTCCAGCATGTCTTAGGAGTGTGGGGGGAAACCAGAGTACCCAGCGGAAACCCACGCAAGCACAGGGAGAATATGCAAACTCCTTGCAGATAATGACCTGGTTGAGATTTGATCCAGAGTCTCCCAGTGCTGCAAGGCAGAAATGCTAACCACTATGCCACTGTGGAAGTGACAGGCCTGAGGAGAACCTACACAGGGGATTATCCCCATAAATAACTGCACAGGGCAATCTCATGTCTATTGGTACAATTAGCCTTTTTTCTAGGCAACAGCAAAGCAGTTACATATTCAGTTACTATGGTTTTAGCACGTATTTTCAGCTTTGAGGCATTTAGAAACATAGGAAGTACAGTATATATTATTTCAAGTGAAACTTGTGCAAGTACGGTGTATTGTGACACTTGTTCCCTTTTTCTATCTATTGTTTTCTAAGCTGCATATTACTTCCTGATAAGGTTTCTGTAACATTTGCATCTGGTAGGCATTGGGCCACAGTTATCAATAGTGTCATAAACACTTCGCGCTGTTTCAACGCACATAACGACTGTGGAGAGAATTGCTCTTCACTTTTCACAAGCTTTTGTACATGATGTACAATGTGGTGTAATGTAGATGAAAAGGATCAATTGAGATGCAAAATGTATCCATTTCTAAACAGTTAATGTGAACTGAAGGTACATTTCATCAGCAGTATTTACTTAGAAACAAGAATAGATAAATCCTGACAAAATAATATGCCATGTTTACTGTGATAGCGGGGATATGAAATTAAAGAGTAGGCATTAAAAAACTGTAGAAAATGTACATTCAATATGCAAGGTTCAAAAAAGGCTGTACAAGCCTAACTATAATTGATGGAAAAAAAATAATATAATGTATATTAAAAATATGTTGTTTTCTTTCTGATCTGTGGGAACAAGAGCAGGTGCCTTCTTTACAGGCTTGGCTTGACAAAGTCAGTGAGACTGAACGAATGGAAGACCTGATATCTTCATCTAAGTGTACCCGTGATACACATTGGCAGATCTGGTTCTATTGGAAAGCATTTATGTGAACCCCAATACAGCTCCTATTTGCAGACTACACCTCCATAAAGTATACCTGAGGCCTATTCCCTGATCCTTCCCTTGCCTAGCCCGACCGAGTGGGGATGGGGATGAACCTAACCCGCTTTTCCTTTTCTTTACTACTTGCTCTATCTTCTTTTGACATACTTCCATCATCTATCCGATTTCTAACCTACTCCTTTTCATGTTTCCACCTGTACTGTACCCGGGCCGTGATAGCGGCAATAGAAAGGAGCCGGCAGGGGGTATTGCCGCTATCACGGCTCGGGTACATAACTCAGCTCCGATCCTCTTATAGACTGAGCCGCACCATCTAAAGCCGGGACCACAGTAGCACAGCCAGACTTCTCTCCTGTACACCGCTAAAATCCTCCATTACAGCGTCAGGTAGACGGACTAACCCCTCGTTCCGTCATCTGCCTCCTGTCCACTTCTCTCCTCTCTTGTCTCCCTCTTCCCCTTGGGACGAGTAACCTCTGGCTACACACCAGCCGGCATTCACATACACACTCCGGTTTGCATCCTCACAGGCCGGTTTGCCTCTGGTTCCCAGACCCACACAAGTAAGTGTTTTTTCATATATACATACATTAATTCCCCTGTCACCTTCCCTGGTATGTCCGATCCGGTCAGTCAGCTGACCTAGTTTTGCACCCTTTTGTCTTTCGTTCTGGTTTTCATATCCACAGGCACTCCTCCTGGGTCGATGGGCTGCATGCTAGTTAGGGTCACACTATCCACCTCCCCAAGATCATTCCAAGAGCGCTGTTTGTACAATTTTTGTTTTTAGGAGGACAGATAGTATGTCCTCCTGTGACCCTGAAGAGAATTATGGCCAAAAAAATGGTTTGCCCATAGTTCTCTTTTAAGACATTGTTGCTGGATGTTATTTGTAACTACTGTGGATTACTGTCATTTGATAATTTCTCTTTATAATTAATAAATACTGGCCACTCTAGTGTACGTGATTTTGGCACTAGATCAGGGTGGTTAGAGAGTGTGAGTTAGTGTACTTTTCATGACAGCCTACTTGCCATGAGCTTTCCCATTTCATTCACAAACATCAAATTAAAAAAACCCTCACATTTTAAGAGTTGTGGAATGTGCTTGAATAAGGCCGGATGTATTTATGCTTCCATGTCAGATTTCACTAAAATTGTTTTCAAACAGAATTAATCAATATTCATCTAGACAAGTCCTTTTGCTATTTATGCAGTTAGAAAATGTGTCATTTTCTACACAGTAAGGCTTGTGGGTTTCACAATGTGTGCCTCCACTCTACTATCTGGGTCTGTGTTTTGCACATTCCCATTGTCTTTCTTTTGTATTATAATTATGGTGACATCACCACTGAAAGTCACAAACAGCTGTGTCTTAGGACATGTTACCATGCCTTATTCTTACAAAACTGGATTCAGAAGTAGAAAAACCTAGGAGGTAGACTTTATTCATGTAAGTTAATAATCAGCATTTTTTCTTAAAGATGAACTCCAGACTCTCCTAAATAACTTTTTAGTCCCACCTGAGCACTAGTTTCCATTCAGAAATAAAAGTATTGGTAATACATTATAGCAGTGATTCAAACAAAGCTTATAGCGTGGCAGCACCATTAGTGATTAGCCGTAACCTGCGAGAGTGGGGTTCGTGGATTAGGGTTGGTGGCTCTTCAGTTGTAGATTGGAGAGGCTGCTCTCAGCACACAAGATATAAAGGCCCAGACCATTACTGACAATTACTGGGTACCACAAAAATGGTGCAGCTAAAAAATATGGTCAACTTTTCTGTAAATGGTGGCACAGCTCCTGTGCTTTTCCTATACTCGGAGTTCAGCATTAACAGCTTGGCTGTTCCTCTTGCCATTAGAATTAGCAATAACTGATGTAACATGCTCTCCTCAACACTTGCCACCTACATTCCTATTGGATCCTGAGTTCCCATCAATAATATTTCTTGTCCACAGCACGTGTTCTCTTTCCTTATTAGTCATGATAAAAGGTAAGCAAAATGGTAGCACAAATATGATATCCAAATATAAAATGATATCTCTTATAAAGCACTTCAAATAAAATAACTCTTAAAAGTCTTACTGTCATCTATTACAGTTCCTGATTTCACTCCTATGAGCCAGAATGCACTGTAGGAAAGAAGATGGAAGGGAGCCCAAATAGGCACAAGCACAGATTATGGGTGACATCTTTTTAAATGTTAATTTAATAAGCAGGAACAGACTATGGTTCATGGGAGCTCTGAATAATATTCTGTAAAAATTAACTGTGATATCTGGTATAAGTAAGACTTTTTAGGGTTGTTTTAAAGATATAAGAGACTGTTATT
This sequence comes from Nanorana parkeri, assembly GCF_000935625.1. Classification (NCBI taxonomy): domain Eukaryota; kingdom Metazoa; phylum Chordata; class Amphibia; order Anura; family Dicroglossidae; genus Nanorana; species Nanorana parkeri. Next base: position 2,062,725 of record NW_017306386.1, on the reverse strand, counting down.
AAGTGTGAGTAAGGTGGGTTTTTTTTCTTTTCATTAATCGAAACAGAAGCACTGAAAATCTATATATTTGAATATATTACAAAATACATCACAGAAGACATTTTTCTAGACATCCAGATTCTATGCAGAGACAAACATGTTCCTGAATAGTTCATAATACTCGAAAGGCATAGCTTTTAATAAAACAGGAATCTGTTGGCCAGTGGAAGCAACAAGACACTGCTCAGAGTGTTGATATTCCCTAAACTCACTTAAGAATATATCTAAACATCATTAAATAAAGATTTAACAAGTCCTTTTAGGTCACTGTTCGGATCTTGTTTTTTGTATTTTCTGAACAACGATCCAGAATGAGCTCCTTGCTTGGCCGTGGAGGAATAGCAGGTTGAGCTTTTGATTTGTCTTCCTCTTTTTCTTCATCTGAATATAAAACAAAAAACACACATGGTTTGCTACAACTAGCTCAAAAAGTGCAATAAAATATCAATCATAGAAATATGATGCAATTTTTTTACATTGAATATATGGATGGTTACTACATATGTCCCTAACTCTGCTTATAGGCCTCAAATTATAACTCATGAGGACCCGAGAATATCATGTAATGCCATTTACTATTTAGGGTTATGTGCATGAATATAACAACATAAAGATGGATAGCTAAATCACAGCAGGGGAAAGCAAATCTGTGAACACAAAATATTGCCTAATATTTTTAATCACAGGTAGTAAGACATAGCATACTGCACTGAAGGCTGTTAAAGTGACTCTGTTCCAAAAAAACAAAAACATAAGGGCTGCCATTGCAGGCCTCCTTCTGAAAATGCTAGATGCTTGACTGTGTCTAACTTTATTATGTTTTGGTCACAGTCCTGTAACAAGCAGGCCTTAAATGAGTGTAAGAACTACTTATCTCTGCGTTTGTTCTGGGTTAGTGACTGACTGCATTTTAGTCAGATCATCAGAATGACAGACAGGGAACTAGCATTCTCAAAGGAGAGTTCCATAATGGCAGCCTCTATTAATCTATCTTGACAGTGTCCCTTTAAAGAGGTTACTCTTCCATCTGAAGAAGAGTAACCTCTACCATCTGAAGACAGTGGGGTTGATTTACTAACCTTATAAACACACCACGAACGTGTATACACCTCTGCAGTGTGTTCCCTCCCAGCATGATCTATGGGTGGAATCTAAACACCTTTGTAATGTGTACACACCCAGCAGGTGTGTTGTGCAAAGCCCTGAATGAATTCCAAGGTGATGTTGGGTAAATTAGCTCTATGTTGTGTTGCTTGCGTTGATGAATGCAAGGAATGTAAATGCATGAGCTAACCATTTTTGTCTAAACTGTGAAGCAGCATTATATATGCATCATGTGCATGATTTTTCCATATATGGCATTAGTGGAAATATGCTTTTAGAGACTTTTTGGTTGATAACTACGTTTTGCTGTGTGAAAATCACACACACCTGGTGTGTGTGTGTGTTTAGGTTAGTAAATCACCCCCAGTGGGTCACAAGTGAGCTGTCTACACCCAGTGCTTCTGCATATAGAAGTCTAGAGATGCTATTGCATTAGGATACCGATCCCTACCATGCTGGAAAAAATGAAATAATATTTCCTATTCCCAATGCTACAGAAAGGTTTTTCTTTTTAAAATAGATATACTACCCGTAGGTACACCAAATAATTTTTTTTGCCAACTACCTCAGAGAAGTACATAGAGCCCATAGGCTTATTGGTTATTGATTTGAACATACAACTAGGACAACAGGAATAAGTGCTATTTATTTACAATACTGTGTTGGGAACACATTATGCATACTCTTGATTCAGGGGGCATTTTCTGTGATGGACCAGCATTTAGGAAAAGTTGGAAGAGGTGCCTTTTTCAATATTTCCTACTGAACTGCCTCTTTAAACTGCCTTATTCCTCACTTATAAAAAAAAAAAAATCCAAAAATTGGACCATATATCAAACGTTTTTCTCATTTTAAATTTCAGTACTTACCGATAATCATAGTCTCCATAGCCTCAGTTGTAGATTGACGTACTTTCAGATATTTTTTGCTGTTTCTCCTGTATGCTTCCTGGCTGATTTCTTTACGTTTTTGCTTGTGGATACTGTTAGCATTGGAAATTGTGCCTCTGTGGTTGAAGAACAGACAGTAATGTGAAAGATCGCAGAAATTTAAGAAGGAACCACAGTTTGCACAAGAGTGCAAGACAGACCCCGAAAAAATATTTAAATATATTAATAGTAAAAAGATAAGGTCTGAGCATGCAGACCTCTTACACGATAACTCAGAGTTAGTAACGGGGACAAGAAGAAGGCAAATTTATTAAATACTTTCTTCAGCTCTGTGTGCACTAAGGAACAAGATAGAACTCAAGTCCATAACGGGGATGGTGGTACCACAGCCTCCAATGAACCACAATGGCTCACAACTGATATGGTTCAGAAACAGACAAAATGAAGGTGAACAAAGCACCTGGACTGGATGGCTTACACCCACGTGTTGTTCCAGTTCATTGATAACTTGAGAATATAGTATGTTTACTATAACCACAATTATGAATTAACACGAGTGGATAAAGATCACTCCCATTCATTCATAATTGAGGATATAGTAACCATACAGTATCCTCAATCCTCGTCCAGGAAGAGTGATTGATTCCTAACCGCATGTAATAATATCACACATCATTACATGTGGTGTGCAGGAGTTTACATGCAACTGCTGTCACCTGATCATTAACTTCAATGGGTGCTATCACTTGTAAACACCAGATTAACCCCTTCATGACTGAGGCCCTTTTTTCAATTTTTGCACCCATGTTATATTCCACATTTTAGGTACGGCCCCCATGGGAGAAAAAAATTTGTCGAATGGCCCCTTAGGGAATTGAGTTTGAGACCCCTGCTCTAATGACTGGCTTGGTCCCGATAGATTGGCGCAAGGCCAATGTGGTGCCTATATTTAAAAAAGGGATCAAAATAATTACAGACCTGTAAGCTTAACTTCCATAGCTGGCAAGATACTTGGAAATATGATCAAGGAACACAAGCACATGTTTTTTGTTTGAAAATAATATTATAAGCGAAAGTCAGCACGGATTCACAAAAGACAGAAGTTGTCAAACAAACCTACTTTCTTTTTATGAGGAAGTAAGCAATAAATTAGACAGAGGAATGGCTGTGGATATAGTATACTTGGACTTTGCAAAATCGTTTGACACAGTCCTTACAGGATGTCTCCAACTTACAAACAGACCTGAATGCACTGTTTGATTGGGCATCTATTTGGCAAATGAGGTCAAATGTTGATAAATGTAAAGTTATGCACATGGGGACTAAAAACATGCATCCTTCATACACTGCAGGGGGAGTATGTTTGGGGGAGTCAATGATGGAGAAAGATCTGGGTGTTCTGGTAGATCATATACTGAATAATAGCATGTAATGTCAAGCCACAGTTTCTAAAGCAACCAAAATACTTTCTTGTATTAAAAGGGGTATAGACTCTAGAGATAGAGACAGGCTCAGCTATGAGGAAAGATTATCTGAACTGAATTTGGGATATAATCACCATGTATAATGTATAGATACAATTGGGGATCAGATCACCAGATCACTTCCCCTATTCCTGTACCAGACCCTCCATCACACTTGTTACTTTCCTCTTTTGACCCTGTCACCACAGAGGAGGTTACAAAGCTTCTCTCTGACACCCACCTCACCACTTCCCCCCTGGACCCTGTTCCCTCACCACTGCTTCGGTCACCCTCTTGCTCTATCCTAGACTTGAAATTTCCCTCCCCTCTGAAGCATGCCCTGGTCATCCCAATACCCAAAAAAACCCTCAAATGGACCCTAGCGACCTCAAAAATCTCAGACCAATCTCCTTACTCCCAATAACCTCCAAACTCCTAGAGCGCCTCATCTACAGCCGTCTAAGTCGCCACCTCGCTGATAATAAGTAAAAAGCAATGGCCACTACTCCTTACTCTTGCTTTTAAATCTTTCTGCTGCTTTTGACACTGTTGACCACCTGCTCCTCTTCAAAAAACTCCAGTCACTTGGGCTACAAGATTCTGCTCTCTCATAGTTCTCCTCCTACCTATCTAAGCGATCCTATAGCGTCACCTACAAATCTAACTCCTCCCCTTCTCTTCCTCTAGGGGTCCCCCAAGGCTCTGTACTTGGACCCCTTCTCTTCTCTATCTACACCTCCTCCCTTGGTCAGTTAATACCCTCACATGGCTTCCAATACCATCTTTGTGCCGATGACACAAAAAAAAACCACAAAAAAAACTGAGCTCTTGATATTTCCTCCCACCCGTGCACCTTCCCCCAACTTTACCATTGAGATTGTTAACACAACTATCCCCCCTCCTCCCATGCCAAGGTCCTAGGTGTCATCCTTGACTCGGACCTCACCTTTCTTCCCCACATCCAATCACTATCCAAATCCTGCCACCTTCACCTTCGTAACATCTCCAAAATACGCCCCTTCCTCACCAATGAAACCGCAGAATTACTCCCTTGTTATCTTTCATCTTGACTATTGCAACTCCCTCCTCATTGGCCTTCCACTACACAGGCTATCCCCCCTTCAGTCTATCATGAATGCAGCTGCCAAACTCATTCACCTAACCAACCGCTCAGTGTCTGCAGCCCCCCTCTGTCAATCCCTGCACTGGCTTTCTCTCGCCCAAAGGATAACATTCAAAATATTTACAATCGCTTACAAAGCCATCCACAACTCTGCCCCCGGCTATATCTCAAACCTGGTCTCAAAGTATCACCCTAACCGTCGGCTCCGCTCATCCCAAGACCTCCTGCTTTCCAGCTCCCTTGCCAACTCCTCCCATGCTCGCCTCCAGGACTTCTCTAGAGTCTCTCTCATACTCTGGACCTCTTTACCCCAACCTGTCCGTCTGGCACCCACCTTGACTGCCTTTAGGCATTCCCTAAAGACTCATCTCTTCAGGGAAGCCTATCCCACCTCAACCTAACAGCTCAACCAGCACGTTCTCAAACAATTCATCCCCACACAGCTCCCTCCTCATGTATCACATCCCCCTCCCTTTTAGATTGTAAGCCCTCACGGGCAGCGCCCTCCTTACCATCTTGTCGTGATTTGTATTATGATTGTAATGTCTTCCTTATATTGTAAAGTGCTGTGCAAACTGTTGGTGCTATATAAATCCTGTATAATAATAATATAAAAACATAAATGGACCATATAGTGAGCTTGGTGGTGTGGGGATATGGGCATACTGTAGTATTCTGTTTTAGGTTTTTCTTCTCTTTTTCTTCTCTATAGGTTGAACTCAATGTCTTTTTTCATCCTGACTAAATATGTATTTTTGTAAATAATTTCTGTAATTGTTACATGAATAAATGTACATAAATGCATATCCTTATATAAGGTATGTATGTACATATGTTTAACATATAATACTATTGATGTATGTATACTATAAAGAATATATGACAATATTATGTTAACAGGACAGTTATAGTTTAACAGACGTTAAATTTCACTTCTGTAACTACTGAAAGACGCGTTTTATATACCACTTTATACAGGTAGGTAGCTCCATTTCTACTGGTCTTGTTTTTTTTTTTACCTTCGGGGGGGCAAACCCTTTGTCTTTACTTGGCTTTCATCTCCAGAAACAGCTTCCCCTGACTTCTTCAAATACGTTGCAGGGAAATAGCCAGTGACACTGCCCCTCCTGAAACAAAAAAAGATATTTATAGAAGCATTCCTTACACAATTCACATGTTATAATTTAAAAGGCAGTTCCATCTTTTGATTATCAGCTCATACCTGACAACCCACCATCCATCAAGCAGTTTGTGGATGACTTCAACTGTCTCCCCCTTCTTTATGTCCAACTCATCCTGTAGTTCTCCCGAGTAATCTTTTGTAGCAATATGTAACTCCCCTGTGCACAAAAAGGCAAAATGTTAGAATTGGAACCGCTAATTTCACTGATAAATATGAATCAGAGCTTTTTTGAAAGTAAACCTAATACTTAGTGATATAACAATGGTGATGTTAAAGAATGATTATTACACAAGAACTTATATTTATTTTAATCTGAACTCATAGGTTTATTGGTTTCTGTGTTCATATACAGCAACTGCATATACCTGCTACATGTACACTTGGTGTACATTGCTGGCATATTTTTTAGAAAAATACCTTTGCAAAGGTGGAAATAGATAAATGTATCTTTGGTACAAGTTGTTCTTTAAAGTATGGCTGCAGCCCTCTAAGTACAGCCTAACTGGCCTGATCCTTACTAGTGATGGGCTCGGGCGTGTTCGCAGCTCCACGTGCCGAGCCCGCCAGGAAGCTGACAGCGTGTAGAGCCAATCACAGGCACTGAGACATTTGCGGACCGGGAACATGTCTCAGTATCTGTGATTGGCGCTGCTCGCTGTCAGCTTCCTGGCGGGCTCGGCACGTGGACCTGCGAACACGCCCGAGCCCATCACTAATCCTTACCTTATCAGACAGCCCCCAATTCTGATGCATGAGAGCTATTCTCAAACACACCCACTGCTGGGACCTTGGTAGTGTTATCTCATGCAAACAGAAAGCCTTTTGTAAAAAAAAAATAATTTCATTAATAAGAAATTTATTTCAACCACCAATTAGTTTTAAACCTGCCTGTAAATTGTGAATGTGCTTGATGATGCATGGACGTGGGGGAAGAAAACTTGCAAAACATGTCACACACACTTTTGGTGAGCGGCATTAGGGTTAATGTAAGAGGATGACAGAGCAATCAGATTATGGTGAACTGAGCTAGTTTTCTGATATAGGTAGCCTCTGATGGCTTTCACTTGTTATAATAAAGAAGAACCTGCGCTAAATGGAAAAATAAAAAGATAATAAAAAAATATCGATAATAAAAAAGCACAATAACCCAAAAAGGGTTGCTAAAAAGAAGGGGGGGCTAAGAGCTGCTGAACTAGGGCAATAAGCCCTGAGGGTTAAAATGATCTAACGTACAGCGCTAAAAGCCTTTCTGACATCAATCGAAAAACTATTATAATAAATGTATCTCAATGTTGAGATGATGCATTAACCCAAGGGGATAGATGATATTTCGATCACATCTATATTAGTAATGTGTAACTTAAAAATTGATAACCCAGTAAAAATTACTTTTTTTGGCATTTATGTACTTTATCTCTGTTTGAAAAAAGAAATGGACTGACATCACAGGACTTCTTTTGGCGATAAAAAGTTTTTTATTTATTTATATAGTTACATAGTTACATAGTATTTGAGGTTGAATAAAGACATTAGTCCATCAAGTCCAACCTATTAGGATCTCATTCTAGGAGTACCCGTACCCCTGTATATTACGGTCCCTTAAGAAATCGTCCAAAAGTTTCTTGAACAATTCCACATTATTTGCTGAAATCACCGCCTGTGGCAGTGAGTTCCAGACCCTAACTGATCTTACTGTGAAGAACCCCCTTCGCCCCTTGTGCTGGAATTTTTTTTCCATCAATTTATATTTTTTAAAATATTTTTTCATACATATATTTATCCTTCATTTATCCATTTTCTAGGAGTTGGATTTATTAGGACATTCACCTTTTGTTTTGTCTGGCTAGATGCCAGAGATCTAATAAGAATCACTTTGGTTTTTTCACATTGTATATACCATGTTGTTTATCTAGGATTTATGTGGTTATTTGCTACACTGTTTCACTTACACATACTTTTCATAGCACTTTATTGTGAGAACAGCGCTAGGTCTGCATACAGTGTACTTGTAGAGTGTTTTCGCACATCTTGAATATTTATTTAAACATTTTTACTGGGTTATCACTTTTTAAGTTACACATTACTAATATAGATGTGATCGAAATATCATCTATCCCCTTGGGTTAATGCATCATCTCAACATTGAGATACATTTATTATAATAGTTTTTCGATTGATGTCAGAAAGGCTTTTAGCGCTGTACCTTAGATCATTTTTTGGTTTTCACTTGTTGCCTGGAATTGCTCTTATGTGAGCACAAGCTCCATTGCTCATGCTGTATGTTACAGAATTAGAACCTAACCATTTATCCCTAACCAGCCTGCAAATGGAACAGCAACTTAACCCATAACATAAATCACATAAATTGTCCCACCCAAATCAGTACACATCCCACATTGTGAATACCCATGGATGTATCACATGCTGTTAAGCTGGCCATAAACTATGCAAATTCGTCATGAACCGGCTGAAATTAGTACAGTGGGTGTCAGCATCCCTCTGGATGGCATCAGAAGATTGAAGGAGTTGGTTGGAAAATATTCAAATGAATGGTGCTTGAAAAAATAGAACAGTGTATGGTCAGCTTAACACTCTACAGTAGGGCTAATTTGTGAAATTAGGAGAAAGGAAAAGGCTAAATATTGTGACTGTTTATAACAATCAGTGAGGTTTTATTGCTTTGTTACCTAGAGTAAGAGAAAGGAACTTGGAATCTGATTTATTGTGTTAGATAACTTATCTATGTATGTTTGCTCTGTTTTTTATACTGGGGAATAAAGGATGATACATTATTTCCTTGTCACCTGCATAGTCAGGATCTTGCTCTTCAGACTCATCTGGACCGTCAAGAGGCTCAAGGTAAGCAGCTGGGACCCAGCCTCGTTTGTTCTTCATCTGACAGAACCACCATCCTGGGGAACAAAAAAATATAACATAGAATGGCCTTTTCATAAACAAGACTATGTTTATACAGATGGAAGAAATGTGTGCAGGGATATGTAGTCTCCTGGTAATTGTAATTCGCAAAATGAAATACTAGGAAGTATTTTTTTCTGAATTTTCAGTTTTGCATATGTATATATTATATAAAATTATCCATATTACAATCTTCATCTTTTCGTGTATAATTATCAAGATTATATATTTTTTCTCTCATTGAAATTAGGACCAGCTAAAGACATTCTGCTACTTACACAGAATGCAATTTCTATAAAATCTCATATTTACAATTTGTAAAGATAGTTGTTTACACCCTGCCTGCTCACAGATACTCTGTGGCACATGCGCTGGGTTTGGCCATAGAGAATAATGGATGAGTCTCGTATATAAGCCGATTTTAATACGGGGTCAGCCATTTTCTTCTATGGAAAAGACCCAACACATGTGCCTGGGATTCCAGAGGGGCTGTAAGCGTGCTGGATGATGAACAACTATCCTTACTATGTGTCAGAAAGCCAGAGCCAAAGTTCACGTTCAGTGGTTTGCACATGCGCCTGGTGTAGCCCATAGAGCTGTACCAGGTGCAGCGTCTCTGTATGGACGTGCACGTTTGTTTGCGTGAGCGTGCATTGCCGCATGCGCCGACATGCCAGTTGAATGTTTGGCGCTCTTTGGGCTATAAAGGCTGTGCCAACCAATACGCCTATGCTGTCAGATTTGTCAGCTTCCCTGAATACCTGTGTTCCTTGAATCCTGATCTGATTACCCGTTATTGACCCGGCTTGGCTTGATCTTCTGCTTTCTCCTGTATCCTGAACCTTGGCTTGCTCCTGACTACGATCCTGCCTCATCCCTTGTACTGCGTTGTCCGCATGTTGATGACCTCGACCTCTCTCAGACGATTTGCCTGCCTTTTATCTTGGTGCCTTGTTGTCTGCTTATTGTTTCCTTCAATTCATCTGACCTGGGACCATTGAAGATCCATCCTGCTGTGCGTTCTCCTGCACCCAGTACCTATCTGGATCTACGCTCATCACAGCATTCCACAACTCAGCAGGTTCATCATCCATTGGCACTCTTGCTCCTCTATGCCCTAGTACACCTGTCCTCAATCCAGGTGTTTCCAGGATCAGAGTTGTGAGAGAGGCCACCCTCGTCACCTCAGACTCCTCAAAGGCACGTGACACTATGAGAGGCCGAGGAAGAGTAGACTACTGTTTATATAAATTGTAGGTATGAAGTGTTATAGATATTGTTGCAGCACAAAACGGTGCTGGTGGTGAGTTTAGGTACTATCACTGTGCACTTACCTTTACATTTTACCATGTATGATCACTTTGACTTGATTCTCGATTAGCATATTGAAGCCCTGACAGCAGGTGACCAGTATGTATATATGAGTTAAGTTACTAGGGTTGTGTGTTGTACTAATGTTCAAAAAATTAAATACACATTTTCCTTAAAAAGCAAGTTACCATTCTCATCCTTCTCTACTACTTCAACCTCATCCTCAGCTTTTACAGACAGCTCAGTCTTAGAACTCTTTTCATAGTCTGCAATTGCTCGGTAGGACTGGAGAATTATGGGACCTGTTATATCTGTCAAAAGAAAAGAGAGCGTCTTATGAACATTAGTCAAAACAAGGAATTATATGAACACAAGATTAGTGCAATAGCACATTAAAGAGCACCTACTATTAAAAAAATATAATACCGTAGTTAGTCATATGTTCTGACTCCTCACTCGTACTGAGTATTAGCATTTTAGTTCCCACATGCTACTAAGCAAGCAGCAAAAGGAAATCTGAGTATGGCTGAAGCAGAGTCTAGACTGGAGGGGAGCTGCAAAGTCCATTAGACTTCTCAAGAACAGCAATTGCCAATAAGGCACCATTATGTATATTAGAAGCAAAAGAGTGCAGGATAAATACTTATATACAAAAGAACAGAACCCTAAGATATTTTCCATTATCATTTCAAGAAAAGAGAACTTTTCATTATATAATAGAAATTCAATAACATGCACAGGGTGAGGTTTTATTATTGTTAAAAAAAGAAAGCCAAACACAAAATCCACCCCCAGATTTTCCTTACCCGACACATTTTTCTTTGTGGCTTCTTGCTTCAGTAAGAAAGTTTCAGGCTTGCGCCCACTGAACGAAATAACAATGTATTAAAAACATAACACCCAAAAAAAAAAAACAAGTATTAGCAGACACCAATAAAAATTGTAAGATGCAGTGCAAAGTTGATGCATTTATAGTATGGTCACCCTACTGTAACAGTGCATACCCTAGAATGTGAACATACCCTAAGGATGGCTCATAAATGTGTCACAAACAAGCTACCAACATCAATTATGTTTCCTGCAATACAAAACAGTTGTTCCAAACTATAAGCTTGTACTGGTAAAACAGTAGTAATAGCATAATAGCAGTATATAGCAGAATAGTATTGCATATATCAGCCATTGTCAACCAGGGTTTTGTGAAACACTAGGGTTCCTCCAGAGGTTGCTAGGGGTTCCTTAAGCTATGGCTGATTGACCTCCTATCTGATTGTGCCTGCTTAGTTCCAGGACCAACATCACTTGGCAGAGCCAGCAGCATGGCACCAATTATGTTTTTAGTTTTCTGTAAGGGTGGCATTCTAAACCACCACGGTAAGGGGCATTCCTATTTTTTAGAAGGATTCCTCTGGGATAAAAAGTTGCGAAAGACTGGTAAATATAAGTAAAAGATGGACACCGGGTCTCCAAAACAAATCCAGTATGTCTATTTATGCACGTACTTGTTGCAAATGCAAAACACAAGATACAACGCAACGTTTCGGGGTCTCACCGGATCCCCTTCATCAGCCAAACAAGTGATGAAGGGGATCCTGTGAGACCCCGAAAACGTTACGTTTTGTCTTGTGTCTTGTCCATCTTTTACTTATACTTTGACGGAAGCCCCCCATTGACACCTGCTGCACCCACTTCTTATCTCATTGAGCAGCGGTTCTGAGTGGAATGGGTACACGGACTATAGACTGGTAAATATGAATCATACTCACTTATTGCTCGATGTGGGGTTTATATCATCAGGTCTAACTTTGAAGAAGTTAAGAAGATGAAGACAACGTGAAATCATAGTGGGGAGGTTGAGTAGAGACACGAAGTAGTCAGCCAGAGTGATCTGTCTGTTCTCTGTAGACCTCAGCCCATCAAACCATTTTGGCGCTGAAAAACAATTATTTAAAAACAATTTTTCTAATTAAAAAAAAAAAAACGGTTTATGACTTTTGTTTACTATTTTTCTTAGGTCAAGTGAAACTAACATTCAACCTCCCTGGCGGTATTCCCGAGTGTAGCTCGGGGTTACTTTTCCATACCATAAGCGGTAACCCCGAGCTACACTCGGGAATGCCGCATAGCATTTACTTATCTTGTCCCTCGAGCCGCGCTGTGTTCTCTGGCCGACGCCGGCATCCGTCTTCCGTCCCTAGAACGAAAAATGTCACGAAAAAAATTAAAAATCATACCGCCCGGGAGGTTAAAATAAATGGAATATAGTTTGCTAAAGTACTATGTATCTTAAACAACTGCCATTTTTTTGTTACAAAATACTTCTTTTGACCACTCTTTCCTCCTTTGTTGCATCTCAGTATAGCTGGTCTCTTGCACCCTCTTCGCTGCCACTTTGTGTCTACAGCAATGACTGGATGGCACTTTACAGGAAAAGTGGATGACTGCTCACCAGCTACTGCATGTCCAACATCTTTCTTTATTCTTTCATAAAAGCATAACACAAGAGATGAATTGAGATATTTGACGCGTTTCACGCACGCATGTTTTTAGACAGAGTATTTCTTACAATTTCTCAATAACTGCATAGGGTAGGCTTCCTGATGGTGACAACATTGGGCAATGTCTCTGTAATGTGTGTTAAAACAGCCATTTGTAGTTTTCATTAGAAGCCCATGTTGGAGGGCGGCAACAAAGACGCACAATTGGGAGACAGGCATAGAGTGCTGTCACCTATAACAGGAAGTACCTGTACAAGGACATTTATTGCAGGATCACTAGGTCAAACCTTATCAAAGGTTTTAGTGATTGGGGTTAAATATACCTTCCAGTCAAAACCTTGTTTTCCTTTTAGGTTGGAAAAAGGTTAGAACCGATGCCAGCTTTTTGTTGATATCTTTTCTGCTGTGTCACCAGAACAGGAAGTGAGGATAATCAATCCAACAGGAGTACATACAGAAATAAAGATCTTTTGTTTACCAGATGTGGGAAAGCTTAGAACCCCTCCAAAATGTGCAGTCTTTGTGCCCATTGAGGATATTTCCTTACTTCCTGTTGTGTCACTGGGACTGGAATTGGTGAGAAATATTCCCAATGTCCACACAGACACCAAAATTATAAACTGACTGAACGCCTAACCCTTACCGTTCAATTTAAAGTACAAAACAAAATGCTAGAGTTCTATTAAAGGAAAGCTAAAATTGACCCAATGAGCAAAAGAAGAGTTGGAATGCAAATTGAAACAAGGGAATGATGCGTTGGCCAATCATGGCATAATACAAACATTATTGAGTTTACATAGACATTAAAGCTGAACTCCACCTTTCATAACCCAGCACCAGCCCCACCCCTCTCCCCCGAAGCCCTCACAGGTTTTTAGCAATAAAAACCCAATACATACCATTGTCATGCAGTCTTCAAGCCGGTACAGTGATGTTATGAGAGATTCCTCTTCTTTCTTGGCAGCCCCGGGCATTCTCCCTGGATTGATCAGGGCTCACATAACGATTTATAAACTCTGCTCAGTCCTTGAGTTCTGTCAGCCCAACCTTTGTGATCACACACCCACAGAGGAAGTGTGAATGACAGGCAACTTATATCTAGATCTCCTTCGCACACCGTACCGATTTACCCCAAAATGTATAAGGTTCCTGAACAATCGGTGAATGGTGCCACAGTATATCGAATGAAAGCTATGTTGTCTGCACAACTGTCACACTTCAGAATGGGCACTTTGCCTGACAAAGTGACCCTGCAAGGTTCTGAAATGTTGCATTTCACATGTTATGCTGAAGGGATGCCAATTAATGACAATATTCTGAAGCTTAATGGTGTGCGGACAACATATCTTTCGTTCAATGACAGGCAATACTCACAGGAAATGAGCAGAATGATGTGAATGAGGGGGTAAGTACAGCTTTGCCACATTTCTTTTTAAACAGGTGGGGGGGTGGGGGGGGGGGCGCACAAAAAGTAAAAAAATAACTGGAGCCCCTTTTTAACTGAGAGGACTGTGTAGGATGGCATTGCTGAGCTGTTCTGCGATTGCCAGTTGCCATGCTGGCCCAGTGGCTTCAGTACTTTTTGAGTCACTGACCTTAAACAAGTATGCAGAATGGGAGGTCTGACTTCAGCTATTGCTTGCTTGCTCTGGGTCATTGTAAGTATTGGAGGCAGGGATCTAGCAATTTCAGAAAAATGACAACCTACATATTTGGTGGGATGTTTGACAACGGGTTATGCTACTGCATGTCAAAGGATAAACCTAATGTGTTAAGCAGTAAACATTTAGAGCATCATCATACACACAATGCAGCATGTGGGAATACACACGGTACTTCTGCACAGTCTACAATATGAAAATGTTGTTTGGCTAGTTTCAGCAGCTGCCTATTTTTCCTTGCTTGTGGAGTGTAATTACTGCCCTTTAAACTAACTACAATATAAACACTCTCTTAGCTGATCTTTCACAATAAGAACTGAGAAGGAGAAAGGAAAATACAGGTGGCTTAACTGACCTGTTTCAGTTCTCTTTTCTATGCTTCAGTATTTAAAAACTGCACAAATATAGTCCCCCCAAAAATATAAAAGTTTCATAATGACTTCAAATTCATTTTGATAGCTTTGTCAAGGTCTACTGATGGCTCTTAAGAGTTCTAGACACTTAATAATTTTGTTGTTTTTAGACTTTTGTTATTTATACAGCATGGTGGCTAAGTGGCAACCATGCGTGCCTTACAGCTCTAAGTCTTGAGGTTTATGTCCCCGAAGGATGCGGCCTGTAGGGATTTTGTTCCTCCCAGAACGTGTTTATTATTATACAGGATCTAAACAGTTTGCGCAATGCTTTACAATATTAGGAAGAGGTTACAGTTTATGAAGGGAAACCCATGTTAGTTTTCTTTCAAAACAATAATGGTAGATCAATTGGCCCAAGTTTGATATGAATAGAGTGTGAGCTACTTTGGGGGTAAGGAACTTGAATGATTTTACACGCTCTGTAAAGCATTGCATAATATGTTTCCTCTCTGCAAAAAGAGTACAGTTATTCTGTTTATTATTTGATATTAGCAAAATGGGGTGAAAAAACACCGGCCTACTGATAAAAATAGGATTTTCTGTACTCCACGTAAAATCCTTTTCTCTGTGTTAATTGGAGCAACCTTTTTCAACAATGGTGGCTCCTGATGTAAAGGGGGACTCTGATGTGAAAGGGAGGCTCTGATGTGAAGGGGGTTCCTAATGTGAAGGGGGACACTGATGAAGTGAGGAAACTCCACTTTTGTTTGTGTTTTTGTGTGGGGTGCCCCCTTAAAATCCATACCAGTCCCCCATCTCAGATAAGGGCCTGATATAAAGCTTTGAAGGACCACACATTGTTTCTTATATTTTTTAAAATGTTGTTTTACATTTTAGAATGGGATGCCTTGAGATTTTGCAAACTTTCAAAAGGGCGCTGTGACTGAAAAAAGGTTGAGAAACACCGCACTAGAGGACACAGCTCAGCTTTAGATCATTAGCTACTCCTAATTGTAACACTATACCTAGTAGGCGATGACCTAAAGCAAAGCTGTGTCCTCCAATGAATGAATAAGAAATTATTATTTGCCACATGTATGTTGCACAATTAAATCTGTTTTATTATACATGTGTGCTTTGCAACATATAGAGTAGCTCTGAGTGTGATTGTCATGTTCGCTCACACATTTTTATATACATTCTATGACATCAGCACAATTGTATACTCTTTTAAAATGTAGTTATAAAACAAAAAATATGTTTTGACTAGATAGCCGTTTATCGTTAATATAGTTAAAGTGTATGTAAAGGCAAGACTTTTTTTTTTGGGATAGGGCGGAGAAGGGTTAGACCCTCTACGAAGTTTTCCTTTTTGGTGAGATTCACTCTCTCTATTTCACCTGTTGACCACCGTCACCACTGGAGAAGGTGAGGCAAAAATCCCCAAATTTGCAGCTTTCATCAAGGCAAAAAGTGAGAAAAATGTATCTGAGGACACCTGTTCATGTGACAACTGAATATGGGAATTCTGTTCAATTTGGAGAGATTTCCTGTTGCTTCCCAACAACTAGGAGTGAAAGAAAATCTCTCAAGCTAAGCAGAGCCAGCAAAAAATAACCATTCCTTACTCTATCTGTAAAAAATAAGTAATGGCAACTGGACACATTGTGACACATTCCCTACTCTATCAAAGATTTGGCTTTACATACTCTAACTAATTGTGAAATTATTCTTAGTATTTTCCGGTGCTGTCATTTTATATTTATAGAGCATGACAAATGTAGAATCCATTTACTTATTCACCTTTTCCTGCTTGCAGCATAAAGCAATGGTTTGGCCTTATGGTGCAGATGTACTATATTCTATACTCTGGATAATATTTGTGAAGTTATCTCTGTTTATCGGTATAAGAAAATAAATTCTCGTAAAAATGACTTTCTGTGTAACCATTAATTGAAGAATACTTTGTGATTGATATAATCATTTATTATATGAAAATCTATCTAAAAATCATTAGATTCAGTATACCCTTTCAGATGCAGTACAACATTGTTACTGCTTTGAAATAAGAGACTGGAGTAGATCAGCCTGTCCAAACAGTTTTTCCAAGACCATGAATGAAAGTAAAGCTGCTACCCAGGAGTAGCATTAGTTGGCTCCAATTTGTAGAAACTCATGTTCCTCAATTTAACAGAACTGTATATTTAATATAGGAACTATCTGCATTCTTATAAAATGCTTACCTGGCAGATGAGGTATAGTTCTGTGTTCTTTGCGAATTTCTCCAGACTCAATGGGAAACATTTCTTTAAGTGCTTTCTAGAAATAAATCATGTAAAGGTAATAAGAATAAACCAGCACCATAAGAACAAGACTATATCATTGCTTTAAAATCTGACTCTAGTCAAAATAATGACTTTTTTTTGTTTTGGATAGAGTGGTTACATGTTTCTACTCTTTAATGTTAATATTGCTTTTTGTGTCCCCTTGTGGATAATTTGCATCACTTCCTTTTTTATGTCTACCAGACTGAAAAGAAAATGGGCAAAACAAATTAAGTACAGTGAGGAAGACTGAGAACCTCTTTCATATTTTATTTGCTCTTTAAGCTGGGTACACACAGAGCAAATTCAGCAGGAATCGGATGAAATTCACTGTGTTGGTGACCAACCATTCTGTTCAGTGTGGATGAAGGAATCTGTTAAATTTTCTTAGTTTCAGCTCTCAGGTAGAATGAAGAAAATATATGTGTATACCCTACTTAATCACCCAATGGGGGTTTCCCCTGCTGGAGTCTATGATCTTATTTTATTTTGTTGTGTTTTGCCAGACATTTTGTGGCTTTTACTGACACCCTTGCTTCACTGATCTTCTGGGGTTAAGCAGGCTGTGTACTATTGGTTGCCAGCCTATTGTATTTATGAGATGACCACACATTAGAATCTGATTATACAATTACCTTTCAATTTACCAACAACCAAAGCCTGTAACACCTGTATGCAGTTGCAAATAAATAGTTTTAGAATGTTAGGCTATATATGCACTATACACCAGCGCTTCTGGATGCGTTTCTATCTGATAAACAGAAAACGTATCAAATGTTTAAACTGAGTAATGTAGCATTTTAGGAAAAAAAAAAGGTATTTCTGAAATTGATGGCAGCAATAGGTCTCAAAAAAGTTGGGACAGGGCCATGTTTACCACGGTGTAGCATCCTCTCTTCTTTTAACATCACCCTGTAAATATACTATATTGCCAAAAGTATTGGGACACCCCTCCAAATAATTGGATTCAGGTGTTCCGTGAAATTTCCTTGCTACTAAATATTCCACGGTCAGCTGTTAGTGGTATTATAACAAAGTGGAAGCAACTGGGAACAACAGCAACTCAGCCATGAAATGGGTAGGCCACGTAAAATGACAGAGCGGGGTCAGCGCACAGAAGTTTCGCCAACTGTCTGCAGAGTCAATAGCTACAGGCCTCCAAACTTTGTGTGGCCTTTAGATTGGCACAACAACAGTGTATAGAGAGCTTCATGGAATGAATTTCCATGGCCGAGGAGCTGCATCCAAGCCTTACATCACCAAGTGCAATGCAAAGTGTCAGATGCAGTGGTGTAAAGCACACCACCACTGGACTCTAGAGAAGTGGAGACGTGTTCTCTGGGGAGATGAATCAAGCTTCTTTGTCTTGCAATCCGATAGACGTGTCTAGGTTTGGTGGTTGCTAGGAGAGTGGTACTTGTCTGACCGCATTGTGCCAAGTGTAAAGTTTGGTGGAGGGGGTATTATGGTGTGGGGTTGTATTTCAGGGGTTGGGCTTGTCCCCTTAGTTCCAGTGAAGGGAACTCTTAAGGCATCAGCATACCGAGACATTTTGGACAATTTCATGCTCCCAACTTTGTGGGAACAGTTTGGGGATGGCCCCTTCCTGTTCCAATATGACTGCGCACCAGTGCACAAAGCAAGGTCCATAAAGACATGGATGAGCGAGTTTGGGGTGGAGGAACTTGAAACCCAAACCGAGAGACCACCTTTGGGATGAATTACAGTTTGGAGATAACACCAAATTTAACACATCTGCTCCCCATTCACACCTGAGACCTTGTAACACTCTGAGTCTCTAAGATGCACTTTTTATACTCATTCATGTTACGGACCTGTTGCCAAACTAACCTAATTAGTTGCAAAATGTTCTTCCAGCTCTTCCTTGTTAGTACCGCTTACTTTGCCAGCTTTTTGTTGCCCTGTCACAACTTTTTGAGACATGTTGCTGCCATCAATTTCAAAATTACTTTATTTTTTTCTTAAAATGGTACATTTTCTATTTTCTACTGTGAATAAAATACGGTTTTATAAGATTTGTAAATATCATTGCATTCTGTTTTTATGTAGATTTTACACAGTGTCCCAACTTTTATGGAATTGGGGTTGTATTTATAGTACAGTAATACCTTGGTTTACCACCATAATTCGTTCCGGAAGCATGCTTGTAATCCAAAGCGCTTGTATATCAAAGCGAATTTCCCCATAGGAAATAATGGAAATTCAGATGATTCGTTCCACAACCCAAAAATATTCATATAAAATGATTACAATACTGTACTGTAATATAATACTGTATAAAATATAAAGAAAAATAAACCAATTACAGGTACCTTCGTGGCTGGTGGCTGGTGTGAGAGGGACAAGAGAGAGGAGGATTATTGTGTAGGACGACTTTCACTGTCACTAACGGAATCACTGCTACCTCTTGACTCAATGGAATCTTTTTCATTTTGTGAAACCTTAACAAGGAATCTATCCAATGTGACATTGTGTTGTCGTTGAACAGATTCATCGCTCGCACTGCTACAGCCTTATTCGGGTGGCGCTTTTCTACAAAATTTTGCTCTTATTGCAAGACATTTGCTTGTATATCAAGGCAACATTTTTCAGAAATGTTTGCTTGTCTTGCAAAACGCTCTCAAACCAAGTTACTTGTAAACCAAGGTATTACTGTATTATACAATTATGTCAGCATTCCAGAATATTTAGGAGAGGGTAATATTAGAATATTGAGATAAAATCCTTGTTAATTACAGCTGACCTGCAAACTTTTAATTTGGTGTATAACAACATTGTACAAGATGTATATGTGCCCAATTCATTAGAATATGTTAGGTCAGGAAAATTACAGAACTCAAAATCACTGAAAATGCAAAAACTGAACAAGCATTGCCAGCGATCACCAATGCACCTGTCTGACATTCAGAACAAAACCTATTAAAAAAAAACAAAAAAACGTGGGCCATGTGTGTTTCAGAGATTTTATAAGACATACCCATGGGAATTTTTACATATGCCTGGGTGGCTTTGCTGTATTCAGTACTCAGCATGTTCAGTTGGGAGATCACACTGACTATTTTGAAGATGGTTTCCACATAGGTATAGAGAGGTGTGCTGTTTGTTGTCTTCAGTAAAGCATTAGCAACTTGTACTGCATGCCAAGCGCCAGTGATAGTGCACTGAAAACTACAAGGCACGTATAAAATGTATGTATGAAATTGTCCTTGCATACAATAAAAAAAATTTGAATTTAAACCTTTGCTCTCAATGCATCAGGCTTTTTTGTGTGTGTGTGGTGTGATCTACCAAGAGCAGTAACAAATAGTACTGTAGATTTCACTGTACCATAGTTGAGTCAGTTAAGAGATGATTTCTGCTCTTTGCATTACCTGAAAGAGGGACTGCGTGTGTTTTCAGATGATAACTGGACCACTTTAGGACCAGGGACTTCATTTGAGCCCACATGGTATATCAAGTACATTCTACTTTACCACCCCCCTACACACTCTTGCCGTGTCTGTTTTTTTTTTTTTTTTAATTCTTTCAAATCTATCCTTTAATAAACCCCTTGTAAACCCCCTATTAGCCCTAATTTGTTCTTACCACTTCTTTCTTTAGACAGTTTTTGTCCTATATTTTTAGAATACAGATTGTGTGTACTCTTTTATGTTTACATTTATTTTGTGTGTTCCCACCGCTAAAACATAAATTGCTTTTATAATCAGTGGTGTATTTAGGTTTCGTGCTGCCCTAGGCAAAACGAAACTTGGCACCCCCCCATCTAACAAGACATTTTGCGTATTCTTTCAAGTCGCAGGATACAGCGTCTGACAGATTGCGCTATTAGGCCTCATTCACACTGCTAAGAGTCGGCCCGTACAGATCTGTGGGACGTGCACGGCCGTATCGGGCCGTTCCCGGGAAGGACAGGTGCTGCGTGTGATTTGTACGCAGCAGCCTGTTCTTCTCTATGGGAGGACGCAGCTGTACGCTCACCTGAACTGCACGTCCGTGTGGATGTCCGTACTCGTACACAGACAGGATGGATCCTATCTGCGTCCGAGCATGGACACCCGCACCCGTACGGATGTTTATGGGCCAACTCTGAAGGCCGTGACACACTGCACGCAAAGCCGTGCAGAGCGAAGCAAAGCTGTCCGGCACGGAGCTTTGCGTGCTGTGTGTGAGCTGAGTGCAGGCACATGATTGACTGCACTGAGCCGCCATCCCATCTGCAGCCTACACCGGCCCAGGTCCGCGTCTTTCTGCAGCCGCCGAATCTTCTTGGAGCGGCACCGCAGCCTCCGACGGCCGGGCCGCTTCTCCCTCGGCCCCGGCTCCTCATACACCCGCCAGCTAACTGCCAGGCCCCGTTAGCAGCCACCTTTTAAGGCAGCCGACGCTGCTTGATCTTGTGCGCCCGGCGCCTTGTTCGCCCCCAGCTTTCCTCTTTGCAGGGGGGCGAAACATGCCGCTCCCCTGCAAAGTGCCGCTCCAGGCAAACGCCTTGTTTGCCTCGCGGTAAATACGCCCCTGTTTATAATTACAGTAATCAGATTTCTCTAATCTTAGCTGTGGCCCGGTTTTAAGATTTCATGCAGGAGTACACACGTGTTCTACTTCCTCTTACCAGTTTATCTCTGTACAAACATTGTAATGAGTATTGAAACATAAGCTGATAAATTCCTGTAAAAGTCAAGGTAATTTCTGAATGGTTAGAATACAGCTACAGCTGTGTTTAGTGAAATGTAGGCTACCCTGATAATGAGTTCTTTGAGAATCAAAAGGTCAGCAATGGTAGCGTACATGTTCCATTCGTACATGTTTCTTTACTAGGTCTCTTTCACACAGTGGCAGAGGGCCATACACAGTCCAGAAGGGGCGTATTTCTGCACCCAGGAGTCACAGGTGTCTGTGTACACCTGCCGCCAGCAGCCTGTACAAATCAATGATAGGCTGATAGACACTGTGGCTTTATGAAAGTCCTAGCAGTTACATGCATACAGAGATGGATGAGCAACCCTTGATCCATACAGACTGCTAGGTGTGGCTATACACAAACACCCGTGGATTTTTTGGCGCAGAACTTCGCCCCTTGTTGATTGTGTATGGACCTGCCATAGAATAAAAGGCCATAGATAGATAGATAGGAAAATAAGCAAATGTGAACAATAAAATATACTCACATGAAACTCATATATTTCTGTATACTTTCTGTACACAACTTTTTCTGTAAGATCTTGCCATTTTACCATGAACATGTATACCTGATAGAAAAGAAAAGGTAATGATAGTAGTGACACCTGTACACTATGATGAACACTTTGTAGACTTGTATAAAGTAATAATACAATTGTATATCAGTTCTAATTAGCACAATGTACTGAGAGACTAATATAGTTTCTGTGTCAATGTCAGGTGGAGGCTTCAGATATCATTCAGAATTTATTTACAGGTGCATTTGACCTGCAGTTGACCTCTTTCTTACTCGGAATTAACCCCACTAAAAGACAGGTTTTGCATTACCATAGACTTGTATGGGAATGCAAAACTCGTTGGAAGTGAACAAAAGTCCGTGGACAGAGACCTTAAGGGCCCATTCCCACCACATCCAGATTACCTCCAGACCAGTCCAGACTGTTTCCAGACCCAAAATACATCCCAATATATCCCTATGCTATTTTTGGCCTCTGTTCCCACCAGAGCAGTCTGTTCCAGACCAGACCAGAAAAATACCACTTGTCCTATTTTCTCTGGTCTGGAACACACCTGTAAGACCATTTTAAGCTAAAAAGAAAAAATAATTCCAATCATGGCAAAATCACTGTAAAAATGCACTATGTTCCAGATCTGGTCCGCAAAATGGTGTGAACCCAGCCTTAATGACACAGTGTGAGCAGCATGTACACCTGTCCCCAGGATGTTATTACAGGGACATATATAAAGTATTTTTTCATTTAATTTGGATAGAGTAGGGGAAGTTTAAAACCGCTGTCAGTTTTTTTTTGGGTATCTGCATCTCATTAGAGAAATTTCCCTTCACATCTTCTATCCTGTATAATCAACAGGATATGAGAAGATATCTATTCAATGTAGAGGAAATCTATTCTTAGACAGATGTCAGCCGGAACAATTGTTCCAATTTCGAAGAATTCCCTTCTATCCTGTTCTGGTGGCAACTCAAAATTTTAGATTTGGCCAGACAATCATTCCCAGTGACATTATTGATCAGGACTATTAGAGAGAGTAAACGAGCAGGGACACAGAGCACTAAAAATGCAGCAGTGGTTTTAACCCATAACCGCTCTATCTATATATAAAAATGAAAAAAGCTTTGCCTTTAGTTATACTTTAAGTCTTGAACCAGTGATAATTTCCAACTGTATTCCTCTCCTTTGCTCTGGAAGGCACGGGGGTATGTCAGAGTATGGCTTCAGAGCAGAAGACTGTAATTGGGTACAGAGCACCCAGGTTCAGGGGCTCCTATTTCTGGGACAAGGTCCTCTAGCACCCAAGGTGAAGATGCCAAAGTGCCCCCCCCCCCCTTCCTTTCCCATGAGCTAACAATGCACCATACTTTGACATTGACAGCTTCCAGGCAGAAATGACAACTGCTGCGCACCAAAGGGTTGATGCCTTTTACTTATGGAAAGCTGAATGGGATGGGTGGGATTCCAATATTGTTAAACTAGTGCAATTTAGTCATAATAAACATTGCTTAACAAGAGACAAGATACAATTTGTTCTCCCATCTGGAAACTAAGGTAGCTTATAGTTCATCAAAAGTGCAAGTTTTATTATGTAATTAATTTAATGAATGCCAGATATGCTACTGGAATCCAGATATTAAAATCTGGTCAAATGCCGATTCCTCACTTGTCTAATTTTATACTGAATATTTATTTATATTTATTGCAGGTATTTATATAGCGCCGAAAATGTATGCAGCACTTTACATCAGTATATCAATCAGTAAATATGACATTCAACAAACATTCAGTGCAGGGGAATCTTCCTGGGTTATGTGGTTTTAATTATTTATTGACCTGCAGTGAATGTTTGGTAAATGTCACATTCAGTGCCTAAAAATGTACCCTTTAGTTGCCAACATTTGACTCTTTATTCTACCACCAAACAATAGCACACATGGATGACAAGCTAGCAGTGAAGTATATTTAGAAATCTTTGTTACAATTGTTAAATTGAAAATAAATACATATATCTGTACTGTTTACTTACATAGTGCTGGCTGGGAAAGAATCTTTTCTCAAAGCCAAGGAGCTGAATATGCCTTATGAAAGGCTCCGCCATTGTAAATCACAAGTAGTTATAGTTTCAGTAAAGCAATCCCAAGTGTGACAAGTTCCTTCACAGCTTACAGACTGAAGCTCTGATCACCAGTGTACCAAACAGAAAAATGTTTCTACATAAGTAGGTGTGAACAGGGCAGAGCTGATTCACTACTCTGACTATGAAAATACCATAGCAGCATACTGAAGTTTGAAGAGTTTAGAGTAAGTGAAATAATCAGTCCTCCTCCTAGGCTGTTCAATGATTAATACTTGATTTATGCTCACAGGATTGCAATTGTTAAAAAGCTGGCACACTATTATACTGCAGCTTATTTATTATCGGTAGCTCTACAAACTTAAACCTTAGATTCAATGAAAGTCTCAATGAAAGCAGTCTGAAACAGTAACAGGTTTATGCAAGAATCTGAATCTATGTTTTAAATAAAAAATTTGCAGATTCACCTACATAATTTTTTAAAATTTGACTTCATAGTTATCTTTACTTGATTTGGAGTATTACTCTAGACCAGCCAGACTCAACCAGGGTGCCGTGGCACCATGAGGTGCCCTTTGGCTTCCTCAGGGGTGCCTCGAAATTTTCACATCGTCATGCCACCAATGAGAAGAGTGCTTCTGATTATAGCACACTCTGTCCCTTAAGTCCGTATAGCAGTATCACATAACAGAGCTAATAACTAGCACAGAGAAATGATGATGTGAAAATGTGCAGTGACCCATAATCAACCAGAAATCACATTAGCCAACTCCAGCAAGCTGAAGTCTGATTGGTTGTTATGGGTTAGTAGGATTGAGCAAATCTGCCCAGGTTTGATTCGTCAGGGGGACAGTGAAATTGGCCTAAAATTCAGAGAACCTGAACTTAGCAGCAAATCACATTGAAGTCTACAGGGGAAAATCCTATTGATAAATTCTGCCCATTTTTAGGACTAATAGGTAAGCTATTACCAAAAAGCAATGGGAAGCTGGGCACTGCCATGGAAACATGTGTCAATGGAAAATGAAAAAAACAAACAAAATACAGCCGGGAGAGGGTCTTTTTATGTGGCTTCAAGGGCAATATGGAAAATACAGAACGTCTTTGAATTACAATCTTGGGGTGCCTAAAAGATGTATGTGGTGTTACAGAGCAGTATAATGTTCACAGACAGCCTGAGCGATAGCCTAATCTGGCAGCTGATATTTGGCAGTGGAAATAATTTTTTTCTTTTACAATTAGCTTGGCTTACATACAGCAGCAGCACCCCAATTGTATTTATTGCCTTGAAAATAAAAAAAAATGTTTGTTATAGCAGTGGCACAAGCTTTTTTCATCAAGTGGTACTAGGCTTGCTTTGCCTGGCAGACATTAGCTAGTAGATAGCAAGAACAGCTAATGCAAAAGGTTATGGTGCTGGACAATTTTTTTTTTTATCAAACTCTCATTAAGCAGCAGTGTAAAAGTGGCCAGCAACACAATATTTTTAATGAGGGCGAGTCGGCCAAACTGTATTAGAGGCAGAGTATAGGCAGGTATTTCACTACAATAATCAAGATACCAGAGGACACAGCAGTGTACAATTAGCCAGCAGCAGGACAATTTTAAAAATGGATGAAAGGTCAAACCGTTGTATTCCTAAATGTTATTTTTGCTATGGGGATAGGGGGGTGCCGTGAGTGATATTTGAGGTGGTTCTGGTGCACACTGTTTTTCCACTTATGCTTTATTTTCAACAATCATGGGCATGCTGTGAACAAAAGGCAGCTCTGAGAACAGATGGTCAGTTCCAAGTGAATGCTCCAACTTTGAGCAATCCAAACGTTAAAAAAAATTAACATATAACAGAATAGAAACCAATAACCCCAAAACACTATCTCCTGAAACAAAAGCCCGTTTTTTCGGGAAGCCTTGCAGCAAAAAACAACCTTTAATAAAGATCATAGCAACATAAAATAAAAATATATAAATTCATAATAAGGTATAATACATAATACTGGCAGAAAAAAAAAAGTTTGCTATGGACAGCAGCTAAAAATTGCGGACCTCAAATCAACCACAAAATAAAAGACAAAAAAAAAAATTCACCAAAAAAGGAGACTTCATAGCAATTAATAGGCCTAGAAAAATATCAGTTTACTGTTGATGGCACACAGATTATACAGCCTATAAAAGCATAACTTTGGTTAAAAGAAAAAAGTTTAAAAAAATGTTTTGGAAGAGAAGAGACTTGGATTTGTAAGAATAAAACCAATGCCGTAGACAATGTAACTCCTGCACGTATCAGGAGTACACAACTGGGGCCTGTTTGATAGGTTTTTCATCATGTCAGAACTAGGGATGTACCGATATATCAGCTGCCGAACATATCGGATGAAAATGGCACTTTTGGCTAAATGCCGTAAGTGCAATTTTTCTGCCGATACAGCAGCGCATCCCTGCTTTCTTTCCTCCCCGCTGGGACACAGAGCTGTGGGAGAGAAACTGTGACAGACGGCCGAGCGCTGCGGGAGGAGAGAAACTGTGACAGACGGCCGAGCGCTGCGGGAGGAGAGAGCTGTGAGCGGCCGGCGTCTCTCCTCCCACATCGCTCAGCCTCCTACGACAGTCCAGCAGAACCACGTGTGGACGGAGACAGCCCGCGCTGTCACAGGAGGCTGAGCTCTCCTCCCTGCACCACCCAGCCTCCTGTGACAGCGTGTCAGAGAGGAGAGCTAATGCAATCACTCAGCGATCCGTGATCGCTAAGTGTTTGTACATAATTGAGGATATGGTATGTTTACTATATCCTCAATTATGAATGAATGGGGAGTGATCTACATCACCTCCTGTTCATTGTTCATTCATGATTGTGGTTATAGTAAACATACTATCTCCAAGTTATGAATGAACAGGAACACTCAGTATAGAGGATTCCTGTTCATTGATAACAGGGGCTGCAGAAAAAGAGATTGAGGACTCTGTCCTCAATCTCTTTTTCTATTTTAAAAGGGAAATATCATGGGTCTGAAGCCCCTAAAAGTAAAGTAAAAAATTTAAAGGTTTAATAAAAAACGAATAACAAATTAGAGTTTATAAAATAAAAATTAGAAAAAATTAAAATAAAAAACATTTTTGGTTTCGGCCTGATTTTTTATTTCGGTTTTGAAATTTCCATTTCGGTGCACCTCTAGTCAGAACTGTTTTCCTCCCATACAAGTCTAAGGGAGGGAAAACTAGGTTAAGGGTATAGAGGTATATCCGATTGCCTTATGGAATCAGGAAGGATTATTTTCTCCTATTGAAGCAAATTGAACCATGCTTTATAGGGCTTTTTTGCCTTCCTCTGGAACAACTGTGGGTAACTGTGAGCATAGCATTCTGGTTTTTGGAGGTTTTTTTTTCTATACTTCTCTATAGTTTGAACTTGTGTCTTTTTTCAACCTAACTATGTAACGGTTCATGGGTCAGGCCAGGTGTGGGTCCATAAAACCAGACCTGGACATCTCTACTGTTCGCAATCACTTCTAAAAGCCATCAGAGTGCAAGTGCACTGTATATTATTATGCCTCTGAATGCATGAACATAATACTTCCTCTTCACTTTTCAGAAAAGAGAAGTGTGTTCATGCAGAGTCCATAGAGGGCTCTTAAACTTTCTTCATCCAGTTTGCTCAATTAACTGCTCCAAAAAAAAGCAATAGCTATTATATTCTGTGCAAACAAATGTTAACACATGTATGTAGTAATATCAATCTTGTAAATTTCTCACTAATGACTTTAGTAAACCCGATACTTCCATATATGCTGCATGCACGTATTCTTTAGTTATTTAAATCTGTAATGTTCACGGATATAAAAAGGCACACATGAATGCAGTTCTTTATTATTACATCATTAAATGTATTGTTTTAAATGCAATGAGCGTAAGTAACTGAATATGACTTGGTATCAGCCTCTTGCAGTCTCTTTACAGCAGAGCTCAGAGTGGGAGAGGAATCATCAACACAAGCAATATTGATAGAAGAAGAAAGCAGAGTGAAAGAGCCTAATACAGTGCTGCTTCTCTTTTTTTTTTTACAACCCCAATTCCCAAAAAGTTGGGATGCTGTGTAAAATCTACATTAAATAGAATGCAACAATTTGCAACACATGAACCCATATTTTATTCACAATAGAAAACAGATATGTTTAGACTGAGAAAATGCACCATTTTAAGAAAAAAATAAAAGTAAATTGATGGCAGCAACACGTCTCAAAAAAGTTGGGACAGGGCCATGTTTATCACGGTGTAGCATCCCCTCTTCTTTTAACAACACCCTGTAAACATTTGGGAACTGAGAAGACCAGTAGCTGAAGTTTTGGGAGAGAAAATATTTTCCCATTCTTACCTGATATAGGATTCTAACAGCTCAACAGTCCCGGCTCTCCTTTGTCTGTTTTTTCGCTTGAAGATGTGCTAAATATTTTCAATTGGTGAAAGGTTTGGACTGCAGGCAGACTATTTAAGCACCCGGACTCTTCTACAAAACCATTCTGTTGTCATAGATGCAGTATGTGGTTTAGCATTGTCCTGCTGCAATATGCAAGGCCTTGTCTGGATGGGAGCATATGCTGCTCTAAAACCTGGATATCAAATTTCGATTCGTCTGACCACAGAAGAGTTTTCCATTTTGCAACAGATCATTTCAAACTGAGCTTTGACCCAGAGAAGATGGCGGTGTTTCTGGATCATGTTCAGATAGGGCTTCTTCTTGATGATAAAGCTTAAACTTGCACGGCGAACTGTGGAGACATTTAAATTTACCTGTCATGGGACAGCTGGATGGGTTACACCTGAACGCGAGTTGCTGATCTGCAACTGACATGCAGAAAATAACTGGAGAAAACTCAGACTTAACAAACTCCATACTTGTTTAAGTTCAGTGACTCGAAGTATTGAAGCCACATGAAAACCAGGATACTGTCATTTCCAAAATAAGAGATAGCAATGGCAGCCTCCATATTTTGTAATGCAAGTGCTGTTTAGTTGGCTGTAATAGGCCCTCTTCTGAAATAATTTCCTGGAATCTATTCTGGTCAAGCAAAAATCTTTCTCTACTGTTAAGTATTGGGATAGGAAAGAAAATATGTTGCTGCTATACCACTGATCAAAATGTGCCTCAAAATTTACAGACAGCTACTTGAATGAAGGTTAGGTGCATTTTTTCTAACAACCCACCAGCACACCGTCAGCCTTCACAACAGCATAGATAATGTGGCCCAGCAATTTACATGTTGATAGCTTCAGGTTTACTTTTTACAACCTGGCCAGGGCCAACAGTCTCTAGTGAAGTACTTGATGTTCTTCACATACAGCCTGATCTCCTGGGAA
This sequence comes from Nanorana parkeri, assembly GCF_000935625.1. NCBI lineage: Eukaryota > Metazoa > Chordata > Amphibia > Anura > Dicroglossidae > Nanorana > Nanorana parkeri. The sequence continues at coordinate 2,033,215 of NW_017306386.1, read as the reverse complement.
GAGGACAGACTACAGCAACACAGAATAATGGTAGTCCAATGCATGGAATATTAGAAGGCCATTATGCCCTATGGCAGTTCTCCATTCCCAGCTAAGTGCATTCTCTAGAAGGGAGAGCAGGGTTTGGTTAGGTGCTGCAGGGAAGTGCAATGATTCTTTAAAGTTGTTTGTATGACCCCCAGATATGAAAAATACTGAAAATCGTCAGGCAGACCTGAAATATGCAATGAATCATGTCAGACAACATAAAAATATTTCTGAACTAAAAGAACGGAATAATCCTACAGCAAGAATAGAAGGACAGGTGGATTTGGAGGCTTTGATTTGTGCCAAAGCGTGAGAGAAATATACTATGTAGTGACTGTGAGGATGCCAAAATATATGGGCATACCACATTTTAGACTGTACTTCTTTACACTCTGTTAAGCTTCAGCAAATAAAAACGTATATTTTGCTCCTTGTAGACATTGTTCTTTTCCATAACACTAAAGTTGTGTAAAGTTTCACAAATAGCCCAGCATTACAAAACTCCCCACTGCACAGATCCAAAGGGGAATCACCTCAGCCAAACCGCTGATAGAAAATACAGCTATCTTTTAGCTCATTAAATGGCTCAACCCACATACATTATAGAGCATAAATATTAACATTCATATAAATATTGCATATTTAATGATCATCACCCATATATAATGTTAAAAACAAAATGTATTAGTTATAATAACTAAGAACACACAAATCATGTATAAACAATATACCATCATCCCTGATTAGCCCAAAGCAGGGGTGAAGGCCCTAATCAACCTGCATGGCCAAAAGATGTGCCTCATTCAAAGACACAAATGTAACCACAACACAATTGCAATGGCAATCAACGGTTGTGTAATACTCTACATTGCATCTCTCTGATACTGTGAATACCAGTCCTTCAGTGGTTGCGCAACTGTTGCAGTGGTAACCTTTGAACTATTATCAATACACATTTCAGCCGTATGGGTTAATTAGGGGCTTTGCCCCTGTTCTGGACTAATCGGGCATGATGTTATATTCATGTATACATATTTTATATGTGAGCGTTCTTAGATAATTATAAATTAATAAATGTTGCTTTAAACATTATACACGGCTGATGATCTTGAAATAAGTAATATTTTAAATAATTTATATTTGTGTTCTATAATGTATGCGTTGAGCCACTTATTAAGCTAAAAGATAGTTGTGCTTTCATTAAACAGCCCAGCATTCTCAGTCACAGAACACATTGGAGTGTAAAGTCAAAATTATGGCTCCTCATAAACAGGGAAAGAGGAAAATTTCCCAGATGAAATGTTCTATTGAAAGTATGAGTGATATAGTATGCGAGAACATTTCCAGCCATATTTTGTAGGTTTTAATAAGAGTATAGAAGAGTTGAAACCCCAGTCACTTTTTACTCTTGTGTTTGACCCCACTGGGAACACCTCGACTCATTTACTGGCTAGCTGGACGTTGGCTTTAATCATGAGATGAAACCGTTTCAAAATACCATTTTTAAAATGATCATAGGAAAAATATCTACTGAAAGAGGAAGTGTCTAATGGAAACAAAGGCAATAGAATTCGTTTCAGCCCTTCATCACACGTACACTGTGCTATTGATTCCTTTAATCAGTTACTTCCCGATACCAAATGTAGTAGATACAAATTAAATAAAAAGAATGCACTTATAAAGAAGCAAACAAACAGAAATGAATAAAAAGGTAAGCAGAACGTATTCACACCAGTGCATTGTGGTGATATGCAATAACTGCAGCACATGGTAACATGCTTTGTGTGTTGGTGCCATTCTGGATGGCACCCCAATGCACCTTCTTACCTGTGTTGCAACACACCCAACCACGTGGCGACTCACTAATGTTTATTGCAGTGCACTACGCTGGAGAAAAATGTGCATGCATGATGCAGACTTGGTCTGTTGTGAAGTGTTAAGCAGCTCATTCAAATAAATGCACCACAATGGACCTGAGTGACATGAATGGGGCCAACTTAAACAAATAATGGAATATTACATAGGAAACAAGTCTGAGTGTCAGCTAGGCTTTTACGAAATGACTACAAAAATTGTGGAGTTTGGCAGCCAATCAGAAATCAACTAATGCAAATCAAGTTGAAATCAAAGTTTGCTAAAACAAAACTGCTGAAAGCATAGATCTGGTTGGTTGAGGCTGTACTTTATAGCAGTGGTTCTCAACTCGTGGGTCGCGACCCAAAAGTGGGTCGCTACACCCTCTGCAGTGGGTCGCCGCGTCATGTCTGCATGGACCGGCCCATCTGCATTAGAGAGAACTAGAGGGGGAATTTGTGGTTCAGCCTGTGGAACCTCATAATGTCAAACTGTCCCCTCTCTCCCGGCCTCCCCCGGGCTCTCCGATAAAGTGGTATGGCCCGGGGAGAGAGGGGACTATTTCCTCACTTTCGGGCCGGCGCATTAATATCAGGAGCCGCGGCGCCCGACAATTAAGTTATAGTTCCGGTCTGCACTGGAGAGTACTCATGCAACATTCTTTTTATCCTAATGAGAAAAAAAAAACAGCAACCACTCAGACAGCATCATCGTCAAAAATAACATATACTCTAAATGCTGTGCAATGTATTTTTACTATTGCCACATCAGGCCTACAATGTCAGATGATGTGCCTCACGAAAGGAAAAGTTTGATGGGTGAACTGTTGCTGCTCATAGTAACTAGCTGCTTTTTATTTTATATCTGTAGTAAGGGTGAAATGGGCAAGTTAAAAGCATGATTGTTCTTTTACACATTTTACAGTCATAAGACCAAATGTGGTTTATAATTCTGCTTTCTAGCAGGTAATTACTCCTGCTACGCCAATAATATAAATATCTACGAACAATCGAATCATGGGAGAAAAACTGTTACCAAAGTAAACAAAGATACAAAGCACACTGACACTCATGTGTGGAGCCTGACGGACGTTTTTTTTCAGCAGTAAAATATAATTTGTATATATAATATGAAAAATAAAATATAATTAAGCTCAAATGCCTCGCAAATCCCCAAGGAATACATTATATATTTAAATAGGGAGAATGAGAGGTACACAAACACACAAAATATATACACACATATGCAAAACAACCTTTGTTTTACAACAAATATTTCAAGGGTAGGCAAGCACTGCGGATTAGCTAACGTCAGTATAACAGGAAATGGCTTTGTAGCCAAGTAAAAGTTGACCTATATTTCTGATAAGGGATTGGTTAGTGCTGTATTGAGTCATGGGGGCTGATTTACGAAGCCCAACACGCACACGTGCAGGCTGCGTGCGCGTTTTAACCCGCAAAAATGCATTTACCAAGCGAACACGCACATCATGGCGCGGTTTCACGCAGGCATGGCGCGTTTTTATGTATTTACTTGCGCGCGTGTCGTGTAATATGCGCCATCGGCTGCACGCCACTATAATAAAAAATTGCAAGTGCTAGAATCATATTTCTACTACTGCCATACATGTGCAAATCATACATATTAGTAAATCAACCCCATGGAGTGAAGAGGCTGCTTTTAGCACAGCTGAGAGTGATACTGTTTCACATGCAAAGACAAGACTGGAGCTCCAACTGATGTTAGGTAGAAGACTACACTATATTAATATGCAATGTCATATTTGCCTACCTGTAAATTTAGTTTTTTGTAGCCATGATCATAATAAATATGTACAGAGTAAAACCACTGTACATCCCTTTTCAATCTTTAACACCATACTATACTGCACTCTATACCTCTTGGGGGAATAAGTAATTGTACTCCTGTTGGCTTTTCCTGGTTTATCGCTATTGTTTTCTGCTGAGATAAGTTAGTAGCAGAAGTCTCTGCTTAATGCATGTTACATGTTGCCTGTATGGTATAATAGAGTCAATACCCAAATCCTCTTTAGCCTTATGCCAGGACTGCTGAAAATACCGCATGTGTCTAAAGGCCATTGATGCTAAACTTGACAAAGGATCCTTGGCTACCAGAAGACTCAATCCCAACTACGTGTTATATTTTCATTTGTCACTCATTTCATTAACGTATATTCTCTTTGTGTCAAAGTCTATTTTCACACCCTGTTAAAAAAACATAACCCTCCACATAATATCACACCCCTTTTGATTGATCTCTGGTCCCATGGAATTGATCAATCACTAAGAATAGCAGGCCACAAATAAAAAAAAAAAGGAAAACAACACCAAGTAAGCTATAGCCCCTGACCCAATATTTTTTCAATGTGTTGTAATCACCAGGAACCAGATGTATTGTTTCACCATCAGCACCACCACTTCCTAACATACAGTAATTACAGTGTCAAGAAAAAGTATGTGAACCACTTAGAATTAACTGGTTTTCTGCCGTAATTTGCCATAAAATGTGATCTGATCCTCATCTAACTCACAACAACAGACAAAACACAGTGGAAGGAATTTATCAGAATTGGAGCAGACAAAATCTGGAGCAGATGTGCATGGCAACCAATCAGCTTCTCTTTCATTTTCAAATCCTAACTGAACAAACTGAGAATAGAAGCTGATTGGCTGCCATGAGCAACTGCTCCAGATATTGTCTGCTCCAGTTTTGAGAAATCCCCCCCAATGTGCTTAAGCTGATAATTATTATTATTATACAGGATTTATATAAATATAAATTTAAATTGGATTTAAATAATTTATATAACAGGATTGATAACACAATTCTAATTTCTCGTGTCTTTTTTGAACACACCCATTAACATTCACAGTGATGGGAGAAAAAGTAAGACTAATTGTTTCAACAAAAGCTAATTGGAGTCAGTAGCTTGCACACCTGGAGTCCAATTAATTAAATGAGTTTGGAGGTGTGGTTTAGAGTTAGTTTTTTTTTTTTTCTCATAAGAAGCATCAACGTATGTGAATCATGTCTTGCGAAAAGGTGCTCTCTGAAGACATACGATCAAGAGTAGTTGATCTGCATAAGGCTGGAAAGGGATGCAAAGCAATCTCAAAGTGTTTAGGCATCCATCAGTCGACAGTTAGACAAATTGTCTATAAATGGAGACAGTTTTGTACTGTGGTTACTCTTCCTAGAAGTAGGCACCCAGCCAAGATGTCTCCCAAGGCACAATGCAGAATCCTCAATGAGGTAAAGAAGAACCCACAAGTAACAGCTAAAGGCTTGAAGACATCACTGGAACTGGCAAAGATCCCTGTTCATGAGTCTATCATATATAAGTGTGTGAACAGGCAGGGTGTCCATGGCAGAAGACCACAAAGGAAGCTGCTGCTCTCACAAAAATTGCTGTGCGTCTGAAGTTTGCCAAAAAGCACCTTGGCAAACTGTATAACGCTACTGGGAAAATGTTTTGTGGTCCGATTAAACTAAAGTTAAATTGTTCAGGAAGAATTCTCAGCACTATGTATGGCGCAAAAAGGGCACAGCTTACCAACATCAAAACATCCTCCCAACGGTGGTGTATGGTGGAGGGAACATCATGATTTGGCTTGCTGTGCTGCTTCAGGGCCTGGACTACTTGCCATCATCGAGGTGAAAATGACTTCCCAAATTTACCAAAATAATATTGTCAGAGTGGCTGTTTGCCAGCTGAAGCCTAGTAGAAGTTGGGTGATGCAGCAGGACAATGACCCTAAGCATCAAAGTAAACTCCCCACAGACTGGCTACAGAAAAAGAAAATGCGCCTTTTGGAGTGGCACAGTCAGAGCCCAGACCTTAACCTCATCGAGATGAGGTGGAATTACTTCAAGAGAGATGTTCACAGTAGACAGCCTAAAAATGTGTCTGAGCTGAACAATTTTGTAAAGAGGAATGGTCATAAATTCCTCCTGAATGTTGTTAGGTCTGATCCAGAGCTACAGAAAGAGCTTGCTTGAAGTCATTGCACGACTAGCTAATAACACCAAGGGTTCACTTACCTTTTCCCCCAGCACTGTGAATGTTTAATGGGTGTGTTCAATAAAGACACAAGAAATTAGAATTGATTGAAATTATTAAAACTGGAGCAGGCAGAATCTGGAGCAGTTGCCCATGGCAACCAATCGGCTTCTCTCTTCAGTTTGCTCAGGTAAGATTTTGAAAATGAGAAATCGAAGCTGATTGGTTGCAGTGCAAATCTGCTCCAGGGAAGTCAGTTTATCAAGATCAAAATGTAAATCTCAAAAAAGTGGCAGCAACTCAAAAATGTAAAAAAAATGTTTTTTTATTTGAAGTAGTATGGTTCAATGGCTGATTTAAGACCAAGACTCGCATGATTGAAAGGTTCTAAGAAGACAATTAAGCCAGAGAACATGCAGTGCAACTCCTGGTAACTTGTTTCCCTGCACAATAAAAAAAATAAAAAAAAAACTTTCATTTTCTGTCCCATCATATGATAGTCTTCATTGCACGTCAGGAATTCAGTTAATTGGTACTGTGCATATAAAGGGCTATGGCAGTTCTTCCAGCACCGTAATCACTGTCCTAATTCTTCAACATTACCATCCTCTTATTACAGAGGTATTAACCAATTCATCGAACTTTTGAGAAAAAGATGTTTCTATGTAAAACATATAAAAATGGTCCATTTAGAAGGTTCTTCTATTCTTTGAGTATATTACACATTCCTGTGGTTCCTTACAGCACTGACCACTGTAACTAAACACAAAAGAAACAGAGACATGTAAAATTCACTTCACTTTCTTTCCTAGCAGGTTTCAAGTCAAGCAGTACAAGCAATTTTACTTTGTGATTGTATTATGTACATTGTATGGCGAGTGTTAAATTAAAGTGTATGTCTGGGCAAGAGGGGACTGCAAGGGTAAAGTCCAGCAGAAGGATGCGAATTAAGGAGTCCACAAAAAACAGACCCCCTTAAGCATTCTCCAATGAGGATGGCAATTCTGCAATGAGGATGGCAAGAACAGGCAATACAGTAAACATAACATTTACTACTTAGAGTGGGACAGAACCTCATCAGCAAGCGAAATAGGCAGGGATGAATAATGTGGACCTTGTGGATAAGGAGATTCCACAGTAGAGGGGTGGGAATGATGGGTTCTATTAAGCCCTTTGTAGTATTTGCTAACCAAGGATAGGAAGCTCCCCTTAAAGGATGGATGCAAGTTCAAGAGGGAAACGACTTTTGAAGGTAGGTTTCTGCCAGAGAGGGTAGCAAAGGACCCAGAGTACAGGGAACTGAAATAAGACTGGGAGGATACATCTTTGAGAATAGCCTTATCAGAAAACTGATAGGAGACAGCTGAGCAAACAGTCAATTTCATAGAATTTGCCTGATAGCTACCTGGGGTCAATAAGTGGGGATGCACCTTCATGCATAATGCCAAGCAGAGGGATTAAAAGACTTGTGGCATCAAGTCCTATGACTTGAGTGGAAGGAAGGCTCAGGCTGTCCACAAGCTACTACTGCTGTAGTGGATGAAGAAGAGGGTTGTTCTACTCCTTCCACTAACCTTTTGTGTTGAAACAGGAGTACACTACGACTACCAGAGGCACTGCTAATGACAGCACTAAGAGCTGGTCCAAGGAAGTGACATTACTTGAGGTACAACCAAGTCAGATTTTCCTTGGACGTATATACAGGAATCCCATGCACATAGCCAAAGTGCCCTATGCATATGAAGGATGCGGGGAACAAGCTTGGATACTTGCAACAGGCTGTCACAGTTGAAGTGCAAGGTCTAAGCAGCACAGTTTCACAAATCAAGGTCACTGCCAACGCGAGGCACAAAGTAATTCATGCTAAATTAAACTGGAATCCATAAAGGGAATAAAACAGATGGGAACAAAAAGGTGAGAACTCCATCAACCCACTTGGTAGTACTGTACATCTGTTAATGTGCATCTACAGTGGAAACAGCCCACCAAGCAGTAAATTATCTTTCAAAGGGGAAAAGCTTTGCTATATTCTCTAAAAGGACCCAGAATGTTACAGGATGTCCCCAGTTCCCATAGAGGAATTACTTAAACAGTCAGTGAATGGCCATTGCAGTGGTGGGTGCTCTAAAAGACCCTAGGCCAGAAATAGCAGGCTGATCCTCTAAATACAGGGTTGCACATACCGGATCAGTTAGGTTAGAAAAACCATTTGTAAACCCGAGTTGTCCCCAGGTGGCCTCTCTCTGAGGACTCTGAATCTGAGGTAGAGAGGGTAACAGGGGCACACTTTAAGTTGGAGGCCCAGATAGGTCAGAGTTAAGCTGGCCATACAATGGTATATTTTCTTAGCTCAAACTGCATTCCGAAAAAAAAAAAAAAATATAACAGATTACTCCATCTATGCTAAACAGGATGGATGGATGAATCTCCCCTGGGCTATTGTACTCTGTCACTGGGTATTCTGATAGTGGCACACACAGTCACTGTTCGCCCACAAATGTTCTGGCCTGCTCCTTCAATTTTTTGATCCAAAGGATGCCGAATGGAAGGCAGCGGAAAGGATCACCCAGTGAGCGAATTTCAGCTGGTTCATCAAAAAAACAGACAAGGTTTGCGCAGTGTATTGCTAGATTACAGCTATTCCGGGAATGCTGCAGAAGTGTGCTCAGAGCCTCTACAAGCAAAAGTGATGGTGGGGGCCCTTGTGAAGGCAGACGGAGCTGACGAAGCCTATGATGCGGATGACCCAATAATAAGGTCTTTAAGAAGATATGTTGCACAGCGTAGTGTTGAACTAGGCCCAAACGGAGGCAAGGCCTTGTGCACTTACAAAATCTAGCAGTCACAGGCAATGGAGGTGACCAATTCACTGTAGGCAGGCAGCAAAAAGAGACATGATAATCCAAGTTAGGCTTTAAGAGCAGAAGCAGGAATGGTGGTCAGCACTCCAATTCGACTGGCCTTGGTCTTAAGAAACTGGATCACAACAAAGGCTGCGCCACAGCCCTGGACCCAGAAAGCGTTCTGCTACTGGCAGAGTTCTCACAGGTCTGGAAAGTGCCACAATGCAGAGCCCAAAAGGTCACATCACAGGCTAGCCACAAGTACAGCCTCCAAAGCTGTTGAAGTCTGAGAATACATTGATCCAGGTAGCTGTTATGCATAGATTAGCTCAAGAAGCAGTGGAATTCTTGAGGGAAGTCAACAAGGAAAAAATATCTGCAGTTTATCAAGGATTAGTGTAGCAAGTCAATAAAGGAATACAAATCTACATAAAAAGACTATAATATGGGAAACTGTTTTCCAGCAGAGTTGAAGAAAAACAAAGTGTCCAACCTCCTTGGACACTATCAAAAATTGAGGCATGATGGGTAGAGGATGGGTTATATGAGGGCCGGCTTTTAATGTGTTTTTTTTTTGTTTGTTTACCAGTGTCACAATATCCTGCAGGTGACAGCATAAACTGACCATAATAGAAAATAGAATATCTAAATTCTTGTGCGTCTCAATGAGTTGTGTGTTTGCCCAGGCATACACTTAAACAGGGGTGTGGAATTCCTATAGCCCGGGACAGGTAGTCCCGGGCGATAGCAGCAGGCAAGCAGCGTGGCTAAATGTAGTGTGGGATCCGTTTTGTACAAGTGATTTTAAACGGCTGTACAGCCGTCCAAAAATCACTTGTAACCTGCCTGAGGCACGCTCCCCCTCCCCTCTCTCTCTATCTCTGGCAGCCAGCCGGCCGTGTACGGCTCCCGGCTGCCTCTCTTGCACACAAGCTTCCTTTTTGCCATGGTCTTTGGGGTCCCCCCCCTCTTGTGGGAGATCCGTGACCACGGCAAATTAGGTTAGAGAGCAAGGAGCAGGGTAGAGAACGCTTCTCTGCTCCATGTGAATAGTGACACAGGAATTCACCCTTCCTGTCACAGGAGAACCAGCACAGTTCAGTGCTAGAACTCCTGTGTTGGAGGTGACAGGGTTAATAAAGAGAACCTGTCACCTCCAAAAACTATCACACAAGGGCTTGTTACTTCTTGCGTGATAACAGTTAAGTCAAGTAAACAAAAAAAAAGTAAAAAATAAAATATATTAAAAATGGAAAAAATAAAAAGGCGATAAAGTAAAAAATAATAAAATAAATGATTACAAATATTACAAAGCAAAAATAAAAAATGATAAATAAAAATGTAAAAAATTAAAACCAACCCCTATCATCTGCATGCGAATAAATGCATGCATGGGGCATTTGTGTGTGTGTGAGAGCGGAGTGTGCGATCCGTTACCGCACAGCAATCGTGCACAAAACCGTGTTATTGTCTAATGGCACCCCAGTCACGCCAGGCAGATTGCACAGTTTACCGCCGTAATAACGCCCGTGCAATCGCACATAATCGCGGTTGAAAACACAGCACGGTGTGTGCCACAAAAAAAAGGTACATGTACCTTTTTTCAGCCATTACCACGCGGATGTAACCTCATTGAAATCAAGGGGGCCGCGTGGCAACCACACACGCTTGCCCAAGTCTGCACCCACCCCAAAAGGTAAATTAATTTTCCCAAATAATTTGGGAAAATGGAATTACACACACAAATCTGGTCCCCTCTCCCACCCTGCTATACTTACCTTTCAACGAACGGTCCTTCCCATCCGCCAGTATGGGTGTACTATCTGTACCTGTGCCATGTATTCTGAATTTTGCTCGCAAAATTCAAGCACTCGTTGGTCAGGGCGGTCACCTGACAGCACTGACAAATGAGCTCTTCTTGGCACTGCTAAAAACGATTTTGGGTAAAAAAAAATAATTCTTTTTTTTGCATCAGGACAAGTAGATTTCAATGAGGGACAAGCAGATCGGGCCCCCACTTTAGTCCTTGGACAAGTAGTTTTTAAAAAAAATTTCCACACCCCTGTGAAAAGTTAAGAGTGAATACAAAAGTATTCAGAATTATCCAGCGTCATGCAACCTGAGATTTTTGTGCTGGATATATTGGATTTGATTGGTTCATTATGGTTCCATAAATTTAATTTACAGTACCTAAAACATTCAAAACATGAAATATGGTGTTTGATATAGAATCATAGTAACTATTACCTTAGAAATGATAATGGTCCTGCTTTATGGGTCTGGTTCCTGCTTTATGTTTAATTCCTCTTGAGGTTCTAACAAGCAAAATAAATGAATATACATATAACATACATATATACAGTACATACATTATATTAAACATCAATATAACAAAATTTCAAATTCAGGTAGGCTGCTAAATACACAGCTGTAATAAATAAGTGTAAAGCTGGCCATACACCTTACAACCATCGCACGACTTTCGTTATGCGATGGTTGTAAGGTCATTCAAATTTCGTACGATCTGCCCATCTTGGACAGGCAGATCATACTTGCGATCATCGCAAGCAACCCCCCCCGCTGAGGGGAGGGCTTGCCGATGATTGCAATGCTGAGCGGGCAGTGTGGCTTTTGTCTTCCGAGCCCGCTACCAACCCGCTGAAAATCGTACATACATATTTTGTTTGTTACTTTCTCACATCTACCAAGAACAGACCTTCAAAACTGAGCAAGCCAAAGGGGCTATTTATCATTTTTTCACACACAAGATTCATCCAACTTTAACCTCTTGCCGTCCGCCCGTTAAGGAAAAACGGACAGATGGCGGACTCGCATCAGCAGGTTGCCGTCTCCAGGCGGCATTTTTTTCCTGCTCGCGTGCGCCCCCTAGCACGCGTGCACAGGCAGGAAAGACTGACTCATTTTTACAGCCGTTAACGGCTGTTTCACATACAACCGATCGGCGGCTCTATAGCCGCCGATCGGTTGTATGGCGCAAATTTGTCTCCCTACGTGCGCAATTTTAAGGCTTTACATGTTTGGTGTCTTTTTACCCAACGTGACCCAGTCTTTTATATTTTACCAACAAATTGGGTAATAATAAATGTTTTAGACTTTAATATAGGGGAAACAGTTTTTAAAAAAAGATTCTGTACATTTTCCTTAATATAGTAAAAAATAAAACCCGCAGTGGTGATTAAATACCACCAAAAGAAAGCTCTATCTGTCCCCAAAAAAGGGTATAAAATTCATTTCAGTACAGTGTTGCATGACGGAATAAATGTACCGCAGCGCTGAATACTGAAAAATGGCCTGGATGGGAAGGGGGTTTAACACCCCGGACTTCAAGTGGTTAACCCAAAAATTGGTTAGAAAAAGGATTGAATGTTGGGTGAAAACACTGATAAATAGACCCCTAAATATTACTCTGAAAGAGGTTTTCAGAAACTCATGGCAGGTCCTGATCATGTGGCAGCATAATTAAGGATAGGCAGATGTCTGAATGTCGCTGTTCCTTATGTCGTCTACAGCAGTGGTTCTCAACTCATGGGTCGCGACCCAAAAGTCACGCCTTAATGACCAAGGAAACATGTGGGTCCCGAGGTTAGACAGGTTGAGAACCACTGGTCTACAGTACTGTTAGCCTGTAAACACAGTTGGAAATAGTTGCCAATTGAAAAGATTTTAATCTTTGGTGCAGAAACATTTTATTTTTACTAACTATCCTCTGTTTGTAGTATATAGTACTTGTTGCCTCACAAAGAATGGTGGAAATAATAATTCTACTAAATTGCATGGTTATGGAATGGAAACGTATGAGGAATACCTTCTTCTCTAGCTTCTTCTGATTGGTTCTTGTTACAGTTTCCTTTAGGAAGCAAAACAACAGGATGTCTCAAGCTATATATAGGAGAGTTATCATCTATATGAATAGCAACTCAAATTCAGTGTATAGTGTCCAAACGTATTAGTATAATTTTTCTCATATATAACTGGCATTTGACAACCTATTTGTTGTACATTTGTAAAATACATTTCACTGTAATTATCTCTGCACTACATTTTATAATGTCCTATTCTGATTGTAACTTTCCAAAATAGTTTTATGTGGACAATCTGTTAGACTTAAAGGTGTTTCTTTTGGGATGCCATTACACTTATATAAATCCTGAGTAGGACCCCAAGGTAGTGTCCATGGTCAGGAATGAAAGCATTACTGGTAATATAAGGTTAACAAAGAGATTACAGATTGGTTTGTGCACATTGGGCAATGAAGGTGTCAGTTCCTTCTCTCCCACCCTGTAAAGATGAACTAAGTGGGCACTAACACACAGGAAAGATATTACACAACTTAAATGGCCAACTTAACCAAAAACTGAAGCTATGTTCTTTCTTTTTTTTTTATCTAGGAGGGACCTCAGCGATGAGACATCCTAAACAGAATTCTCATTTCCATGTGACTGCTTTAGCCTGCGGCATAATAAAACAAAAAATCTCTGAGATCTTTAACATTGGTTATGTGGCCAGTTCCAGCAGCAGGTTAGTTCTTCTGCAGTCTCATCAGCATTGATATATACATGCTACAGGTAAACCTAAATACAGGTTTGCAATATCAATTAAAAGAATGGACATATATATTCAAGTGTCTTGCTAAGATGGAGAAATAAAGAATACATTCCATCAAAAAACATTACCCAAGGCTCCTAGCCATGCTGGTCACCTGACCAACCCAGATATTTGCTGAAGGGAAGGAATAGTTAATTTGAGCTATAACCCTTTCCTTTCACCTTGTCTCATGATCCAAAATGCCTCAGCCTTTCGTCATGTGGCCAACCTGGAGCAGAATTCTTATCTCGAAAGGTATTTTAGCCCACCCGTTATTTTTACTGTTAACATAGCTTCAAATTAAGTTTTCAGTAAAGGTGAGCTTTAGGTTATATTTACGTAGGTGCGATTAGATGCATCTGAAATGGTTTTTTTAAACACATATATATGCATCTAATGATTTCCAATGGATCTATTCACACCTTGCTCTAAGATGCTTTTATCTGCAGTCAGTTTAGTTGCGTTTAGAAAATTAGAAGTCTGGTGCTTCCAGGAACTGATTTTAACTTCTAAACGCATTTAAACGCAAGAGACATTTATTTGCTGAAATCTCATTGGCTACTTCAATGGACTGTTTCAACGGTCAGAGGCATATGCGTGTAAACGCATGTAATTCTAGGCATCTAGAAACGTAAACAAAGCATCTAGCCTGGTAGATTTTGCAGACAGATCTCTGTATAAAAACGCAAGTGGCATGTGTGAATGAAGCCTAAAATATATTATAGTGGTTAACAACAGCTAAATCGTAAATGAGATTTTAAAAGGCATAATTACTAGTTTCTGTAGAAGACCCATATTCACTCTCTTCCAGTGCTTCTGAAAGACAAAAGAAACAAATCTGTATATAGAGCTCTTTAAACACTGTACCTCTGTGCCCTTTGCAATCCTCTCAGAATGCATATATATTTTGCCTAGACAGACCTTTAATGCACCAAACTGAAAATTCTTTATCTTGGTGGTCCTGGTTTCCAGCCATTATGGCTGACTCCGCCAATCCCTGAATTCCAGAAGTAAACTGTATATACACAGTGATTTGAATAATTATTTACAAGACCTACCCCTTGAGACAGTACAGCCACCTTGTGCTGCAATTACACAGCTCCATGTCTTTTAGATTTGAACACACACAAACACCAAAACTTTTGACAGGTTGGATTGAGAGCACTGGACAACCGTTTTCAAATTCTGCCACAAATTCTCAGTAGGACTGAGGTAGGAAAGACTTTGAACGGGCCATGAAAAAGACAAAGGTTCATACATCTTGGCCATTCTTAAGGCTCTTCCCTTTTTCAATAAGTTTTTATTAGGATTAACAATATAAAAAATATAGCGTACCAAGGTCAGACTTTGTACAGCTTAGCCATGGAACAGTACGAAAAAAGCAAAGTAAAGGATTATTGAATGAGTGGGAAGATGGATGAGTTTGACTATAATCAAGCAACATAACATTCACAGTGTCATCTGACAATATAAACTCATGAGATTGCCAAAGAAAAACCTAAGCCCACTTCCCATTTTGCAACATATGCTGGAGGTGTCTTATCCTTGGAAGGGGAAGTTAAAAATGAACAGCTCAAAGCCATGCACAGCTTAAAACTAACATTGTGGGAAGGTTAAAAGAGAACTATGGGGTAAGTGTTTTCCCCCATAGTTCTCCTAAGGGTCACAGGACGACATATACTAGGGTCCTCCCGTGACCCAAAGCTCAGTATATCGCGAGCTACAGCTAGCGGTATACTGAGAACGCCGCCACCAATGCTGTGGAGATCCACCCAGCTGCGTGAATGACAGCTGGCTCTGCCTGCTAAAAATCATGAGAAATGGTCAGAGCTTGTGTAAAGTTTAGGTGCTACTAAAAAAGGTTGCTAGTGTACACATCTTTGTCCATTAAGTGTAAGAAGTTTATCAAAAGGATTAATATTTCAAAATGTGAAGTTTAGTGGAGAGCAATGAGTCCTCTTTGATAGTATTTGTGTATTGAGTGACTGAGTTGCTTTTCGGCCTAATTCGTTAATAGTAAACTAAGGTTTTGCCTCACTCAGTTAAGTTTAGACTACTTAAGAGGTGAGGTTTTAAAATATTCAGCACATAACTGGAACACTCAGGTTGGGTAAGATGAAGTTTCCTCTCCTTTTTAGAATGGGAGGCTATCTGAAAAAGCTTTTCCTTGATTTAAAGTGGGTCTCACATAGAATAGAGTGGGACACATCAGGTTGTCTGTTGTCAACCAGGTATTTCTGGAGAAAAGCAAACAGAAGTTTCAGACAGAAATGAATCATGCAAAGTCCAGTTGTTAGGTAAACATTTGGGAGGGAGAATATAGATGTAGAAAAAAGAAAAGGCTAGTTGCACTCCTTACCAGTATGACCCAGTGATCGGGGATAATATAGATGTAGACACAGGGATTTAATAATGGTCAGATCAAGGGACAGGGACTGTCCCAGGATTTAAGCCAAGGTGAAGATAAGAACAAAAAGATAACCTATTCTAGTAAATAGGCCTGAGAGTGTGAGTAAAACATGCAGTCATATTTATGTGGATTAAGCTCTCTCTAGCAGTCAATGAAAGAATGTCTACCAAGTATTCTGATGTAGAATCATGGAAAATGGTGTGTTTTGTCATGCCTGAGGCAACTCTGGATCAGTATGAAATGGATACTGCGACCAATGGTTCAGATGCCTCTGAGGTTATGGGCAGATCAGATATAGAATCTGCAGGGTAAGGCACAAGAGGGCGCTTAGAGCCTTTGTGTTCAGAATCAGCTAAAACTTGGGTGAATTTGACTGCAAAGTGACTGTAGTAGAGACACTAACTGACAAGACAAGGGACTTTGCCTCACCTGACCGAGCCAAGGAGGACTCTTATAATGAGCCAGACTCTGTAATATTGGGAAACAGGATTCCAGATTTCAGACATTGGTACATTCAGAAGGCACAGAACAATCCTCCCCAAAATCTTTAGGGGAGTGTGAACTGGGGTCACCCACAAAAGAGGAACTGTCTGTGTCTAGAATTAGATGTGCTGCAACCACCCTGCAACCATATAGCGGTAAGGCAACTAAGCTAAAGTACTCACAAAACCCAGACAGCTGGTAGCAGATAAGTACTGGATGGCCAGAGGTGACCAAAGTCATTGTAGGTGGGCAGTAGGAATAGAATAGAGAGCACAGTTCCATGTGGCTCTTTGCAATGTAGGAGCAACAACTGGGAGATTCGTCCTCAACACTGAATGTCAGGAAGGAGACCATGGAATGCCCATGCACCACTCCACCCAGTGGATGACGTAAAAGCCAAGTCCCTCAGCATTCACCCCTTCCACAGTTTAAGAACTGCTGGAAAGCAGACATTTTAAAAGGCAACCGATGATCAGAATGAATGAGGTAGCTCCTGGTGCTCAGTCCAATCGACTTACTCAGGCACAGAGTAAGCACTATGGCAATGTCAATAGCTCTGGTCCTGGAAAGCAGTTCATGGCTACATTGTTCACTTGTCACCCGAATGGGGTCTGGAAAACACCTTACACAGAACCCAGTGTCTGTATTTCTCTTCCAGACTAGCCCTGCAATGCCCAGTCTAGGAGGGCCTGGTCACAGCAGAGACCAAAGCTGAAGATTGGCTGTGCCAAATAGCTTAAATTAAATCACACAGACCAGCTCTATCAGCTTTTTACAAAAGAATCTCAATTGAAGAGAAAAAACCCCCCAAAAACTAGGTTACACTGCCAGCAGAGCAGAAAAGATGTGCACACTCCTAAAGGTGGCCATACACTCTACAACCATCACAAGACCTTAGTCTTGCGATGGTTGTACAGGGATTAAAAAAACGTACGATCTGCCCATCTTGGACAGGCAGATCGCACTCTCGATCATCGCAAGCCCGCCCCCCTGAGGGGCGGGCTTCCGATGGCCGCAATGCTGAACGGGCAGTGTGTGCTTGTGCACACCGGCCCGTTCGCCATTTGTCTTCCGAGCACCGTTCTAACCAGCCGAGAATCGTACGATTCCCGGCTGGTTTTCGAACATGCTGGTTCGACGAAAGACGTGCAACCGTACAGTAGAAACGGTCGCACGTCTCCGATTTCCAGCGAGCAGTGTATGGGCACCTTTAGACATACTCCTAGCAAAAAAAAGGCATGCTGGGAGTAGAAGGGGTTATCCTGGGCTGACCTACAGTTTTTTTGTCAGTGTCCAATCCAACTGTAGGCAGCTGGATGACCCAAAAAAGCTGAAGACTTCCTGTGTCTCTCAATAGACAAGAAAGAAAACCATTTTCCACATGTTTGCTGTGTCTGCCACATGCCATTTGAGAACCTCCACACAGGATTTGGTCCATTTTTTTTTCTTAGCAATGGCTAGTTATTCATAACAGCTGCATAAAGCCCACCGTTGTGAAGCATTCATATTATACTGCGGATCACTACAATTCCTATTAGAGTAGGTTATTAATGGCCTCTGGCTTCTGCAACTAATGCCCTTATAACCCAATCAATGAGTTTTGGCAGACACATTTCTCTAGGCATTGCATTCCATTTTTTATTAGCCTCCATTCACACATGTGTAGTGCGACATTGCATTCATGTGCGTTTTTGCACATTGCTCATTGGGCTACCAGTTCATTTTAAAGGAGCTTTGCATGTTTCTTTAACCAATCGTTTGTCACATCTTGCTTAGAACATTTGGGGTGCCATTAACAATGAATTGTGGGATTTTGCAGGCGTTCACACACTACTCAGGTGTAAGTGGGGGCTTGATTGTAATAATTTAGTGGTGCTGCAGGGGATGTTGAACTTCTTCAGGACTTTTGTTACCTCCCATGGCCTGAGGCTGTTTGTTTAGATGCATTTTCACACAAACTATAGGGCTTTCCAGACAGTTATGCATTTATTTTAGGATAATGTGACACTTCAATTGCAAACAAATGACATCCACTCAACTAAATATTTTACCTCAGAATGTAATTGGCCATTTAACTGTTGGAAATGCAACAACATATGCTAATATGCACTGACTAACTATGTCTTTTGAGCACTAGACAACGCTGTAGTGCAAGTCTAGTCAATGCTAGTTTTTCGATATGCATGCTTACTTATCTATGATATATATGATTCCTGCATGATGCTGTATACACAGATGTTATCTTCTTATAAGCAAGTAAAACGTAATTAAGCATTCCTCAAGATCTCAGTGCTTCATCTAAACACATAACCAACATAAACAATGTTAACTCCGATCTGGAAACTTTTTACACAATAATTTAGGTCCTAACTAGGGTTGCACAGATACCAAGTACAGTACTCGGTACAAGTACGAGTACATGTACCGATACTTTTGAGCTCCACGACTACACTAGAGAAAAATTCAAAAATTAGGAGGCAGCTGTCATTTGTAAGGAGCACACGGAGCTCCTGGGATTTGTATATCTCTGTTTTAATGTATGATTTTGTTTTTATAAATATAAATAAAGGGATGCACAGATACCAGTTTTGCGAGTACGAGTACTGGTACTTGCCGAGTACTTACAAGTACGAGTACAGATACATTTTTGTTTATTATCATGTGACAGTTTTTCTAAAACAATACAGACTAATGATTTCAGGACAGTGGCGGAGCGCCAGAGCCAGGTTCCAGCTGCAACCCTGGTAGTTCTCATGAAAATGCCAAATATCAGCACTGGTACTCGAAAAGTATCTGTGCATCCCTAGTCCTAACCCTTAAGGAACATTAAAACATGCTTTTGATGCCATAAGTATACTTACGTGTATTTAGCACCAATCCAGGAAAAGGCCTAGAAGAAATGTACACATAGAGTTTTAACATTTCTGATATATTCAATGTGTTTATTCTTTTCAAAACTAAAGCAAAACCATTAAAAGCCTGTTGTGTATATTTTCACCATCACTGTTTATTTTGGTCTTGGTGTTACTCAATTTAGGAAATTTCTTGTCAAATGACTTCCCTTTTTAACCCGGATAAAAAAATGAACTCCCACTTGTGTGGTTTGTGTACATTGTGACCTTTTAGGAAGACTTGCTGTTTTTATTTCTCCTTTACCTAGAGCACTGTTTCTCAGTTATTTTTCCAAGACTTCTTCCAAAAAAATACCTTTAGCTACCATATATTTATTCTATCTAATGCTAAAGCACTGTTACCACCACTACATATACACTAAACACTCCTGACTCCTCTACACCCCCAGCACTGTTACCCCCTATACACCCAAGCACGGTTATCCTATCCATACAATACCCTCTTTTCTCTTGTCCTCTCTCAATTTTATCCCCAGTACAGATACCTTGCTGCAGTAAGTCACCTGATATGCACAGTAATCTGAAAAACACTGTAAGCGAACTCATAGCTATGAGCACCTCCGGCGATGTAATTACTGCTGTTTCTTAGACATACTGAAGTAGGGCAAGCGGAAAAAGAAGTGGGCAATGGCCAGGACCCACCAGAAGAAGCAGAGCTCTCCCAGACTCAGTGGCATCCCAAGCCCGGATATGGTGTGTATCCAGTCGCGGGAATAATGTGAGTGGGGTAGGGTCTGCGCTGGCCAGTGTATTGGGACAATGTGAGCAGGGTGGGGCAGAGGGAGGGGCCTAGACTAAGCAGCATGCAAAGACAATGTGTGCAGGGTAGGGCCATGATAAAAGCCTTCGCATAAAGCTGCAAAGTTGTAAAGGCAGAGAGGGGCACATCCTCCGTACACTGCCCACTGGTCCTCATAACAAAATGCTTTACCGAGAGCAAAACAATACAATGTAAAATATACACAGCACAAGTGGCAACCCTGGCATTCCAGCACCCACCTCTCACTGGCAATAGCTCTCAATAACCCAATTGCCAGAGAATTTCTTTCAGTCGCCATGGCAATCAGAAATTGTCCTTGAAATATGCATATACCAGCCTCAACAAGAGAGTGACTGAATGGCATGCATTTGGATACTGAATAGGAGAAATTCTAATCTGGAATGTGAGCATAGGAACCATGGCTATGGAAAATCAATCTTTTTAGTAATTTGTCACTGGAATTGGTCTCATTTGAGATGCATTTGACACCACAACCCTATCAGACAAGATTGTGGTGAGCCTCTACTGTACCATTTCTGCCTATTGATGACACTTGAGTGTATTTATAAACAATTCATAGAGCCAGTTACCCTAAGAAATGTTAGGCCCCATTCACACTGAGCGATTCGCAAATCGCGCGTTTGTCGCACGATTTGCATTTTGCGCGTTATCGCGCAAATGCTTGCAATGAGCAAGCTAGAATCTGTAGCGACGCACGACCCGCGACAGCGACGGACAGAACCCCATTGCCATGCATTGGAGAGCAATATCGTGCGGTAAATAGCCGCGATATCGCGGGAATTACCGCGCGATAAATCGCTCAGTGTGTAGGGGGCCTTATTAGGATATATTTCCTTTCCAGGTCAAAGGTAATATCAGGAAAATACCTAATTATTGCCACTAGTTGGAGCTGAGGAAAAACATATTTCCTAATCTCCTCAGCTCTATCTAGTAGCCATAATGTGGTATTTACCCGATAGTACATTCAACCTGGAAAGAAAAATACTGATAACATTCATTTTACCCTCCATTCACAAAGAACAAACATACATGCAATTCTGCAGGGTGAATGGCTCTCTGACAGGTTTATAAATTCACCCAATAGTGCATCAATTCTTGTTTGCATTAATTTGCTTTTTCCACTCATGGTTGGCCCTGTACCAGGATACAATTTTATCAGCTGCCCTCCACCTGATCTAAACACCCATTTCCTGAAATACTCAGTGTGTCTGATACGCTTTTTGACCTGTTCATTGTTTTTTTCTCACTCTTTTCACTTCCAAAACTGGTGATACACAAAGAGTCAATCTTTCCAGAGATATTGTCAAATTAGGTAGAAAGAAATGTCTTTTATTAAGAAACATCAGCTAACTGTATCATGTATATTATTACACTCACCTTATAACTGTAAATTTAATAAATTCTGCAGAGTCTAGGATTCTTCTCATAGAACTTATTTCTAGGTAACTGGGGGCTTTGAATGTAACCCCTACTGGCATTCCATCTACTACTACACATCCTGGGTTGGCAGTAATTTTTCTGTAGGGAACTTTCACTGGATAGTTCATCCCAATGGCTTCACCTATAAAACGTAACATTGCTAAATGTTAATTTACTGTATTAATATTAAATATCAGGCATTCTATGCGCTAAAAGTAGCGCTGAGGAACAGGTACTGTATTTTCTTTCACTCCTACAGTTTTACCTTCACACAAATTCAAAGCATGGCAATGCTGAACTGCATCTCTTTTCATGATTACCATAAGACAAAGCAACAGTGAGATATTAACCATAGTGAAACCAGAAGAGTTCACATATTTTACTATACTATGTGAAACACAAGCAATTGTCTATACTTAAAAGGAGAATTATGGGGAGAGTGAAATACACTCATCCCCATAATTAGAGTCGAGGTGCACTGCAGCTGCTACACGTCAGTTCTATTGATCAAGAACTGAACGATCACATACCGCTGATAGCTCAGTTCCTGATCTCCCTGCAGACAGCGGTGACTTTAAGTCACTGCTTCCCGCAGGGATTGCCTCCCTCCCCTCTCTGTTCCCCCAGCGCTGACTGGAGTGACAGAAAGGGGAGGGGGCAGGCACATATTGCTGTACCTCTAGAGAGGCAGAGCCAGCTGTTAATCAGGTGGTGGAGTGGATCCCGACAATCTTTTCTGGGTGCAGTGCTGTCAGCATATAGCGGGCAATAGTCCGCTATATGCTAAGTTTTGGGTCACAGGAGGACATAGTAAATGTCCTCCTGTGACCCTAAAGAGAACTATAGCCAAAAAAGCTTAAAGCATTAGCTGTTAAACTGTACCACAAAAAACTAACACAGTGGTGCATCAAAAACCAGGGAAGCTCTGCCTAGCAAAATATGTAATATAAATGTGTCTCCTCTCCCCCAAGCTAGAAGAAAGACTGATGTAAGAGAACAAATGCAGCAATACTGTGCCCTGAGGTACAACCGTACATCCCACCAGGCTGTTAGACATTGCAAGAAATGTACTACCATATACTGTATATGCAGTTCAGTTCATACAGCGTCCAAAAGAATTTGTGTAATATCCTTCTAAAGGAAATTTAGTAATAGAAAGGAGAAATACTGGGTGAGCAATAAAGGATATTACATGACCTTATGAACACCATATAATTTTGAAGTGACATCCTCAGCTGGTTATAAGAGACACCCAGTTGGTCATTCTACACATATGAGGTAACTGTTGAGTATTGGGAAATCACTAACAACCAAATTATTTTGTTCTCTGCAGACACAGCCTGTAAGTCAAGCCTTACACAGGAGGACAGAAAAAAAGAAGAGCTTCCAGCTGGCTCTATCAAGGCTTTCTCAGACAATTAAATACTGAAGAGAAATGTTGAAACCAACATAAACATATGTGAAGATGCTGAAGTGTTCTATTCCTTACTGGTAATAAGATTATTATTTTTTTTGCTGCTCGAGACTGCATAAAAAAAAAAGAAAAAGCTCAAGAGACTCCAGCAACCCCCACGAAACACATGCTGTGGTATGATTGGCAACATTGCTAAAAATTTGCTGCTGTTTGGCTGTATTGTAGAGGAGAGGAGTCGGATAAACCACCACTATATAACATACCACGACAATGCCATTATAAAATAAATTAATGGCATTGCTATATTAATTTCTTAAAGTATATCTTAAGGCAAAACGTTTTTTAAGGGTGGGTTATAGTGATAGGATATCTTTCCAATATGAAGAAAATCCTAATTTACGCAGTTATCATTGGAACAAGTGTCCCATTGGAAGATTTCTTCTCTATGGCTGTTTTGGTGGCATCTCTAAAAAACAGGTAAAGACAAATCTTGTTTCTTGATCCTACAGGACACAGGTACAGTAGTTAAGTCTTCAACAGATGGGACATTCAAAGGAAGTCCAACAGAGGGGCAGCCTAAAGAACCTTGCGTCTAAAGCTAGCATCTGCTGAGGCCTGAACGTCTTCCTTTTAAAACTTGGCAAATGTGTGACCAAAGGACCATAGGGCAGCCTTGTAGATTTGGGAAACAGAAGCCTGATGTTGGGAGATCCAAGAAGCACTAACACTCTATTAAGGCAACTTTAGGGGTTTCCAATGTAGGTTCGACAACAGGAAGCGGCAAGGATGCAAGGGGCCAAACTCCAGCTTGTAACCTTGTGAGTAACACACGTTGTCATCTACTTTTGAGGCAAGAATGTGCTCTTTCTCCCCATTTTTTTCTTGATATAGGACACACTCTTTGCATAGCAGACACTCTTCAGGATAGTCTCTTGACTTTTTAAAGAAGATCTCCAGGAAAACGTTTTATTAACCTTTGCAGTGGGGCTACCACTGCACTGCAAGGGTTAGGTGCTTGTTTGTGTCTACTTTTGAGGCAAGAATGTGCTCTTTCTCCCCATTTTTTTCTTGATATAGGACACACTCTTTGCATAGCAGACACTCTTCAGGATAGTCTCTTGACTTTTTAAAGAAGATCTCCAGGAAAACTTTATTAACCCTTGCAGTGGGGCTACCACTGCACTGCAATGGTTAGGTGCTTGTTTGTGTCTAGGTTAAAAAAAAAAAAATTACATATACTCAACCCCCCCGCCCCCCCTCCTGCATTCAGCTGACATTTCAGGGCCACACAGGGTCCCTTCTTCAGGGTCACATCTCTTGCCTTGAAGAAGGGACCCTGTGTGGCCCCGAAACGTCGGCTCATGTTGGATTTCTGTGACATCATTGTCCATTAAAAGGACTCATTCATTTTAACTTATGGAGTGCTGGTGACCTATTTTCTTCATTCTCCACATAGCAGTCTCTCTGCAAGACAGACTCTGCACGTGGCAGTCTCTCTCAAGAATGACCTGTCCCAATGCAATCTCTCTTCATTACAGCCTGCCCACAGAGCAGTCTTGTTTAGCAAATACGGTGTCTCTGAAAGTGCATCCCCTCCACTGGGAAGTTAACATGTGTTTTACTTCAAATTTTTTAAGTTTTTCTTACATTAAGACATAATTAAAAAAGAGAACTATGGCCCAACCTTTTTTTGCCATAGTTCTCTTTAGGGTCACGGGAGGA
Organism: Nanorana parkeri; assembly: GCF_000935625.1. Lineage (NCBI taxonomy): Eukaryota > Metazoa > Chordata > Amphibia > Anura > Dicroglossidae > Nanorana > Nanorana parkeri. The sequence continues at coordinate 2,008,724 of NW_017306386.1, read as the reverse complement.
CATATACGAATGCCCTCCAAAACTCAGCATATAGCGGGCTATTGTTAGGATCCACTCCATTGCCTGATTGACAGCTGGCTCTGCCTCTCAAGAGCCAGAGCCAGTTGTGCCCTCTCCCTCCATCCCTCCCATCAGTGCTGAAGGAATAGGAGAGAGGGGAGGGGGGAATCCCTTTGGGGAGCGGTGACTGACAGTCACTGCTCTCTGCAGGGAGAAGATCGGGAACTGAACGATCAGCGGTATGTGAACGCTCAATTCTTGATTAATAGAGCCGACGTGCGACAGCTTCAGTGTCACACCTTGGCTCTAAGTATGGGGATGAGTGTATTTTTCTCTCCCCCTAATTCTCTTTACAGCCAAATTGAACATTCATTTTAGCTATGCGTTGGACAATTAGTGGGTGGACAAGAAGTGAGATTCAGGAATTAGGAAGCCTTATGAATACCTTCACCCCTTTGTTTCTACGTCTATGTCAATCTCATCTTAAACAACCAAAATGCCTCAATTTGTATATCTGTAAAGTTACCCAAAATCTACAATGGAGATTGTGTTACAATAAAGGGGGAAACCTTAAGCCAGCAATGCCGGAGGACAAATCAGTTGGCTGAATTAAACTGTTTTGACTTCTAATGCACTTCCTTACAATATAGACGTGCTAAACAGTGTATGTGAGTTATGCAATACAGTTGATCTTCTGATGGCTTGATCATTTCCTAATAACCCTGATCACATTTTTACAAGTAAGATTAAAGAGAAAGATCATCATCATTTTGCATCTTTTCTGACAGTACAGAAGAGTTCCTTTGCTGCACACAGCACATACCAAATTTCCGACTGAACAATTCATTGACTTGTTCCCTCAACTGGCGAGCTTTGTCTACTTTTCCAGTTTTCTCATCCCCATCTGTAACACAAACTTTATTTGGGATAAAAAAAAAAAAATATTGCAGTTTGAAAATTTGCATAGCACTGACATTTTTCCACAGCAATGTATGGAGAATACTGAACTCTTTACTCTGTCTCTTCCCTGAAGTAGCATACAGTCTAATGATCCTATCATCATCATCATCATCACACAAGTAGAGTCAATTTTTGTCAAAGCTAGTTAACCTACTGTATGTATTTGGCTTGAGGTAGGAGAACCCACACAACCACTGAGAGAACATACACACTTGATGTATAGAGTGGTGGGAATCAAATCCAAGTCAACAATACCGCAAGGCAAAAGTACTAATCTGTGAGCCACCATGCTGAACAATGGTACGGCTTGGGAAAGTTACTACTTATAATTTCACCTTAATATTCTCTGTTGCCGTATTAGATTGTTTTAAAATACAATATGAAGATAAAGATACAACATTGATATAGCATAATAAGACATAATAGCATAAGAATATAGTACAATACGTTTTAGCATTCCTGTTTCAGTACTTTATTGGTTTATCCTAATTAGCCCTCTGACATCACAGCTGGCAGGGAATACCGATTTCCCTGCACCCCGTAATGAAATAAAAACCGGGTCAGCAGAGGTCAGCGAGAGAAGACTAGGAAGCATGGGTTTTTACAAAAATGGTGATACCTAGTAAACAGGTAAGTGGTGCATAGGACCCCTTTAACAGTTTCAAGAGTGGAGCAGTAGAAATTGGGGGATCCATAACAAATAACCCCACAGAGTGGTCCAATCTCCTGTAAATCTCAGTTGAGGTGAAGTGACACACTCATTACTATCCCTATTCCAATTTTGTTCCTCAAAGATGTCACACTTTCACCTGTCTACAGAAGAGACCAAATATTTTGTCAGTCATCTCAACAGCTTTTCACCCTGTTGTACAAACACTTTCATAATGCGCCTAATTTAAAATATCAGGAGATATATCAGATGGTGTTCCGTGGATGACTGGAATGTAATATAAAAAATGACTAACACACTTTCACAGATAGTGAAAAAGTTTTACATTTTAATTACTTTTTTTAATTCTCTTAATAATCTTAGGAATGCTTTTATCTTTACCATTAGCTGTACAGGTACAGTAATTGTGAATACGTAAATCTATGTTACTGGCAAAACTTGAATCAACATCCATTTAGATTTGCAAAGAGATACCACTGTGCCTATACAGTGAATTTATTGAGAGAAAGGTCAAATGTCACATATTCTGAAGGTGGAAAAACTACTCTGTGTAAAGTATGGACTACTACTAAAGCAACTCTGTCAGGGTACAAAAAAAAATCCTAAAGGAATGAAGCTATTATGCACGGAGGCCTGTGTCTCTCACCTTCCCTTTCTTCCAGAACTGCAGCCTCCGTCAGTCTCTTTAACATTCAATACTTCGGGTAAAATCAGATAGCTATGTCCCCTGCTGCACACCATGGTCCCATACTCTGATCCCTGTGTCCTGTAGTGACATAGTGGTCATAGAAAGGAACCACAGTAAGGGACACGGGCATCTGACAGCCCTGGAAGTGTAGAACGACAAAGAGACTGCAACGTAGGAGGGAAGGTGGGAGACATGGGTGACCGGAGAAGGGAATATAAATTATCTTCTATTGCTGGGACCTTCCTTTGGGATTTTCTTTTACACTGACAGAGTCATTTTAATAACCTTGTCTAGAAATTGTCCTGCATTTTCAGTCAAATATTTTTGCTAAACTGAGGAACTTTGCTACATACCTGGTAAGGATACCTGAACGATATTAAGATGTTCACGTCCAGATGCTGTTGCTGGAGTATTTTGGACTTGTATCCGCTCTTAAATTTAAGAAGAAAATACATACAATTTAGTAAAATCATCCCTTTTGTAAATTGAAATAAAAACTGACATAAGTTAAAGTGACATTAAACCCTCAGATTTTTTAACATAAAACAATACTGTAATGTGCGCCTTACTGTAATCCATGGTTGTTTCCCTTCTCTTTGCTGCTCTTCCTTTTTAAATCTGTATCTGTTCTCATGCTCTGCAGAACTTCTGTTTTGCAGCAGACTGCCTTGTCTCATGAATGGATACACAGTGTCTGTGTATACGTTTCTATAGACCTGTAACCTGAGCCAGCACTACAGGAAGAGGCCCTGAGCTGAAAAGGGAAGTTGTCCCCAAGCATGAGAAGACATGAGGATTTAAAAGGAAGAGCAGCAAAGAGAAGGGAAACAACCATGGATTACAGTAAGGCACACATTACAGTATTGGTTTATGTTAAAAAATCTGAGGGTTTAATGTCACTTTAACTTTTGTACAAAAGGGTGATTCTAATTTTACAGTGTGAGTGGACTAATACCTTTTTATTTTAGAGCAGAGGAAGGGTGGATATTATAAACAGTAAGCCACCAGGTTCTAGATGCACCCTTTTCCAGGGCAGGTGAGGATATTAAATCCTACCTGTGCATCAGCACAGTTTGTGCTAATCTTAGAAGGGATTCATTGCAAAATTAAAAGGGTACTTACTTTGTGGATATTGTAATGATGAATCTTTGGCTGCAGCCTCAAACAGTTCTGGTCTAGCAAAAATAATAAACACCAAAAAAATAATACAAACATTGTATAAATAAGAAAAAAATATACATTTTACTACACATTTAAAGCAAAAAAAAAGCTTACAAAATACAGGAAACAATAAAACTGTTGTACGTACAGTAAAATATTTATCCTGAAGTCCATTGGGAGAGGAGGGGTCACAGGACTTTAGTACATTTTAGACAATTGGGTTATATTGCTGCCTACAGGAGGTTTGAACATGCAAGCAAGCAGTGCATAAGGCCAGTAACACAAGGGATGGGGACCTATGTCCCTCAAAGGACTTCAAGAAAAAGATTTTATGGTAAGTACAAAAAAAAAAGTCTATATTTTCTTTATTAACATAGGAGTTTAGAAATACTTAGACAACTAGAAGCAGTCCAACGGAGAGGCGGGCAATAGCCAATGAGAGACGCAACAGATGTGAAGATGGTATTACAAAGAGTAAAACCTGAACGAAGGTTAAAAGACCCAGGGCCGGGCCAACCAAATATCTGACTACCACTATCCAGGAGCAGGGCACCGAGAATCAACCTAGTGCTCCAGACCAGCACAGGTAATGACCACAAAGAAAAGACTGCTACCTTTAGAACAATGTGCTCCAATTAACAATGTGAAGGACATTAAGTCATTCAGCATAAGTAAAATAGGTGAAATAACAAACTGCCTTAACAGGAGGAAAACAAAATTTGGAACAACAGGTAGACGGACAACAAGAAGTACTTTTTACTAGGGTAAAAGCCTAGACCCAGTATACCCAACCCTTGACTTCAGCTGAAGAAAAGGCATCCAACTTTCTAGGATGCTATAAAACTGAGGCATGATGGTTAGATGTAGAGCTATACAGGGGCTGGCGTGATCCAACCTCTTGCAGGCGGCAGGAAAACCCAATTGCCTAAGTATTTCTAAAGTCCTGTGTTGTTTAATTGAAAACAAAAGACAAATAGGTTTTTATTTTACCTGTAAAATGTAGTCTAAGCACATGCGCACTGCAATTAGGGCCGAAATGGTGTGCTTTAGTTTTGAAGATATGTCAGCAGAATGACTCTCCTCATGGGGCGAACTCTCAGACCTAGAACAAGAGTCATCCCAAACATCCAAATGTGCTGCTGCGGCTGCAGCTGCAACAATAGGAAGTTGAGATCGACTTAGGGGACACTTTTGTAGCCCCTGTGGTCCCTCCATTGCAAGCAAATCTGGAAGCTGCAAACATGAGCTGCAGTAGCTGTGCAGCACTGGAGAAATCTTCCTGAAAGAAAACAGTTTCTTGATAAAAGATAAAAAGGGGATAAGCTTCTCTTAGAGCACAGAGATGTCCCTCTACTATGGACACTAGCAGAAACTGAGGCATGCTGGGAGTGGGAGAGGTTATACTGGGCTTTCCATTTCAGCTTTGCTGGCCAGTGTCCCCTCTCTTGAAGGTGGCAGTATAACGCAATGTTCTTGATTAATCAAGCCTGTATCCCATGATGTACGACCAATAAATTTACTTTCTGCAGCAATCTATTGTTTTTATAATGGTTACTGTTGGTTACTACACTTTGCTCTGCACCACATTGAGTCAAGACCATAGTAATACACTTGTCTTACTTCTTGATGATAAATTTAATCTTGGATTGATTTCTGAGAATCTTCTCCAGTCTAGGAATGCCAAAAGTGGATGGTCTGCGAAATGGGACCCCCTCAGGAAGACCTTCCACATAGAAGTCTTCGGGATAGGACTCAAACAAGGCAAATGGGACTTTGAATGGATCTTTCATTCCCAAGGCTTCTCCTAAAGGATACATTATATTCACAAGATAGTATCCAGTTATTTAGAGTTTTGATAATAAAGTAACATGACAAAAACAAGGTAACGTAATGAATTTTGCCTACAGAATTCCACCTCAGTCGACTGGTTTTTAAAAAGGTCCTACAACTAACAGTGTGCCTTGAACTGTAAACAGGGGTGTTGACTGCTAGGAGCTCTGCCTGGTCTTCCTTTTAATGTTAGAGACATTGTACTGTATACTGCTAGTGGACATGAACCAAGCTTTTGAAAACACAGTACATGCAAAGTAAAAGCTGGCCAAAAGGCAACTGATCCACACACTCTGCCGATCACTCTGCTTGGCTGTTTGTTAAGGTTAACACACTTTAAATAACAGTAAAATCACTTTCAAACAAGTCCTCATTCACCTCTGTAGCTCTAGGGATTTGGAGAAATTCATCTTCAAAGTTCACAACAGAGACACGAAATAACAGCTCCTTTCCTCTTTACTTTCTATGGAAGCAAAATCTTGGCAGCCTGCCAGCTAAAATCAAAACACAGCAGGTGGACACACTAGTGTGTTGTGCCAGCTCCGGCAGCGCATGCTGTATCACATGCTAGCAGAGCTGTCACTATTTAACTTTATCGGTAGTGTCTAATGTGCACACTACATTCAGGTCCCTGCACATCATGAATACAGAACTGCATTAATATCAGCCTGGAGTTCAGCTTTATGAGTTGATGACATTTGAGAATTAATTACTTTACCATGCATGCAGCTAGAGAGGACTTGTTTTAAAGCTTTTTGTTTGTTTATTAACAATAAATACTTTAATATCCATAGTCTGGGCACAGGTACACTTTTATCATACCAAGATCCATCAGAAATAGATCAGAAATAGTAACTTCATTTTTGTTACTGTAGAACCACATAAATAAATATTTACTAATACTCACCACATTTTTTATCAAACAGTGTCTCAACTTTTTGCTTTAAGTCAGTGATTTTAGCATTCCATGCCTCTGTTTTTGAGAAAAAAATTAAAAAATTATCCACAGTATGTATATAAATACTGAGAACAGCCTACATACAAAAACATTTTAGTGTTTACTTTAGGTGGTATCCAAGTATGAAATATTCATCATCAGATAACTATTTGTTGCGGATTATAACAAAATGTTGATTAGTGACCAGGTTGCAGGTCTTATGTATTCATAAATGTCCAATATGCTTAATTTAGTAAAAGGGGTAACATATCCCTTATCATACACTTTCTTTAGGCTGACAAACACAAGTTGTGATGAACACAGACTGATACAGGCTGACAGTTACAAACTAGGGTTAGTGGTGGGTGAACTGACAATAAGATAGTCATATTTGAGTGAATTTCAAGCAAAATTAGACTCTGCTCTGTCAGTATAAACAATATGATTGGAGGTGAATCTTTTAGAAACTCTGAAAGCTGTAAGTGAAAAACGATCAAGTGAAGAATTGCACAAATGCCTTGGCCCACGTGAGGTGCAAAATGGAGCGTAGGACTGAAAGGATTAAACTATGGCTGCCTTCAGCTGTTTTTTTAAGTCCTGCTCAGTGTTTCCTAAGATATTTTTCTGTAACGTGGGCTGAGCTTTCCAAGTTGTGTCTTATTATTTTCTGAAAGTACAGGACTGATAGATTTAAAATATCTTTTAAAATTCTTACAATATCTAAAAGATTAAACTCTATTGATGTCAATAAATATTTGTAAATTTTAGATTGTGCCTTTTTGCGAAACGGTGAAACTCAAAAGGTTAGTGACTTAAAGTATATGTATTGTATGTGTTTTTTACTTTACATACCCGTTACATGTTGTCACCAGCCATACGCATATATGTGGCAGCACAGCAGTGAGCTTTATGCCGTTCTCCCACATATGCGTCTCATGTATGACACCGCTCCACTGCGATCCACTCAATAACTGATGGTACATTTTACATTTTGTTTTGCTGATTGATGTGGGCTGGTTTTTCTTAAGGGGATGAGGATTGGACCCTTGTCTTGTATTATCTGTCATTTGTACCAAATTCCCTGTTGTTTATATAATGTTTTTACTCTTGACTTGGAATAAATATAATCTTAAAAAGAAAAAAAAAAAACCCAATGAAAAAAAAAATGGATCAAGAATCATAGCGTGCTTTATAGAAGCCGACTCAATCATATAATGTCTTCACTTTTTATTTTCATTTAAGCAGATACAAGAAGGTACAACTCCTTTTTTAGAACATTTTTCCTTTTTGTGTGTATGCGTTTCCTTCAAAACAAAAATTCCACAAAGCACTACAGCTGTGTTTTTATCACTGCAAAATGTCTTAAAATGTATGCGTCTTTCAACAGAGTTATTTTTTTTTTAGTTTCCCTGCTTACCAAATGAGAATTCTTTTCCTCGTTGTTTACAGGTCACAGTTGTGGAACCATTCGTTTGTGGTGGAGGACTTGAAACAGTGTTTGATTTATCTGTGAAAGAGTAGGAAAATACTACAGTGTTAAATTAAATTAGTAAATGACAATTGGCAAATTAGGTGACAGGATCAAGAAAAGAAAATTAAAATTCTCAGGCAGTGCGGTGGTACTTTTTAGTACCCATGTTTGTGTGTATTTTTGTAGAAGAGTCGTTCTGCTATACAAAGTCATATTTCTTGCCTTCACTGGAGCACACCGTTCTGCTTTAAATCACTGCCACTGTGCTGTGTCCTCCAATGAAATAAAGAAAAAAAAATAAGGTTTTGCAATCATCGTAAAATCATTTTTTCTCCATTCAACGGAGCACATGGCACACAGTTAATGATTGAAAGTACAGCTGTGTTCTCCAATGAATGAAAGAGAAACCTCTTTTAAAGTCTATTCTGATGACTTATTTCCTTGACATATACCACCTACTGTACATTCATGTTGTGTAGAATGCAACTAGCTGTCATCTCTCTACCTGAAAATGCATCTTTAGACGATTCCGGGTCTCTTGGCCTGTCCACTACAGCTTCAATTTAAGGCTCGCAAATCTTGGAAAAACTAGAAACTTGACCAAAGCATACAAATATAAGGCAAAGTCTGTAGAGTCAACAGCTCCAGAGTCAAATGTTTGGATCACAGGTGAAAAAGTACTGCATGTAGCAAGTACAATGATACTTTGCATATTGTGGACATCTGCTTATTTATGACAGATATACAACTTTTTTTAGAAATGTTGCATGTTACACACTGTGCAGTTTACAAAGCAGTTTTTTAGTTTTCCAATGCATTCAGTAGTAGAGGAGTACAAAACAGCTCTGTTACTACTAACTACAGTATAGGAAAACTATTAACTGCATTAAAAACAGCTGCATTTGAGTGATTAAAGCTCAAGTGCATTTTTAGGCCCCATTCAAACTCGCATTTGGTGTAGCCTCACAAATTACTCTGAGACTCATGCGAACAGCTGTGGGCGAGAAGTCCTATACAAGGCAATGACAGCTGAAAGTGCCAGCAGCCATTTGCAAAGTCGGTGTCCTGGAGAATCCCTATACAAAACAATGACAGCGACCACAGTCCTTCTTAAAGAGTTTGTGTCCAGGGGCAATCATCTGCAGCTAATCGCAGCATGTCAAATTACGTCCGAGACTACCCCAAACACAGGTGTAAATGAGGACCGGTGCAAATTAGCAAAATTCCAAGCAAGGCCCCTAATCTGGGCTACGCAAGAGTACAACATTTAGTGCTTTACACCCCAGTCCAGAGCTGAGAAATGAGTGGGGATCCCTACCAGTAACGAATTTAAAAAAGAACTCCACGTAAAAATTTGATTAACCCTTGCAGTGAGGCTACCCCCAAACTGCAATGGTTAACTGGGACAGGTCTAAGAACAAGCCGGTTCGAACAATCAGGTAGTATAACTTTTTTCTTTTTTGCACCTAGACACAGACAAGCAGTTAACCCTTGCAGTTGTCAAGTTTTAATCATGATGATTTGAGATTGCCACATGTATTTCTATATGTCCACCTTATTTTCTTATTTGTAATAAAACCTGAATAATTTAACCCAATCCTGTATGGTCTATTACAGCTGTGCCTTTCATTTGTTTCAGCCAATAAGTTGTTCAGTTTTTGGAACATGTCTTTAATGTATACTTGGCATATCAGAGAGTGTGTGAATAGGAGGGTAATCTTCTGGAGTTTTGTTAACTTGTACACTGATCAGCCATAGGATTATGACCACTGAGAAGTGAAATGAATAACACTGGGGAAGTGATGGCACCAAGATGCACTATGGGAAGAAGGAAAGCAGGCGGAGGCAGTGTGATCCTGTGGGCAATGTTCTGCTAGGAAACACTGGGTCCTGCCATTCATGTGGATGTTACTTTGACATGAACCATGTACCTAAACATTGTTGCTAGCCAAGTACACCCCTTCATGAAAACGGTATTGCCTGATGGCAGTGGCCTCATTCAGCAGGACAAAGCACCCTGCCTCACTGCAAAAATGGTTCAAAAATGGAGTGAGGAACAAAACAGCAAGTTTGAAGTGTTGACTTGGCGTCCAAATTCTTCAGATCTCAATCCAATCGAGCAACTGTGGGATGTGCTGGAAAAACAAATTCGAACCACCTCATAACATACAGGCCTTAGAAGATCTGCTACTGACAGCTTGGTGCCAGATGTCACAGAATACTTTCAGAGGTCTAGTGAGTCAATGCTTCAACAGGCCAGGGCTGTTTTGGCAGCAAAAAGTTAGACCTATTCAATATTAGGCAGGTGGTCATAATGTTATCACTTATCGGTGTAAATGTTATAGTCTTGCTAGAGAGCAAACATACCATATGTTTTAGATGGAATAGTCTAAGTATGAATCATCCATGTAATTTCTCTTACCATCATCTGTACCCTCCCTTGGATCCTGTTCTTTGGCTAAGTTCTGAACAGCTAGAAAAAAAGTGATTTTCAAGTTACAGCAGGCAAAGTTAGAATCACACTCTGCTCCATTTTAACATAACATTATGGACAGTAATCAGCATGATGTACTTCTTACTCACTCCCAACAGGGGGGCACAAACATTAATCAGTTCAGGTAGAATTCCTTAGATAAGTCACAAGTCATTAAGACATGTTTATTCTAGTATTAAAAAATAGGTATATATGCACCAGCACCATTTATTACTACATTTATTACTTATGTATACCTGAGCCCAATTATAAAAACTATTGGTAGGTCTGTATCACTTGCAGCATAAGGTTTAATTATTTTTCTGGAATATGGCTGTGTCCTACAGGCAGTACATATACTTTTGTTACAGAAGGCTCAGCTTTGCCCCATATCTACTCAATATTGGACTAATATGAGCAAAAATGTTTACAGCATTTAAGAAAGGAATACGAAAGCAAACTATTTTAGATTAGGTCAATACATTTCTTTGTATAAAAGATAAATGGTTGCCAAAAAGTCCATGCTCAAAAACTGGACATAACTTGCACAATTACTGATTTTTACAAAGGAAATGAGAGTACGTGCTGCTTGGCTTGGGGAGATTACAGGTAAACTGTCACTTTACCTCATTGGGCAAAATATGCAATTAAAAATGCAGCAAATCTGGATCAACAGGGGCAAACACCAAATATTTGTAAAGAACGACACCTAAAATATTTTCTTACCTTCAACATTAATTTTATCAGCGAGTTCAGCAGGAATATGGGGTGCTACAAGCGGAGGTCTGAAGAGAGGAAAGAGACATTAGTATACACATTTTGTTTTGTGATGGAAGTCCCAGCTACAACGGGCTTGCAATGGAGTCCTTGGCAAGTGTTTCTGAGCCCTACCATATGCACCCTAAATGGTGGGCCAGATAGTCAGTTTTTAGCCGAACAGCTAAGTACATATACAGGCAGTGCAGGGGCCCAAGTACTTTATGAAATGTTCAAGCTGCTGCTTCCTATTTCTCCGCAGGCACCGATGCTTTAAAAACCGGAAAGCCCGTGGAAACCAGACCTAAAAGGGTTTTTTGTTCATTAAAATGAAGTTATTTTCCAAAATGCGGCTACCTATTATTCAGCTAAATGAAACCCGGAGTGCTGAACAAAAGACAGCTTCGAGTGATTGAAGGAAGCATAGAATATCAAGGAAAATACTTTTAAAAGGACTGTTAACTGGAGTTACTTTGGAAAATGATATGTGTCCCATTATTTAGATAACATGGAAATCCTGCCAAAATGTTTTTCTGGTAATGGATTATTTGAGGAATATTTAGAACCTCTGTCTGATTTATACTGCCATATGTGCCTCATTGAGGAGCTTACACATCACACAAGAAGTGAAAGGAGATTTATCCACAGTGCTATCAATTTAGAATTAATCTCTCCAGCTGGGGCACAGACAGCAACAGAAACCTGACAGAAGTTCTAAAAACCTTTTTCTAAAACACCCAAAACTAGGAAAAAAGTAGTGTCTGGGGTACAACTTTAACTTACTTTCAGGCTGACTCTGGAATGTGGCAGTCAGAGGTCACCTGAAGTCTGAAAGTTGCTGCCTGTAAACTGCCTGACCTCATGCAGTCTATCAGCATATGTGGAAAATAATGGTACAGGCCTGTCATTCAGAAGAATGTAAACAAATGCAGAGCTCTGTTGTTATTTGTCAATGTCAAACATAGGATTGTATAGAAAATGCAGACATGATCTTTTTACATACTTTTTCACAATGAACTTGATTTTGGCACTTCCTCTTACAATCCTCTCTAGTCGAGGAATCCCAAACCAAGTGGGACTCCGGAATGGAATTCCCTCTGGCAATCCTTCTACGTAGAGAAACTCTGGATTGGACTCAAACACCGGATAAGGGACTTTTACAGGTTCTGAAAGTCCTAGTGCCTGTGCTGAAAAACAACAGTGACTTAAAAAAAAGAAATCAAGAGAATTCTTAATAAAAAATAAAATTACAGCATCTTAAACAAATTTAGCATATCTAAAAGGTCTTAGACAAAGCTATGTAGAAAGAAAAATCGCACAGTGCAGTACCCAAACCTTCCCGTAGTTGAAGGCCTTATAGCACAAACACAGAACCAAAGTGATGTCCAACTGAGTTCAGGCCAAGAGACCTACTCATCAGGGGATCCCCAGAAGAAGCAAGCAACAAACTGCTAGTTTTCCAGACATGAGGACAGCTCTGAGACAGGATTCCTCTCCATTTGGGGGTGAGTGTTAGCGGCGGAGGAACCATCATGTAAACAATAAGAGACTAAGGTTCAAACCAACAGACACTTGCAGGAGTTAGGCCCTTCAAGAGAATTCAGGCTATCAGAGTCCAGAAAAACTGACCCTTTTTAGTGAAGGTCATCTAAGCTGCCCACAAAGACAATACCATCTAAAAGGCACTTGGGCAGACATAAGGTTCAGTGCTGCCAATAAATACAAGTGCCCTTAACCACTTTGCTGCCAGAACCGTTTAGTCAATGATGGCTTAGTGACACTAGTCAAAACATTAGAACGCATGACTTACCAAACTTTGTGTTAAATATCTCCTCAACTTGTTTCCTTAGTTTTGTAATTCTTATATTCCAGTCTTCTTTAGCTAGGAAAGCAAGACAAAAAGTGTGTCCATAGCATTTAATCAATATATATACAACTATTCGTAATAAATTATTGAGACAAGCAGGATAGAAAATGAGCACTCTGACCTCTCACACCACTGCAAAGATACATACTTATACAGTAAATATCAACCGTACCAACAGTCACATGTACCTCCTGCATTTCCTCGGTTGGGTTCTGTATTTGACTGTGTAAGCAGCTCTGGTCTGTATAAAGAAACAGTGAGAATTACCATAGGGAAGAGGAAATAGCAACACAAAGTAAAACAGGTTCAACAGTATAGCATTCTTAACAAAATGTTTCATTTTTATTGCACCTATCCAAATGTAGTAATGAAGTCTGCAGTGGATTCCTTGGAACAACAATGTAATCAGAAGTAGTCCATTTACATATAACAATGCATATACGGATGTGCACACATGGATCGCTTTACCTTTGTAAGACAGGCAGTCTTTTTAAACTGCTGCCTTACCTCTCTGCTTATAGTTCTGTTTAACCACATGGTGGTATATAACATAAGATATGACATTTATAAAATATGCAATCAGTCATATTTTCATTTTTTCTAAATGGTTATCAATGTTTGTTGTAGCCACAGTGATGGGCAACACATCTAAAACGCTGCGTTGTTCTGGTACTCCTGTAGACTTTGAAAGAAAGAGCTAATAATTCTGAGATGCTTTAGAAGGAATTAACATCTATCAGAGAGAAGGTGAAGCATCACAAGGTTGTTGAAGAGAGGACTTAGAAGACTTACAGAACAAAACTAAAATCCAATGCAAATCACAACTAGGCTGAAAAAACATTGCCAAGTCACTGAATGAATATATCTTTCTGCCAGAAGGATATCTACATCTGTGTTCAAGGGGTGATATGGCTTCTCTGAAACCAGTTAATGAAAGCGACATTTATAATTTAAGCTGTCTGAGAAGTCAAGGTAAAAGATTGGGGAAGGATAAAACAGGATTTTTATATTACGGCAGCAGAGGAGTGGGCAACTCAGCAAACAATAGCTAGTAGACCCGCGAAAAGCTACAATGAACCCCAAAAGGGAGCCAAAACAGAAGGGAACCACAGATCAAAGGGCTGTCTGAAAGATGTTGAAGCTCAAGCTAGCATCTGCAGAGGCCCGAACATCCACCTGGTAAAACTTGGCAACGGTATGAAAAGAGACCAGGTACCAGCCTTGCAGGTTAGGGAAACTAATGCTGGAAGGCCCAAGAAGTACTAACACGCCTAGTAAAGTGAGCCTTAACCTGAAAGGGGGGAAGTTTACTCTTCAACTCATATTCCTGAGTGATAGTTCGCATAATCCACCTAGAGATAGTGAAATGAGAAGCTTGCTGCCCCATACAGGGACCCACAGGAAGCGAGTCTTGTGGCTGTAGCAGAGAGGTAAGCTCGAAAAGCTTAAATCAGTTCAGACAATTGAAAGAAATGTCTTTAGAATGCTTTGGAGCAGGACCTAAGGATGGTAAAGCAATATCCTGCTTCAAGTGGAAGGTAAATACCATCTTTAAGGAAGAAAGGAGGCCTCTGATCTTAGTACTAACTTATCCTTGTGGATAGCCAAAATTGCTCTTTACAAGTCAAGGCCGTCAAACACCGTCGGAGGGATATCTCTGAGAGGTACAAAGGGGCGGTTTCTGCAGTGCTGACGCTGACATAATTAAGTTAAGGGCCATCTGAGTCACCAGAGTGCATACTGGGGTAACTATAAAGAACAATGAAAAAGAATTACCAAGGCAGACATTTGTTCCTTGATCATACTCAAGGCTAAATGCTCATCTAGGCCAGATTGAAGGACAGATGGGATACAATCCAAGGAGTACTTCCTGGAATAAAACTTCGTTGTTTCACACCAAGTGAAATAAGGGTTCCACATGCAATGGTAGATCACGTTGGAGGTCATCTTCCTAGCCTTCAAGTGTAGAAACAAAAACCAGCTGTTAAAGCCGGCGACCAAGAATTAGGGTGCAATACTAGTCCTTGGGACAAGAGGTCTGGATGATCCAAAAGTGCCCATGAAGTGTCTGGCAGGAGTTTCACTATGTCCGTATACCACGATTTCCTGGGGCAGTTGGAAGCAATGAAGATCACCAGAATGCCCTCTGTCTCCAAGGCAGTCCAAGGGAGTTACCAGGGCATCCACCGGCCAGGTGATTCCTGGTGCCAAACCTGTCTAGCTTGTTTGTTGAACCTGGACAGCAGGAGGTCCCCGTCCAGCACCCCCACTTGAGACAAAGGGCCTGAAACACCTCCAGGTAAAGGGAACATTTTCTGGAATCTAAACATTGAGGATTTAAGAAGTCTGCCTGACAATTTTCCATGCCTGGAATGTGCAAAGTGGATAGAGCTTAAAAGACCTGGTTATTTTTCTCCCTAGAAAAAAAAAAAGCGGATAGAGCTGCCCAAGCCCGGATCCGGTCCGCTTCTCTTTGAGCTGCACGACTCCAAGTGTCTCACTAATGGTTGATGCAAGTCACAGCTGTGGCATAGTCTAACTGGATTCTGGTCAGGTAGCTCTGTAACTATGGGGGTCCAGTAATGGAGATACAACCAAATAGCCCTGAGCATGTATAAGAGAATGGTTGGGCGACTCCTGGACCACAAGTGGAGAGTTTGGATCTTTTGAATGCCACCCCAAAAAGCACCTACCAGCCACAATGCACTCGACAGCGCTGCACCGCAAAATACTGTGTAGTGTGTTTGAAAAAAATAGTACATGTAATGCATTTTAATCGCATTATGATCCACCATATCATCAAATATTGTATTTATATTTAAAAAGTAAAAATTAAAAAAAGGTGGTAACTTTGTTATATAATATCAATAAAAAGGAATGTAAAATACAGAAACAAAACAAAAAAACCTGCTAGTACTACTTTCTTCTCTAATCTCCCAACCTTTTTGGAATACAAACATTACCACCTTATGCCTTACTTCATGTTTAAATGAACATTTGTGATCACAAAAACATACTGGCTCCTAAACAACTGTTTGTACTCCTCCTTACATACAGAGAATTCCATATGGTAAAACTAAAGTATGCATCTGTATACCAAATGAGGTAGCTGATTTTTATTAGTCAACAAAGTGTTACACATAGCGATGCAAAATGAAGTCCACAAAACAGGAAATTAGCCACAAACCTTTTAATAATACATTTTATCCGGTTAGCAGCTTGAATGATCTTCTCCAGTCTTGGAATCCCATACCAGGAGGGACTTCTGAAAGGTATGTTTTCTGGCAATCCCTCCACATACATATCTGTGGGATTAGCCTCAAACTTTTGATAAGGTACAGGCACAAGCTCAGTTTTTCCTAAAGCTTCAGCTACAAAACAGAACAGAAAACAAATTATAAAAAATTATTCAATATTATTAAAATAAACAAAAGCTCCTGGAGGGTCCGGTTATCGTCCAAATAATAAAACGAAATAACATTTTTATATGTTTAAGGCTGGGTTCACACCTGGACGTTCCTAATAGGCGCGTTTTATGCGCGTTTTTGCCCTTGCGTTTGAAGCACGTTTTTCTGTGCTTTAAACGCACTAAGTCCACCATGCCATAGGTGCCAGGTTCATATCAGCTCTCCACTTCTCTAATTCGCTCATATATAGTGATTCTGTATATGTTTAAAACATCACAAACGTGCTTCCAATCGGGTATGGCCAGTGAACAGAACTGCAGCCGACGGAGATATGCGCATGCGCTAAATCAGCTGGCCCTCATACGCTTACGACGGCTGGAGCGCAAGCCGGAACTTCCCTGCGTTCCACACGAGAAAGATACGTGTGGATGAGGGGGCGGCGCCAAAAGCCGACATAGCGCCCTGTTGTCAGGGCAACCGCCCGTGCCTGTCAAGTTCCCGGCCGAACGGCCCGCTCTCATTTGCGCGCCGTTCTATAGCTCTAATCACCCTCAGGCTATCTACATTTGAATTCCCTATGGCGGGAATGGGCTTTGTGCTGACGTTTTTTCAATGGGAGGGGTCTGTTTTAACCTCACAGTTGGATGTCTATTTAAGGTGCATAATCTTTCATTGTTGTGTCAGTCTGAGCATGATGAAGGGGACCCTCTGAGGCCCCCGAAAGCGCTTGCATTTGAATGGCAATGTCCCAATAAATGGACTATTGCTTGATTATCCTTTGGAGTGCTGGTGACGTTATTTTCTATCTAATCTTTTCACGGTGCCATCCGTGGCCACTACAAGCACTCACCCGTCCGTACGGGTCTTTTTGATACTTCGGTAAGGAGTGCAGCGTGATCTTTTGATTTCTGTTTCTGTCCAATGAAATGCGCGTTTGACACGCGTTTTTCCCCCCCTTTTTTTCAGTTTTTCATTTTTTTTTTACTTTTAAACTTCCCGCCGGTTCCGCCCCCCTGCGACACGGACGCTTGCAAGGGACGGAACCCGGATGCCGGAGGACACAGCGGGGATCGCGGACAAGGTAAGACCTACACTGTATTCCCGAGTGTGGCTCGGGGTCACCGCTTTGGCACAGAAAATTAACCCCGAGCCACACTTGGGAATACCAATGGATACGCGCTGAAATCTGCCCCTACGCGCGAAAAAGAAGATCAAGTACTTTTTCGCGCTTAGGGAGTTTTTCAGCGAGACAAATCGTGCTAAAATACGCCCTGGTGGGAACCATGCCCGTAGGGATTAATAGGATTTCACTTCTTGAGCGTTTTTCAGCGCTTTGATCAGCGCTGAAAAACGCCTAGGTGTGAACCCAGCCTTAGAGCTTGCATTTTGGTTAGCCACATTGTGATTTTGATGGTCTTATTAAATAATGTGTCTAAAATAAAAGGACAGTTATTGTAATATGTACCTTAAATGCCATATTCAGCCACCAACATAGTGTCTGTACATTATACATAGTTCGTCAGGTTGAAAAAAGACACATGTCCATCGAGTTCAACCTACCGTATTTTTTTCGCTCCATAAGACGCACTTTTCCCCCCCCAAAAGTAGGGGGAAAATGTGCCTGCGTCTTATGGAGTGAATCTTGACGCCCGAGACATGCAGTTTCGGGCGCCGGGCGAGTAGCTTTTTGTACATTTAGCCCTGCTAAATATACAGTAGGAGCCACTGCTCGTTTAATACGAGTGATCTAATCAGATCACTCGTATTAAAACCGAGCGGCGGCGGTGATCGAGATCACCATAGAGCAGACGAAGAACGGACGTTCTTTGTCTGCTCTGTGTGATCACTGAGACCGTGGCGCTGTAATCACAGCGCCACCTGTCTCAGCGGTCACTAACTGCAGCTTCTGTCACAGAAGCTGTGACAGAAGCTACGGGTTGTCAAGTGCTCCATAAGGCGCACCGGACCTCCCTGCGTCCTATGATCCGGTGCGTCTTATGGAACGCAAAATACGGTATATAATAATACAGGCATCAATAAAATAAAAAAGTTCCTGCATTAATGTAAGCTAGCTGATAAAAAGCAGGGGTTGCATCCACAACTCTTTGGAAGTTGGCAGTTTGGACCCAGACATCTCTTTAAATGTCCTTTGGCAACCACTCCGGATGGGACCAGCAGGGTGGAATGAAGTTCAACCCTAGTAGTGACCATATAACTTTATAAGATACAGGTAGGTATGCATACAGGGAGGGTGGGATGATTGGGAAGGGTGGGGAGTAAGAATGTGCACTTATTCTTTACGCTCATTTGATCATGAAATGGGCTCTCTGAAGGGAGGTTACATAAATGTCACATACAGTGAATGTCTGCCCTTGTGATGGCAATGATGCAAGGTTAAACACGTTAATCAAATAATACTAACTTCTAACTAGGAAGAAGAAAAAACACATGTACACACAGTCATAGGACACAGCCTTATACATAGAACTCCTATAAGCTACAAATATAGTTTAATTGTACCCAGTAAGATTATGAATGAATTAAGATATTGTGGAAACTTGATCTCCTAGGTGGGCTCAGTCTGCCACAATTGGAATGGGAGGATAGAGAGTTTTTGGAGAAGCCTCCTACAGTAATGGAGATACAGCTGGCGATAGCTTCCTTCCCTAATGACAACTCCCCTGGGCCGGATGGCCTTCCGGCGGAGTGGTATAAGAAATATGTAGACTCTGTCGCCCCCCGGCTCAGGGACACTTACCTAGCTTGCCTGGAGGAGGGTGCTTTGCCTGACTCTTTTAAGGAAGCACATCTGGTTCTTTTGCCTAAACCTGGCAAGGATCTACTCCTTTGCTCCTCATACAGACCCATTGCCCTATTAAACATGGATCTCAAGATATTAACTAAAGTACTAGCAACGCGCCTCTCTAAAGTAATTGGGTCCTTGGTCAACATTGACCAAAAGGGATTTATACCTGGGTGAGGAACTCTATACAGTACTATACTGCATTAGTACAGTACTGTATAGCGTTGCCGATGTACAGTACCGAACAGTGTACTGTACATCCGGCAATGGAAATACTTACCGAGACCTGCAGTGAAGATCGGGGGATGTCACTTCCGCCGGCGACCCGTCGCACTGACGCTGACGGTCGGAGGTCGATCGGCGGTCCGTCGTAAGTGCGAGTGGTCGCAAAACAGGTAAGTCGGTAAGTGAGGAACATCTGTACTAGCAACGCGCCTCTCTAAAGTAATTGGGTCCTTGGTCAACATTGACCAAACGGGATTTATACCTGGCAAGTCTACAGATACCAACCTACGCAGGCTGTTCACAAACCTCCAGCTGACACATGATAATGTGGGTTCCAAGGCCTTGGTCTCGCTGGACGTGGCCAAGGCCTTTTACTCTGTGGATTGGGGATACATGTGGGAGGTGCTTAGACTGATGGGATTTGGCCCTCAGTTCCGCAGGTGGATTAGTATACTATATGATGCCCCTAGAGCAACACTTAAGATAGGATCACTCTTATCTGAAGCATTTGTCATTGAAAGGGGTACCCGGCAGGGATGCCCCTGGTCTCCGGGTCTGTTTGCACTGTTGATGGAGCCACTGGCGATTGCCCTCCGCTCCTCACAGGAAATCTCTGGACTCAAAATGGGGGGTATAGAGGAACGTTTGGCGTTATATGCAGACGACCTTATCCTATTTCTAGCGGATGCTGGTCCCTCATTGCGGGCGGCACTGAATATTTTAGATACGTTTGCGGTCTTCTCCGGACTGAGGGTTAACTGGTCCAAGTCCCATATACTGCCTCTGGATCCACAGACCCAAGATGCAGCGGACGCCACTGTCCCTCTCCTGTGGGTGGACACTATAACTTACCTGGGAGTCCAAGTGACTAAGTCGGTGAGGGACTATTACCCCCTTAACCTTCTTCCTTTACTTGCAAAACTTAAGGCGAGGTTAGAATCCTGGAAACACCTTCCCCTATCGTTAGTGGGTAAGGTCAATCTGATGAATGAAAATCCTGCCTCTGTTCTTATACCTGCTTCGGAACTCCCCGGTCTGGGTCCCGCAATTTTTTTTCCATAAAATCAATTCCCTTATTAGCACGTTCCTATGGAACTACAAAGTTCCTAGGATCAAATTCACTACCTTGCAGGAGCCATGGTTTAGTTGTGGACTGGCGGTTCCAGATTTAAAAAAATACTATCTGGCAGGTCAAATGGGGGTTTTGCATAGGTGGCTTAAGAGAGACTCTGTAGACACTGCGGTGGTGGTGGAGGCAGCCTCTCTGGGGTCATACGAGGCTTTGAGAGGGTTGCCCTTTCGGGGCCTGAAGGCGTCTTACCACCTTACCGAATCTATGAGAGCCACAATTATGGCCTCGACCTCTACCAGCAAACAACTTGACTCGTCCCACCAGGATTGGTCCCCTCATACCCGCTTATGGAAAAACCCACTGCTTCCCCATTTTTTGAACATCCCTGATTTCCATGTATGGCCTAGTAAAGGTATTAAGACCCTGGGAGACATTACGTTAAATAACGAAATTATGACATTTGAGCAATTGAAGGTTGAAGGTCCCCAGCACTTACCTGTTCCGCTACCTGCAGGTGCGACATGCATTCCGGGACCAGTTTGGGGGCTCGCCCTGTATAGTACAACAATCTAGACTTGAAAGTATGCTTAGAAAAGATCCACTCCACAAACCTCTTTCTGAAGTATATAGGCTTATGTTACAATCTCCATCGGTACACGCACTTAAGTGTAAAACCCCATGGTTGGTGGATGTCCCTGAGTTAGCGGAGGAGGACGTTTGGGACTATCCATTTGGTCACCTGATTTCTGCCAGAGACAAGCTCATCCAATTTAAAATACTACACCGGATTTATTATACACCAGCGAGACTGGGCCGCATATATGGGGGAAGCGGTTTTGAATGCTGGAGATGCTCTGACCCGTTGGCGGATCTTGTTCACATTTTGTGGGCCTGCCCCCGGGTCAGACCATTTTGGGAGGCAGTGGCGAATATTGTGTCCGAATATTCTGAGGTCAGGTTCGTGCCTAGTATACGGACATGTGTTTTGGGACTGACTGAACCCCTTGCCCCTACTGTTGCGATTCAGACGTTTATAGGAATCCTGTTATTTTGTGCTAGGAAGGTGATCATACTGCGATGGAGTGCGCCCCCGAGTGTCTCTGACTGGAAGGGTCTAGTCAACACATATTCAACCCTCTATAAGGCAACATATCAGAGGAGGGGATGCCCTCAGAAATTCTCCAGGGTCTGGGGAGGGTGGCTGGAGTCAGCGGATACAACGAGCTAAGAGACTTATATTGTGTTGTATTGTACTGCATGGTATTTTATGTAAACCCTTTATCAGTTTCAGATCACCCCTACAGTGAACCGGCAATGGGAATCTGAAGTAATATTATGAGTGTGTACACAGCTGCTGTTTTTCCAGCCTAATGGACTATGTATTCCTGTTTGTGAGGCAGACACTTCGCTTGGGATGGCGGGTACTGGGAGGACACACAATTGTTTAGGGTGGGGGGAGGGAGCATTGGGACGGGAGAGGTCCCTTTACTGGGGCTGGGGTTGTTATATATGTTATATATGTTTTTTGGTTGTATATGATGTACTGAACTGTGTGCCTTCACGGATGTCACGGCACGGTACTATGTTTTGCATAAAAATCCAATAAAAAGAATTTACAAAAAAAAAAAGATATTGTGGAAACCATTTTGCTAGTTAAAGTGGCTCTATCACTACAGGTAAGTATAGTGTCTGTTCTTTTACAGCCTGTGCATTGTGCATAAATATTCCCGTAGGTAACCCCTGTCTAAACAAAACAGTTTCAGCTAATTCTAAAGAGATGAGAGGTCTGGATATCCAAATAAAACATATTAACAGTTTTGCACACAGTGTCTGCGATGTGCCAATTATTATGATAGTCAGAAGGTGCAAGAAAAAAGGATCCATTTAGTTCACGGGAGAAAAGTTTTTTTCCTGATTGAAATCTGATTCCAGTCTGATAAGCTATATGCTGAGGAACAGAAATACCCACAAACAGGTTCTACATTTTTGAAATTCTTTCAGGTATAAGATATAGGGACCCATGTATATCATTCTTCACTTAGGTGTATGTAAACCTGAAACTTTTTGCTGTTGTAGGAAAGGGTTAAAAACCCTGTCAGTTTATATTTTGCTGTATGGGTACAACTGGTGAGCGGAATTTCCCTCTTAGACAGCTGCTCCAGTTTTGTCTAGAAATTCACTTTACAGAGCTGTTTTTTTTTCCCTGAAGCTACATTATATACACATTATAGTTATATTATGTGCACAGTTAAAAGATGGATCGATTGAAGCAAAGGACTGTATGATATTTTAGTAGTCACCTAATATTTTCTTTAAGCCGTTTTGCAAATAAACAGTAGGTTTCTGTTCATTTACATTGATTTTTTTACTGGGTGTAGACATTTCACAGGTAACCTTTAGTAGTATTTTTGAATATGATGAGAATGTTAGAATGCAGAATGCCCTTGATCTCAATCCTGCGGAGCAGGTGGAAAAACATTTTTAGGGGAGGAAAGGCACGGATGAGGGTGTAACAATCACGAACAGGTCCAATATAAACAAGAGGAATGTGGGGGATGTCAGAAATTCAAAGAGCTGCTTGAAGAGACTTATGTCCAAAGCTGCTATCAGATGAGGCAGAAATGTTCACCTGGCAGAACTTACATAGTAACAGAAGAGCAGGTGGGAGCCTTACAAATCTAAGAAACCATTGCTCGATGCCCAGGTTATACCCAGGGCTGGCCTGTTACCGTACGTGCTACAATATGTTTGTTTGAGAGTGTCCAAAATTCCTGTAGAAGGCACTATAACCCGAAGGTTTGAGAATTCCTGTATCCCTCACTTTACAAGGAAAAAAAATAGTTTTGGGAGTGTTCCATGTGTTTTGAAGTCTGTATTGTGTTTTTATTTGGTACATATGGATATGTGAACATTTATATTAAAAAGCGAGTAGGACATGAGCAAAAAAAAAAAAGTATTTACTAGACTTTAAATGATTATACTGAAATACACACCATATACAAAATGATTGGGAGTTAAAATAATGACTCTTACCAAACTTTTTACTGAACAGCTGGTCAACTATTTTCCTTAATTTTGTTATTCTTGTATACCACTCTTCTTTCACTAACAAGCAAATGAGAAACAAGAAGATTCAGAGTTTAAAGCAACTCAGAAATATAATTCATTCAAAAATTTAATAAAGAGTTTCAAGGTACCCATAGATGTGAGATAGTGGTCTGGACGTCCACACATTGTTTGTTAAAGCTATTGTGGCACAAGCACACCTTATTCTCCTTATATTAAAAAAATATTCTTTACTGAATAGGCCTGGAAGGAGTAGTCCCCATTCGTATGCAAATTTAGGTAGGTCCACTTACCTCCTGTGTTTGATTTGTCAACTGTCATGGCTTCTTTTGTAGTGTTCAAAAGTTCAGGTCTAGAGAGAAATTGAAGAAGCCTTCAATGTAAATTTTAGATTTCAGTATGTTTAAAAAGAATAATGTCATACAACATATTTTCGGCAAGACAAAAATCGTATCATTTGTATTGCCTGCCAGTCCATTACAGTGGTGACTGTAGCACAGTGCATGGATTTAATGTCTAACTCTGGCCACATTAAAAAATATATACAATTGCCAAAGCTGCTCTTCTTACTGTGCCAGAAAAAGGCTATATATTGCCAGTAATAATAAATGGTAGAATGCAAATCCCTAAGTTTCATATTTCTACCAAGACTGACTACTAAATGACTGTAATTTGCTAAATAAATGATCTGCTACCAACAGGAGAAAAATTTAGAAAGTTACTCAAAAACTTAAAGTGTACATGGATTTCAGGATTAAAATAGTTATGCTATAGAGATGCTATAGAGATAAGGATCTAGGGAGTTTGAGAGAAGGGGTAATGCAATGTTATGTGTCATATGATATAAATGTTTTAACATTTTCTTTACCCTTTCTGTACCCAATAGACCTCCTTGAAGTGTGACATCATTTACTAAATTCTTTTTTTCCCCCTTAATGTTTCAGATTTTTTGCATATCTGCTACAGCATCATTCATATCTCTCATCAATATCTCTCCTTTTAAAAATTTATAACTGGAATAGTTACGGCCTAAAGCTCACAAAACCTCCATGCAACAGCCAGTACCTAGGAGAAATATATCAAGTATATTCTCTCCCCGTCAAACTAATAGGGTTATTCACAAAGCTGCTGAGGGATCCAGCCGTGGCTTCGCCTGATCCTTCGGCTAGCTTCGGTTACGGGAACCCCTATTCACTATAGCCCGTACAGCTCCCGAACTTGCCCGAGCGGCTCAGTCGAGCCGAAGGCATATGCTTCAGCTTGACTGAGCCGAGGTGAAAGCCGAAGCTGGCCGACAGCCTGCTACTGACAGCTGGGCGGAGCCAGCCATCATGTCACGGCTGGCTCCGGCCACATGCAGAGACAGATCAAGGATGCTGATCTGTCCTTACACTGTGAACTCGGTGGAGTTCTCAGTGTGTAATGACAGTTCAGCGTCCCCGGGTTACCTAGTGAGCAGGGGACGCTGAACTGTCATAAGAGCTTAAAGGGGCCGGCGGTGATATCAAAGCTGGCTCTGCTAAGCTCTCATTGTAATGACAGAACAGCTTCCCCTGGTTACTGGGTAACCAGGGGACGCTGATCTGTCATTACAATGAGAGCTTAGTGGAGTCAGCTTTGATATCACCGCCGGCCCTGCTAAGCTCTCATTGTAATCACAGCTGGACCTGGCCAATAGAAAACAGTTCGGCGTAGCTAGCTGTCACTGCTAGCTCCGCCCAATCGTTTTGTAATTTTTTTTTCTACTTTTTTAACTGGTTTTCTATCCTGCTCGGTACCACAGAGGTACCGAGCAGAATAGCCGAGCCGAATGCCACTGGGCGGCATTCGGCTATTCACTCACTGCTGTTCGGCATCTATGAGAATAGGCCGAACAGCAGCGAGTAGCCTGCCGAAGGTTCGGCACGGCAGATCCAGATGTTGGATCGGCTGAGTCAAACGTCTTGTGCAGCAAGCCGATCGCCAGCTGCAGCAAGCCAATGTATGGCTGATTTCAGTCGGTGTACGGCTGAAATCAGCCATACAACCCTGAAGTGAATAGCCGAACTTCACTTCGGGTCGGTTATTCACACGGCTGCCTTCGGCAGCTTTGTGAATAACCCTCTAAGTATCTTCTATTACAAGTGAGAACATACTTTAAAATTGCCTGATTCACACCTAGGCGACAGCGTTTTCGTAAAACATGCGGCTTAATGTACGCACGTTTTACGAAAACGCTGTCACCTAGGTGTGAATTATGAGCAGATTGTAACACATTGATGTAAATGGCAAAAAGATGCATAAGAATGTGCAAAATCAATTGCAATGCGCATTTCCAAGCGTTTCCTATGGACTCTATGTAAACAAAATGAGCTCATGTACTTTTTTTCAGCAACAGGCGTTTTGCTTATTGTTACAAAACACGCAGGCATGAACAGGGGCCATAAGAATGAATGGGGTTTTTTGAGGCAAGCTTTTTGTGGCACTGAGTCAGCTGCGACATTACGACATTACACTCAGTGTGAACCAGGCCTTAGTCGCAAATCAGACTGCCTCTCATTCAGCAAAGTCTCTCACAGGTTTACAGACCGATAAGCATCTGTATTCCTAGGCAGGCAAGTATGAAAGTTTGCAAAGAGAGATTCGCAACTGAAGGTTCAACAGATTTTCACTCTGAGCAACTAAGGGAAGCACTTTTGACTCAAGCTTATGACGAAGTAAATCTGTTGCATGATCTGTCTTACTGCTTCTGTTTAGCATTGCTTTGCTGTGCACCAGAATTGAGAAATGTCTTCCACACTGTGTGTGTTCTGCAATAAAGGATATTTACTTGCCTGTTCTAAGCCTTCCTGGCAATGTACAGAGCTGTGTATGTGCAACTCAGTGTACAATTTTAGCATATGCCCTGACGAATGAACTCACATGACTATGCAGAAGTCCCCAAGTTCATGTATTTTAAATAATTGCGTTTACATATTTATTTGTTATTGTGTTAAATATAGAAATCTGCAGATGTAAGCTAAAGGGAGCTCTGTATTTTTTTTTTACCCTACTTAAATGAGACATACTTTTTGATGATATAATGGATTCTTTCCCGTGCCAGCAGTATCCTTTCGAGGCGTGGAATTCCATACGTTGATGGCCTCCTAAAAGGAATGCCTTCTGGCAGTCCTTCAACATACAGGTCTTCTGAATAAGACTGGAAAAGGTGATATGGAACTGCTATTGGACCACTTGCATTTATGGCTTCAGCTTTTAACAAAAGATGCAAAAATAGTCCATCAGTATTAAAGCAGACCTTGAACTGTATGCTAATGAAATTTTAAAAGAATGAATATAACATAGTTAGGATTCTTCAGGGCTATGAGATCTAATAAAGCTTTGAGTGCATGAATCATTTAATATCCTGCAGCAGAACACAATTGCAGGACACAATAAATGCAAACAGTAATACTAAACCAAGAATGCTTGATATACAGTAACAGAATTATGAAACTCTCGTGTTTTTACGATTGTATGTTTTGAAAACTCTACCCTCTTTCCTCCATAGACAGCAGCAGCTTCAAAATAGGTAATTAAAAGGAAAGTATTATGGTTGCTGGTCAACTGTATTTTTATAATAAGCGTTCAACTTGTAAGTGTAAACTAACATTTTATGTATTTTTTTTAACTTGAACTTCAAAATCATGAAAATAAGAAGTCTATATTAACCCCTTGGTGACGGGAGACGTACAGTGTACGTCCCGTCAGAAAGTGGCTTTTTCATATATATGATCTACTTTATAGACTATTTTGTAAGGTGATTTCACTAGGGTCTACGACAAAAAGTTAAAGGAGAACTATGGGGTTCTATCTTGTTTTTATGAATGCATTCCTTAGGCTAAATAAGTAAATAATGTAATTTACTCTAATTAGCCAAAATGCACAGTAAGGCTGTAAAACCTTATTTTAGGTGGTGGGGGGGCTAAGCGCCGCAATGAGAAGACATCCCGACGTATCTGACGGGATCCTCCCCACTGATGACTGACAGTGATTCTTGAGAGATGTTGCGCGTCCACGAATATATGGACATGGGCAGCAGCTCTCTCCTTACCTGCACATCCCCAACATTAAGGCATAACATAAAGGCATACCGTATTTTTTTTCAAATAATTCTTCCACTTGTTTCCTCAGTTCATTAATTCTAGCATTCCATTTCTCTGAAGAAGGAACAGATAATTAAAACTGAAACCAGACAAAGAAAACTGTAAAAAAATAATTCTAACCATAAAGCATAAAATAAAAAAAAATTATTGTGATCGTTGCATAAGAGTTTTTGTCTGTAAAAAAAACAAAAACAAAAAACAGCAGGGCCAAATCACAAGGAATTCAAAACGGGAGGGATGCCAAAAACTTAACTTCAATATTCCTATTGTGAAGAAGTAAAGTACTCATATTTCACATTATGGATTTTAATATGCAACTTACCAAAGTTAAACTCTTTTGCTTTTCTCTTGCATTGATTATTGACTGGTTGTATTCCATCACTTCTCTGCTTCTTATGAGGCGGTACATATTCATAACCTGAAGATAGGAGGACAAAAAAGGGAAATACAAGTGACAAGTGTAACATTTAGTAAACTACTAATACAACGCAAAAAATGTAGCAAAATCATATCTAAGTTCTATTTAATCGCATGCAGATTCTAACAAGTGTTGTCTGTCTACTCATGCTGCAGACAGTGGCTTAGTGGTTAGCACTTCTGCCTTGCTGCATTGGAGGGTCCCTGGTTTGAATCCCAGTCAGGATGCTATCTGCAAGGAGTTTGTATGTTCTCCCTGTGCTTGCGTGGGTTTCCTTCGGGTACTCCAGTTTCCTCTCACACTCCAAAGACATGCTGATAGGCTAATTGGCTCCTGTCTAATTTGGCTCTGTATGTGCGATAGGGACCTTGGATTGTAAGCTCCTTGAGGGCAGGGACTGATGTGAGTAAATTGTCAACGCTATATAAATACCTGTAATAAAATAAAGAATAAGTGGAAAAAGGAACTGCCAATTTGTTTTTTCTGGGGATGTGGTCCTCCCTCAATAATAAGATTTCACATCAAATAACTACTCAGGATTCAGTGCTTGCCGGTACATCCCCGTCGACCTGAGGGTAAGAGGGGACCAGCTATATTCAGACCTTGTCATAGAGGTCTTTGGAATAGGCGAGCGGTTTTCTATAAGGGTGTAACATAGGAGGAGAGGTGGTGGCACCTTGTTTAATTGGAAGACTAGGAGTGTGGATGGGGAGTGATGGTTACCTCTAACTGAAGACACAAACATGACAGCACCAATTTCAGCAATTCATTAGTGTTTGGACTACACTATAAATGTGAAAAATACTTTTTTTTTTAATATTTGAACTGTCAAAGGGTTGTGTACATTACTCTGTTAACCCCTTCATGACTGAGGCCCTTTTTTCATTTTTTGCACCCATGTTATATTCCACATTTTAGGCCTGAAAATGACGTAAAACCCCCCAACATTATATATTTTCTGAATGCCAAGACCCTATAGAATAAAATGTTATGAAAGCACAGTGATTTGCACTGTTGATTATATACGGATAGAAGTGTTAAATTGTTTGGAATAATTTTGTAAATTGAGAGAGCGGCACTGTTGCACATAGATAGACGGTCAAATCTTTACCTTCATTATCTTCATTATGTTCCATGTCAGCTCCTTCATTGGAGTCCTCACCAAAACTATGACCTTAAAATATAAAAAAGCACATTTTTAGGAATAAATATATACTTATATTTGCCTGAGCATTTCCAAGGAAAGTGATTTCAGAGTACTGTAAAGATTACATGAACTTAGTAAAGGTTACACATTTTTTTATTTCTGCTTGCTATCGCACATTTTCATGCTCAGCTTTCCTATAGAGATTTGTACGTCTCCCTCTAATTTGTACGTGTATGTGATTTTTATAATCCATGGCGGGAGTCAATCTCTGAGGGGGCCTTGCAGTTCAACATTTAGATGACAAATCTACTATGATAGGGTGAGGATACATCTCAATAAAGCACACAAAACTATCTATGTTGTCAAACCTATGTACAATTAGCTTGGGAAGAAAGTTCTTGCATCCAAAAATTTTATGCTTAGCCCTGTACTGTAAAACCCTACTCACTAACCATGAGCCTTTTATTGTGCATCTTCTATTAAATGTACATTAACTTTTTTAATGTGCAATTTAAAGTATAGTAATACTTTACAAGGACCCATTATTTACTCCACCCTGCTGTATACAGTATGTAGTATTCTTCATGCCACTCTGCTGTTTGTTCTGTACTCCATAGCACCCAGCTGTACATTATATACTTTATACTGTTCAGTTATATTTATTGTGCTGTACAATAAATATTCCACATTGCTCAGCTGTGCACACCAATCTGCATTATTTAGCAAAAGCTGCTCCATTGTAAAGGATAGACTGTATATCAAATACGCTGCCACTGCACTGGCAAAAAAAATATTCAGAATATATAAAACATTAACTGGAGAGCTCATTCCTATCAGACCCCCAGATCATCCTATCTATGATCCCATGTCCCAATTTAAAAGGAGTCATTCTTCACCACTTTTTGGTCTCGACCAGAACCATAACAGCCCGCTATTGGCATATCAAAGTGACATGATGTGTGAAATGTACTCCATGTACCAAATGGAATGAATGATCTCCTGGGATAGAAGATAAGTCAGGGCATTACTTAGGGCACTCAAATTACTTTCTCTTGTATCTGTAGATTGATCACACTATTACATCCTGTGGTCACTATTTGAAAATAGGGGAGGATCTAGGCCTCTTGGCTTTTCTAGCACCCTCTTCCCTTTACTAACCCCTTTACCTCTGTTTTTTCTAAACCCGCTGTTCTTTTTATTTCCTCGTTTGCTTTATCAGCTCTCCAGATGGGCATGTTATTTTGTTTTGTTAGGTAAATGTCATTTTTCAGGGGCAACACAAATAAAAAGTTATTTCCGTCTATGTGACGAGTCTTAGTACTTATAAAGTTACATAGTGTGTAGGGAGTGAGGTACAGAGTCTGTTTTATGCACGGAATCTAAGCATTAATCTAAAAACTTAACACAGTTAAGCTTTGATCTGCCCCCTTATTTTCCTTATGTTACTAATATCGTATACAAGACACAACTCCTTTTGTGAATGATTTGCATGTCAACAATACTTAAAATGTATACCCTTTCTTTTATTTCATAAATATTTATAAAAACTTGAAAAAAAAATATGCACACTAGATCTTCTAGACTTGATCTTACTGTACATGCTGTATATTATACTGGTTATAATCTGCTGTATCTCTGTAGTTTACATTACTGTAAACTAGTAATTGCTAGTTTACATTACTGA
Source organism: Nanorana parkeri (assembly GCF_000935625.1). Taxonomy (NCBI): domain Eukaryota; kingdom Metazoa; phylum Chordata; class Amphibia; order Anura; family Dicroglossidae; genus Nanorana; species Nanorana parkeri. The sequence goes on along the minus strand of NW_017306386.1, from coordinate 1,977,965 downwards.
GCGTTATTATGCACATACATATCTATTACCTTGATAACAGAACTGATAGTAATCTGGGCCATCTGTCTCTTCTTTTATTATAACGGTGGTTAATTCAAATGCATTATCTGCAATTACATATATAAAATCATCACTTATTTTTTGTAATGATAAACAAAGTGGAACAGAAAGATAGACAGATAAATGTCTTTAAATGTAATGTTCCAATACAGTATTAAAGAAAACAATATCAATGTATAGAAATAGAGGTATCGAAAGGTATTAACTAGTTTACTTCCAGCAGGAAACATACCATTAAAAGTGGTATATTATAAAAATGTTGCTTTTAACAGTGTTTCTATTGCAAACATGTTCTCATTACTTTTAACTCCTGCTGCTGGTGAATGGAAATTTTGCTCTACTTCCAAGTGTGTAAGATATTTGCATCACCCCTACGAGTGCTGTAGTTCCACCTGTGGGTGACTATATCACTAGGGTGTCTTACACACTTATGCTAATTATTGTACTTTCATAAGTTGTCTTTGGGGTTCTTTTTAAGTCACTTTAAACTGTTCAGGTAGGTAGTGGACATGCTTCAACACTACCCCTAAATGTTGGAGTTTTACCTGTTCAGAATGGCTGGCATTTAAATTGTAGCAGTGGTGAAAGAGAGATGCTAGCAGGTATGGCAGGCAAAGTTCCATAAATTACAACCCACGGTTGGCCCTGCAATGGCTAGGCCCCCGAGTGCAGGGATTTCTTATAACAAGCCATAGGGAGGGAGCCTATGCATGCAGAGCGGCAGCCCCGGGCAGAGCATTGCAGTGCCTGGCAATGCAACAGGAACTATAAGGCAGAGTGATCTACTTCCTGATGGCTCCTGTATAGTCCTAGGCATGGCGTCACTATGTAGGCTCTATGTCCTCAACGTACGGGGCCACTAAACACCAATGATGGGGCACAAATTCACACTGACGACTTACATATGGGCACCATTCCTCCCACTGACGCAGGGGCATTTTTTACTTCAACAGAGGCATGGTTTACTCTCACTGACCATGACTCCAGGGCATGGTTCCCATTGACGATTGTTGCAGGGGCATTTTTTTATTCCCACTGATGCAGAGGAATTTTTTAATCCTATTGACCACTGACACAGGGGCATTTATTACTTCTACTGACCACTGAGGAGAAGGCATTTTTTTTACTCACATGGACCACCGGGTTAGGGGCATTATTTTTACTCCTACTGACCACAGTTCAGTCCCTAAACAGTGTAACGGACAGTAAACTGGACCTTTGTTTAAAAAGTTAGGGGACCTCTGCTGTAAAGGTTACTAGTATAAGCTGGTAAAAAGCTGCATCCCTTCTGTGACATACCATCATCGCTTGGCTCAGTTTTCACTTGAACAGGGTAAGAGCTGCAGTAACAGAAAAAAGACAATTCAGAGAATCCTTTTGTATACATGTATTTGTGCAACCATACTAATACTAGTGTAAATATCATCTCTTGGAACACAAACACACAGATATTTTTCAAAAATGTAAGTGTATGTAAAGCCAAAACTTTATTTTTTAGTTTTGCAGAGCATGTGGAAGGTTTAGGGTAAGGTTTTTATTGCCAAGAAAAGTGTCTCGCATCCAAAATGAAGTGAAGATCCATGTTAAATAGACAAAATGTCAACCACTAATGTTTCTGGGACATTAGTCCTCTAAAGGTGACAAGCACATCAATGTTTGTCATAGAACAGAAGGTATGGGAAAGTCTTCCAATTGGTATACCTGCTCTAGTGACAACTAAGAGGTAGAAATGGTTTACCAACGTGAGATTCTTTCTTTCTATAATTTATGCCACTGCTGCAAATTTTATAGGTAAGCTCCTGGCAGATATAAAAGATACAAAAGAATGCAGCTCTGCATTCATTATATCATTACAGTATTGTATCACTTCATGCATCCTACAATTTAGGGGGCGTTCATCTGAGGGAGTCAATGATGTAGAAGGATCTCGGTGTTCAGGTAGATATCAGTTTTAATAACAGCATAAAATGCAAAGCTGCAGTTCCTAGAGTGACCAAGATGCTCTTTTGTAATAAGAGATATAGACTCCAGAGAGACACAATCTTGCCCCTGTACAAAGCTTTAGTAAGACATCATCCTGAATTTGCAGTTTGCAGTTAAAGCTCTAAGTTAAAAAAAAAAGATGTTGCAGAACTGAATAGTGCAGAGAAGGGCAACTAAGCAAAGGAGAGGCATCAAGGACCTCAGCTATGAGGAAAGATGAAATTAAATGAATGTATTAGATCTCTTCTGAAAGAGGCATTTTAAGTGGGATACGATCACCTTGTATAAATGCATACATTGTCCATATTGTAAAAAAACTTAGTGCAAAGCTGTTAACATGAAGGTCACTGCAAATGATAAAGGGTCACTCTGTGTATGGATGAGAAGATGTTTAACCTCAACCAACGGAAAGGCTTCTTCACATTAAGAGATGTGAAAACATGGATCAGACCCACAGAAGCCAGTTTTAGCCAACTACAGTAAACTCCCCCATTATCCAGCATTCAAGCAACCAGAGCTCTCAAGCACCAGAAAAAAAAAAATCTTGCTTTGCCCGACATCTAGATTCCTCAGCTGGCAGGTGACTGTAAACAACGGGCAGTGGGCTTGCGCAATAGCCAGCCTGCTATTGGCTATGGCAATTTGAAATAGCCACTAGCAGAATCTAGCCAGCAGATAAATGGGGCGAGTTGGAGGGAGAGGTTGTTGCTTGAGAGTTAATAGTAACTCTCAAGCAACCAGAAACTGCAGGTATCCAGCATCTACCAATCCCCATGGGTGCTGATTACTGTAGTTGGATTAAAAAAAAAAAAAAAAGAAGCTGGACGTGTTTCTAAATGCACAAAAAAAATGGCTACTAATATTTATAAGTAATAAAACCTTAGATTGTTGATTCAGTCAATATTCAACTCCCCCAGAGGTTTAGGAAGGCTTATTTTCCCTGGGCAAGGCAGAAGCAAAAAGGAGCTAGTCAGTTATGCTGCAGTGCAAGTAGCATGATGACCGGAGTACAGAGATGAGCTTATTAGTCTCCTGCTTCTCCTTTCACTGTTCAGTCACAGAGTGGAGTTAAGGAGGAGACCCATAAGTGCAGCAGGGAAAAAGTAGGTCTCCCCAGCCAGACAAGTTTGTGTGGTGAGGCAGAAGTGTGCTAATCTAAAAAGTGAATAGATAGAAATACAAATCTTTGGTGGGTAAAACAGTTCTTATATATATTTCATCTGTGTATTATCAGCTTTAAAGTGGACTTTTACCCCTTTGGCTAAAAATTACATCAGCATGCAGCACCGCATGCTTATTTGAAACCTTCTTACCTTCACTAGTTAAACAAACAGATTTTCATTTTACTTACAATTTGTTCTTTTCTACTTCCTGGTTCTCTTTGGCAAAAGTGATATAATGTGCCCAAGTGTTGCATCAGCAGTGTATTGCTGGGAAATCTCATCTGTAATCGCATGAGATATCAGGGAAAGGCATTTTCCTCCCCTAAGATGATGTGCATGGTCACATGTCTTAGTCACATGTGCCAGAGTTCCAGGAAGTAAAGAGAGAGCTAGTAATCTGCCCTTAGTTAAAATGGCCACTGTCGGAAGACTGAGGAAGAAAAGAGAAATAAGGTATACAAAGCCGGCAATTATCTAGAGGTATGTGTTTGTAGATTGTCATTCCTAAAAACATTTCTAAAGGTCATTTTTTTGTTATTTTGAAGATATGGGTAAAGGTCCTCTTTAAAGTAGAACAAGCCAAAAAATTTATTTTTAGTTTTCAATACATCAGAGAAGAATTAGAATCTGAGAGTTTGTCTTCCTTGCTCTTTCCCTATTGTGGAGATTTACTCTTCAGGTCTTTGCTAGTGACCACAACTGGTCAAATACACCTACTATCTCTTAGGTTGCACTGACATTCTACTAAAGGCTCCATTAATTTCCCCACTACTGCAAACAGGTGCTATATACAGTGACCATGTACTTTTATACTAAGTATGTGTAGCACTGAAGAAGGCCCATTTTGTCACTGATAAAACAAAAGGTTGTTGCTAGGCTTCTCTATGCAAATAAACAATTGGGAACCAGACTTAGAACAGAGTATAACTATGCTCTGTTTTTCATGGAAGACTATTTTTGCATGTTAACTTAAAAAAACTCCTGTTGTAAGCAAAGCAATACCTTTCGGAAACAGACGCCTGTGTTTCATCTACATGGTCTTCGTCTATAACAAAATTACAAAAGATTAGCAAATGCAAAACACAGGAAAAAAACCATCATTGCTTGCACTTATCAAGACTGTTATATATATGACAGCCATCCTTTACTAAATAAAACACCACATTTAAAAAAAAAAAAGAGGCAAAAAAGAGAAAACAAATGAATCTAAATGAATGTAAAAACTAGTTATTGAGACTTAGAAGTAGGTACTTACCTTTTGAGTTATTCCCATAAGGAAGAGGTCTGATAATAAAAATTAAAAAAACACAAGGTAGTCAAACCTTCAAGTAACAATAATTTAAAATGAGAGCTGTTATCAAATGGTAAATACAATAAAGGTCACCCTTGAAATTGACATCTTTTCTCACTTCCCAACAGCACAGCTTATACCAAGTTCACAAAACTGTACCATTACAATAATACTGTAGCTGTGATTTTTTTCCTAGTTCAAACTCCTTATCTACAACAGGAGCAGACACAAAAAGGGACTAAAATTCAAATTATTTTACATTGTTATGCTTGTTTAAATGTTGAACTTGAAAAAGTTAATGTAGATAGAGTGGTTTTTATTGTTATTTATGTGCATCTTCCATTCTTCTGCTGTCTACTGATGCAGAAAAAGCTTTTGATAGGGTTGAATGGGGCTTCTTGGGTCAAACCTTGGTCCGTCTTTGTATCCCATTACCAACTCACTCTTGAATAAAAGCTCTTCCTATTCAACCACTCCTAAGATTTAATGGTTCCAACTCCCGACCCATTACAAACCACAATGGCACTCAACAGGGTTGCCCTCTCTCCCTGCTAATATTTGTCCTTACACTTGAGAGGTTTCTCCAACCTGTCAAGCACAACAAAATTATTACTAGCCGAGGGTCATCAAAGAAGGGTTGCGGCTTATGCCGAGGAACTTCTCTTTTATATTACTACCCAGCTCACCTCTCTCCCAGCCCCACTTTAGTTTAGTACATATGGATCCCTATCCACTTTCAAAATAAACCAGCAGAATAAACGTGAGGAGAGAACTTTCTCTCTTAGGTCTGCTCCTCTGCTCAATGGCAGGTGTAATACTCAGCCTGCTATTGGCTATTGCAATTTGAAATAGCCAGTAACAGGCTTGCTACATCTCCCGGTCATTGCCCGCTGTTTACATTCACCTGCCGGCGGCGACTCTGAAGCAACCAGAAACTATAGTTATCCAGCATCTACCAATCCCTGTGGGTGCTGGATAACTGCAATTTGACTGTACTTAACTCAGTTTTTTTCTTATCACACTTTCTGGCTGTGCCAATAGTTGAGTCCCTGTATTATGTTGCTACCTGACCTGCCGGTAATGGTGAAACTTTTAAATAAAGAATTTGAAAAACATATATATTCTTAGATTTGAACATCAATAAACCAAACTGATAACAAACGGATGCATATGGAAATCCAAATGTAGATGCCTCACCTCCTAATGTTAAAATATATGCTCGATTTGTTATCTAAGATCTTATGTATTGTCTGAATATCATACATGGATGGCTCGTTGACTGATATTTCTTCTGGAAGGCCACAGACTGTGACAGCAGTAGGGTCTCTAGTCAACATATCATAAGGGATAGGCACTGGAGCTGATGTTCCTAAAGCTTTACCTACAAGGAAATATATATATTTATATTACTATTAAAAGACAACAATTTAAAATGATTAAAAAATAATTAGATATATGTCATCTACTAACATACTGAAGACAAATGTTTTTTACTAACCAAACTTGCTACTTTCTATATTTTTTATTAATTGCACTGAGTTCTATTGAACAGTTAGTACATTATACTGAAAATTAAAACCTATCATACAGATTTAATGTTCCCTTATTCCTCTGCTGAGAGTTTTACTCCCTGTGAGGTCATCACCAGGCTTGTATATTTATTGCAGAGGCAGCTGCTGGAAGCTATTCCTACTGAAGATACAGCCCCAGAACTACATCTCCCAAAATCCCTTTACATACACACAGCATTTGGGCAGACTTTTTGAAGTGGAGGCAGCAGCATTGCTGGGAAAAAAAATCAATGTATGCATGTGGAGTGGGACAGAAAAGGTGAGGGATAGGCAGGCCGATGATGCTACTTGGGATTTCAAAGCAGCAATAGCAGTGTTGTCAGCTCAAACAGGACGTTCGGAGCACATTGAGAATTATGATTCTGTACCTGAGCATTTTTAAAAGGGATAAAACATTGCGTTGAAATATACTTTAAAACTACTTATAAGGTAACACAGCAAGAGCAATAAAGTTTCTTTTAGAAATTACACGTTTGAATCTACAGAGATGTTGCTAAAACAGCCACATGCATTACCGTAGCATTCACAAAACAAGTCCTCCACTGCTTTCCAGAGAGATTCAATATTTGATTGTTCAGATTTTAATCTAGACCTCTTGGTTACGGATTCTGAAACACAGTTTTTATCCAAATTGCCTGTAAATAAAACAAAAAAACAGGGCATTACTGTTACAGCAACAAATTATTAGGATGTCAACACCAAAGTAATAGATATAAAAGGTGACTATTTTACAATTTTTAGCTGTGCATCAACAAAAAAAAAAAAAAAAAAAAAAAAAGGTTGTTTTTAAACAAAAAAACAATTGTGTGGAACCAAAAAAAAAAAAAAAAAAAAAAGAAGGTTGTGTTTTAACTACAGAACTAATGTATAGAAATAGAGGAAAAAGACTACCAACGTTCTTATTCTGATTCTTTCCAGAAAAGGTCAGGTAACCAACTCAAATTGTTTAAAATTGTAAAAACTTAAAGCTGCACTCCAGCTACAGCTTTTTATGCATAATTACAACCCCGGTTCCAAAAACGTTTGGATGCTGTGTAAAATCTACATAAAAACGGAATGCAATGAGTTGAAAATCGCATAAACCCATATTTTATCCAAAATAGAAAACATATCAAATGTTTACACTGAGAAAATGAAAATTTTAAATTGATGGCAGCAACACGTCTCAAAAAAGTTGGGACAGGGCAACAAAAAGCTGACAAGGAAGGCCTGTAAAAAGAATTTGCAACTAATTAGGTTAATTGGCATCAGGTCAGTAACATAATTGGGTATAAAAAGTGCATCTTAGAGAGTCAGAGTGTCTCAGAAGTAAAGATGAGCAGAGGTTCAACAATCTATGAAAATCTGCATCTAAAAATTGTCGAACAATTTTCAGAATAATGTTCCTCAATGTAAAATTGCAAAGACTTTAAATATATCATCTACAGTACATATCATCAAAAGATTCTGAGAATCTGGAGAAATCTCTGTGTGCAAATGACAAGACCAAAACACAATATTGGACGCCCGTGATTTTCGGGCCCTCAGACAGCACTGCATTAAAACATTCTTTGATGGATATCACCACATGGGCTCAGAAATACTGTCTGTTAACATAGTTGCCATGCCATCCAAAAATGCCAGTTAAGCTCTATTATGCAAAGAAGCAGCCATATCTGAACATGACATAGAAACGCCGCCGTCTTCTCTGGGCCAAAACTTATTTAAAATGGTCTGCCACAAAGTGTAAAACTGTTCTGTGGTCAGACTAATTGAAGTTTGACATTCTTTTTGGCAACCATGGGTGATGCGTCCTGCGTGCTGAAAGATATATCCAGATTTTAGAGTAGCATATGCTCCCATCCAGACGGCGTCTTTTTCAGGGAAGGCTTTTGCATATTTCAGCAGGGCAATGCTAAACCGCATACTGCATATATCTCAACAGCATGGCTTCTGTAATATCCCACGGGTCCTGGCTCCTCCCGACTGCGTTCCAGGCTGGGGCGCATCGGCCGCGGTGACCGCCGCACTCCTCCTCCCCCTTGACGGAAGTACCATGCGTTCCAAGCTGGAACGCGGAAGTAGCCCACGGCCGCGTGACGTCACAGCCGCGGGCTATTTAAACCTGCCAAAGATGCTGTGGGGTGTTCGATGATTAAGATCATAGCCCAAACACCCCCAGGAACCTCACCAGCCGCCTCGAACCTCTCCTCACGGATCCAAACAGCTCCCCAGCAGCCAACATCCACTGGACTTCTCTTGGAGGAACCTGATCGCTCATACCACCAAACCGCAAGTATCTGATAGAGCTACCTTGCAAGTATCTCGGCTCATATACGCTGCCCTCTGGTGGAGACTTTGGGTATCACCTATCTCATTTTGCAATACTATTACCATTTATGCTGTGTGAAGGGGAGAGCTGCTGTTATCTGTCATAGAGACTTTACCATCCGCTTATACCACAATTCCAGATAGGATTGCCAACATCAGGGATATGAGTTAATATTCTTTATTACCTCGACGGTTATTACCGATTACTATTTAGCGGTCCATGATGACTAAATCCCCAACTCTCCGTGTATGATTGAGAGAGCCGCCGGGGATTTTAGCCTGACAACCGCACTACACACCCAGTTGGAACCGCAGCTGTGATCCACCATACACTTCCAAGGCCGGGCCCTGACAGCTTCATAGTAGAAGAGTCCAGGGGTTTAACCGGCCTGCCTGCAGTCCAGACCGTTCACCAAATTGAAACTATTTGACGCATCCTATATCAAAAAAATGGGAGAACATTCCTCTCCCAAAACCTCAGCAACTGGTCTGCTCAGTTCCCAGATGTTTACAGAGTGTTGTTAATAGAAGAGGGGGTGCTATAACCTGCTAAGCATGACCCTGTCCCAACATGTTGCTGCCATCAATTTCAAAATGACCCTATTTTTTTTCTTAAAATAGTACATTTTCTCAGTGTAAACATTTGATATGTTGTCTATTGAGAATAAAATATGGGTTTATGAGATTTCCAAATCATTGCATTCTGTTTTTAGGTAGATTTTACACAGCGTCCCAACTTTTTTTTGGAATTGGGGTTGCACATTCGTACAGCTTAGCTCCATGTTAGAATGTCATACCTGAGCAGCCCACAGGGATCCTTTAAAGTGCTGTAGTAGCTGGAGCTAAAGCGCTGTACAGCAATTTTTAGAGTCCTGGCACTGAGCTAGGCGGCTTCCCCTCTGCTTTGAAAACACAGGTGGTTGCTCGCTTGGCACAATGGCCACTCAGCAAAAGGTCTAGTATTTTTCGCAATGAGCACAAAGCATTCTCTATCCCCAAACCATATGCTTCCTGAAAAATGTCTGGACTGACAGAATAAAAAGATGGTGTTACTGATTTTGTAGGTCCTCTTAATCACTGTGCAAATGACTAAACTTATGCCAACAGCGCTCCCTTCAGCTCCTCACCTTCTACTTTTCTGTGCCACCACAGACTAGCAGATGTCTCCTAAACTAAAATATCCTTGCCCTTGCTTCTGTACCAGCCTGCTCTTAGACACTGTAACCCAACCTGTCCTAGGTTCTCTCTCAGGCGTTTGTAGATTGTCTCTTGGGACAAATCCAATAGGGTTACATGGTAGCCATCAGATCTATCACAAAGCACATTGTAGGACACTCCGATGACCTCCTGTGAAGAAAACAATTGATGTGGGCCCTAGTGGATAATAACAATGCTGATGGTTCAAGCACCTCCAAGATTTCACTAGATTTTGTATCATCAGAAAGCAGCGCTGGAAAGCTTTCATCACCTGCAGGCAGCCAAAGCCAGTATGGTTCTGCGATAATGGAATCTACAGCTTCCTCGCTCATATCTTTTTTTCTTGCTCAGGAAGTTACTTGTTCCTCAGCTGTTGCAGGAGAATCGTGTGTTGAGGAGTCATCCTCTCACAATCACTCCTCTTGGTCTAGTCTTTTCTCAGACTCTCAGACCTTTCCTTTGATGTGGATCAAGTTGCTAAGCAGACAAAAAACTGTGAGTTTTAAAACTGCAAAGCTTGGAGAGTGACTTCCCTCTTGTCATTACAATTCACTGTAATGTGTCTCCCACCTTAGGGTGGCCTACCATGTTTTTGTTTGTCAGTGTCTAACCCTCTTTCAGGTGCCAGTATGACCCAACAGTTAATGGCTTCCTGGGTCCCTCAGTGGACTTAAAGAAAATGTTATGGTGTGTACAAAAATCTTATCTTTATTTTTTTAACCTGCAACTTCTGCAAAACACGGGGGGTGGCAACTTCTGCAAAACAATGTATATTGTACAAAATATGAATTCCATAGGCAACACACCAGATGTAAGACAAAACCAAGCAAGAGTAATTGGGCTCCACTGTTGTGTGAATATACTTACAGTACTGTATGAAATCTGTCTGGAAATCATTTCTAACCTCCAAGAAGCTTTTTCCTTTTTTGGTACCAACTATGAGGGCCTCTGAATCATATACTGCAATGCATGCTACTTCTGCTTTCACTCTGGCAAACTCAGTGCACTACAAAGAAAGATGAAAAGCAAAATATTTTAGTGTTAAACACCAGGCAAACTTCAATCAAAGAATACATTAATTCTATGCTGGAAAAGTGATAGGTAGATTCTACATAATGGAAAGTTTATGTGAGAAAAACCTGGAAGATGTCATTCTGACTTCTCCTTCTGTAAATGCTTGTAGTCTGGCTGTCATGCTGGACTTTGTGGCTGCAATGGTTTGATCCTCTGTCCCTATTATTATTGAAATTGGGCTCTATTACATAAGCACATGTCAAGCTGCCCCTAACGTCAACATTAATTCAAGTGAAATGTCACGATCAGGGCTGCTAGCTGTCTCTATGAAGTTAGCTCACTGTTAAAGCGGACTTTTAAACTAAAAAAAAATCAAATTCTACCAATGCATCCCTCTATGTATGATGATTAATAATCACATAGACATGCCAGGTGTAAAATGGAGCATTCCCTTCTTGCTTTGAAAGGGCAAAATGACTTCCTTTGTCAAAACAATGCACACTGAGATTGCCTTGTCATCTCATCTGTAATCTCACGAGATCCCAGGGAAAGGCATTTTTCTCCCCTGACATGATGTGCATGGTCACATGTCCTAGTCACATGTGCCAGAAATCAAAAAGGTGAAATGAGAGCTAGTAATCTGCCCTTAGTAAACATGGCCACGGTCAGAAGACTGGGGAAGAAGATAGAAATTAGGTATGCACAGAATATAAAGCCGGCAATTATCTAGAAGTATGTATTTGTAGATTGTCATTACTAAACATTTCTAAGGGCGTGTTTGTTGCTATTTTAAAGATATAGGTAAAGGTCCGCTTTACTATGAAGTTAACAGGGAACCTTCACCATTCACAGCAGAATTGAACAAACTGAATACTGTAACCTGTTTGGAAAATGCCAGCTGAGAGCGGATTCGATATACATAGGGTACAAGAATACTTCCCTGTAGAAAATTGATTTAATACATGTCTTTGGAAAAGAGTACATGCCTATTATATTTCAGTATTTTTTGTTTTTCTGCAGCTTTTTAAAAGGTATTCAACTTTGACATGTGCACATGATCCTAGTCAGGAAGTGCTTTCAGCAGTTGCATCCTGTTCATTGGTCTCCCTTGTATGTTTTGGAATTCCCCACAGAATTCAGCCGACTTGACATATTATGCCAGGCAAATTGGGGAGTAGGATGAAACTGTTAAAAATGTTCCGAGATCAGGGCTTTTTTTCTGTAGAAAATCATGACTAAAATAAGGAGCTTGCACTTTACTTTTCATTCATATTGTAGTTGAAAAGAAAAAACTACCAAAGACAAATTCAGCATTGGGTACTTACTAATGCCATTCCTGCAGAACTTTCATTCATATTATACTAAGGGGTTCCTTCAAGACCTATTTTGCAGACTAAAATAATTTTCTATAAATTTCTCCATCAGCCACTGAACTGCAAGTTCTGCATCGGACCCTGAACACATGATAGTATAGGACCCATACCAAGAAGGAAAGCATTTAACAGGAATGGCAGTGGTTAAGAAAATGGAAAATCTCAAGTTAGGGGTTTAAAAGGTACGAAAAAGGGTTGTACACAACAATAATAAAATCACATTCAATTTTTATTATACAAAAGTTTAAAAGTAAATAAAAACAATATTGTTGCCCTCAATACACGTCCAGAATGGATAACCCATGGCCGTTATTACAACATTCATTTATAATATATGACGCAATTGCGGCATACATCAGGAGAAGGACGTGCAGATAGCTAAAGGTAATTAATGTGCTTACGCTTGTGATGCTGGACACAAGGGGGCAACAGCGTGCCACAGCCAAAGGGCGGCAGTGGACCACGGGAGGATAACTCAGCAATCCAATTATCTTGCTGGAAGTATCCTGACCTTCTCCACTGCAGAACCTGGGGGTAAGGTAATTATATTTGCTAACTTTTTTTCTTCTTTAGCCACGCTGCAGCCGGAAAGGATCCTGACAATATTGTCGGGATCCCCCACACTACCTAATTGACAGCTAGCTGTCTCTCCAGAGCTAGAGCCAGGTGTGCCCGCCCCATCCCATCTGTCCCTCCAATGAGCACTGGAGGAACAGAGAGAGGGGAGGGGAGAATCCATGAGGGTAGCGGTGATTGACAGTCACCACTCTGCATGGAGAAGACCATGAGCTGAGTGATCAGTGGTTTGTAAATGCTCAATTCTCGATCAATAGATCCAATGTATGACAGCTGCAATGTCACACACCGGCTCAAAGTATTGGGAAGAGGAGATTTTACTCTATCATTGTGCCTAAATGGAATTGCACTCTCTCGATGGTGCCTGCATGTCCAGTAAGCAGTGTTTTATTAGCAGTTGTACATTGTAACACAGCAGAGAGTGATAAATATACTGCATAGACATGCCTAAGTGCAGGTATGGCCATGGCTGTATACATCACTCCATGTTTATCTTTTTACTTGTGTATCCTTATATACAGATAAAGGCAAATATTTTAAAAGTTGGCTTCATTTACCATTCTCTCCAGGGCAGACATTAAATCTTTCACAACGTCTCTTCCCTCCAGGAATTCACTACCCTTTGGTAAGACGGGTGATGTTAAAACAGACATTTCTGTGAATAAGAAAGAAAACTGCAAATTAAAAAAACAAAGTGCTAATAAGCTAGTAACAGTCTTTACCATAATGTCTGTAATTTGTGACTAAAACTAGGTTATTGTCTTCTGCTGGGAATTTTTTCTTGGACTTTTCCTGTTCAAAACGTGGTGCAATGGAGTCCCCTTCATCAGGCTCAGAGTGTGCTACTCATCACGCAGGCTTCATCAGGCTCAGAGTGTCTACTCTGACCCTGATGAAGGGGACCCTGTGTGGCCCCTGAAAGCGCTTGAAATTCTGAGTGGCATCTATCACTAAATGGATTTGCACTGACTTATGAGTTTCTGTTGTGCTGGTGTGCTGATGACATCTTTATTCAAATTATGCATAGCACCACAACGCATGGTAACTTACTACCATGTGTTGTAATGCAATGCAATTTTAAAAACAACTCATGCACTTCTTTTAGTGTGATTTAGATGTGGTAGGCAATCCATTCATATCAATGGGCTGTGCTTTAGGAATGCAATGTGCACCTTACCTGCAATGTTGCAACAGAGTATAAGTCACTCACTTTAAGCAATTATGTACTTTAAGAGTTCAGACTTCACTATGACTTCCCTGATCTACTTGCTTGTTTCAGGTCAGAGTCTCAGAGTGTTGACAGCAGAGACATCCAAGCAACCTGCATTTTCAGGAGGTCAGCATCAGTAGCCTTTATGTTTCTCTCAGAACAAATGTTCTTAAAAATTGTTGCTAAGAAACAGGTAGCCTGAGCCAAACATATCATGGAGCAGCATTGCTGACAACTGTATATCTTCATAGGTGCTTTTGTACGGAGTCTGACCTCCTTTTAATTTCTCATGAGAGCCGAGTACAGCTATATATAGAGAACTGACTGATCACTTAACTGCCGATTGCTCTTTCCCTGCAGAGATTGATAACTGTTAGTCATGGCTCCCCACAGGAATTCCCCCTTCCCCTCTCTGTTCCTCCAGCGCTCATTGGAGGGGCAGACAGGTGAGGGGTTGGGCACAGCTGGTTCTAGCTCTAGAGAGGCAGAGCGAGCTGTCAATCAGGCAGCTGGGTGGATCACAACAATATTGTTGGCATCAATCCCAGTACTGCGCTGTCAGTGTATAGCCGGCATCAACCTGCTATATGCAGACATTGGGCAACAGGAGTACATCAGTAAATACACTCTTGTGATCCAAAAGAAGAGCAAAGCCAAAGAAAGGTTTGGTTTGTTTTTTTAAAGCAGCCTACCGACTTCAACAACCTAATTTAAACATAGAAGTCTTCACATCTTTGTACTGTTTGAAATTAAGCTACAAGCTAGATTTCCCCTTCAGATGGAAGCCAATATTTGATTACGTAAATATATAACAAGAGCACGGTGAAATAACCAACTATGAATCTCCATCAAAATTATTCAAAGAAACCTTAACTGAGGAGGTATGGAGGCGCATACTGCCGACCTTAACTGAGAAAGCTCTACTCCTCCGCCTGTCACACTAATCCAATGGCTTCAATATATATTACGTCATAGCTAGCGGACTGGATTCTTTTATTTATTCAACTCCATTAAATGGGAACTGGATTAGTCCATATGCAATATTGCACGTTAGCTTTGCTCACTGTATTGCCCTAAAGTGTATGCAAAGGCAAACATTTTGGCAACTTTTGGAGAAAGTGGGGAAGGGTTAGAGTCTTGTCACCATATGTCATAAGTGCTTGGTGTGAACCCAGTTCACCTGAGTTTGCCCAGCCCGCTTAAAACTGTGACCAACATTCCCCCTTCCTGGGCCAATCGGTGGTGGCAGGTGCATTCCCCACCCCGCTGCTATACATCATAAAAGGGGCAGGGAATGTCCCCACCAGAACAGCCATTACTGGTTGGTGCAGGAGGGAACTTAACTTGCAGGATATATACATATATATAGATATATATATCTCTCTATATATA